>NC_056727.1:1003523825-1003681325 GCF_019279795.1 Protopterus annectens | reverse complement strand
AGCAATTATCATTTAATGAGATGAAAATGTTAGCTAGATATTCAGAATGGACACATGTTCCATCAAAACTTTTAATGAGAATGATAAATATTAATAAAGCTTCTCTTTTAATAACTGAAATAATATACAAAGACAAAACTTATAATACAAATGCAAAAATCATTACAATTTTTGAACAAATGTATTCTCAGATATATGTTAAGCAGAATTTACTATTCACATTACATGAAAGAAAGCAATTTTTAAATCAATTATATTTTCCAAAACTTAGCCAAAGTCAACAGGATCTCCTTATAGTGACATTTACCCAACAAGAATTCCTATACATAATAAATAATCTCAAAGTGGATAAATCCCTCAGACCCAAAGGTCATACTGAAGATTTTTATAAAACCTTTATTCAAAAAGTTTCTAAAATGTTATTGCTCCTGTTTAAATGAAATGGTATTGCAGACTTATATCTTAATAATTCTAAAACAATCCTTATTCCCAAAGAGAATTCTGGCACCAAAAACCCACTAAACTGCAGAATGACTTATATTATTAAGGTAGATATTAAAATATTTGTCTCACTATTGGCTAACAGTTTGAAACATTTACTACCAAATATAATCTCACCTAACCAATCTGGCTTTCTTCAGGTCAGACAGACCTGTGACCACACAATACACTGATCTTTCTTTCCAAACAATATAATAACTTGATTGTTGCATTTGCACTTGATGCTTTCAAGGCCTTTGATAGACTTAACTTAGACTTTCTCATTTCAATTATGCAGTACTTCGGCATACCGCAAGCCTTTATTAATTTAATAAAAGTTCTGTATGCAAATGCCCTCACAACCCTACATATAAATAGAATGACTTCATCTCCAATAAAAAAAATGAATGGAATAAGACAAGGTTGCCCACTATTACTGTACTTATTTAATATACAGATATATATATATATATATATATATATATATATATATATATATATATATATATATGTATGTGTGTGTGTGTGTATATATATATATATATATATATATATAGAGAGAGAGAGAGAGAGAGAGAGAGACTCTCTTCCTTCTTATAACACAAACATTTTTTTCCCGTTATTCCTGTAATAAGCAATACAAGACTTGCACTAATGGCCTTTGCTGATGACTTAAACCTCTATGTCACCTTACCCAATACTGATTTACCAAAAATTGTGAACTCTATTAAAATATTCTCAAAATTCTGTAATTATGAATAACGCCTATATTTTTTTCTTTAAATCCAAATTTTTAATTTAATCAGCTACTTTCCAGAGACAGAGATTAAACTTAATGATCTGGGTGTATCTTTCTATTATGATTCAGGTTTGTTCTATAAAAATAATTTAATGAAACTATGGACAACTATTGAACAAGATAGTCATAGATGGAATAAATTAAAATTTCCTTTACTGTTGAAAGTGGATATCATCAAAATGAATATATTATCAAGACAATTATTTCAATTTAATACATCCAATATAATAATACAAAATATGTTTTATAATGATAAACATAAATCTATCTAAATTTCTATGGGTACCCAAATCAGTTTGTATTAGTTGCAAGAAATTGATTTCCCCAAAAAGATTGGTGGTTTGGGTCTCTCGGACTTTAAACTCTGTTATGATATAATAAACGCTAGTAGAATTATAGCAATTTCTGATTATAGTCCAACAAAGACTGAATGGAACTTACTTGGGTCAAAGTTTAGTATAATCAAATAATTAATTTTAAATACAATCCCAAAGCTTTACCTTTTCTCAGCAATGAGAATATTAGAATAATCAAAATAAATAAATATTTAAAGAGTAAAATAATAATTTTACAAAAATAATTGACTCACTAAGCCTAACAAGTCCATTTAAAATCTTACAATCAATTCACCTTAATCCAAACTTGCACTAAATAACTCAATGCTTAACTTAAATAATTACCCTTTAATCAAATAAAAGATTGTATTTGACATTTATACTTACAAAAACCTTTCAATTAATGGTTTCAAACATGCTTTGAACCTTTCTAAAAATACTTGATTATATTGATACAGATACAAGATATGATCTTAACCCTCTCAGGGGGCCCAAAAGTTAATGACTACAATATAAACCTATGTGGGGTGTGGTGGAATACATTTAATCTGAAAAAAATGCCATTAAACATGTATAAATTAATTGCATCTATCAAATATCAGGATACTATTCTATATTCAAACTACTGGACCAACTTAAATCCAGCAATTCAAAACAATCAGAAAATCCAATCAATTCAAATGTCCTTAAAACTACTCCCCTTTTAAAAAACTTATATATACCCAGTTAATGATAACAAATAATGCATATATAACCCCTGAGATACTCAATAAATATTACTCCACATCCTCATCAATTGTTCACACTGTAAAGTTCAGAGAGCTGATATTTTTCATATCTTTTGTAGCTGTGAATGCTCATATAATTTGTGGTGTTTGTTAAAAGTCAGTTTAGAAAAAATGGGCTATAAGAATACATTGTGTCCCAGGAATTTGCAATTTTACATATTCCCCTTGGTTTAACGAAGCAAAAAATATATGTTTTAATTACCTTTTTTCACTGAAGAAATTGTACATTTCACAGAACTGGCTTGCCAGATCAAAGATGTCATGGGATGGTTGCAAACAAGTGGCAATTAAGCATATAGCAACTCATAATTTAATAATTAATAACTAAACCAAACACTCCAACTATTTAAAATTTTGGAATATACTCCTTGACCATATATTACAATAAACTCAAGTGTCTACAAATAACTACAAATTAAATTAACAAACAAAAAAATGGTATCAAAGATCATATTTCTAAGTTTCTTTTTATAGCTATGTCTATTATTGATATTGTATAAGGGCATTTAGCAGTTTTTGTACATAGTTCCTATATTATCTTTTTAATGTATTAAATAGATTATCTGTATGTGTAAATACTCAGCACATGGCTGACAAAGTCTTTGTGATGTTAAAGTTGCAAAATTAAAATTCTAATAAAGATATTGGAAAAAATAATGTTTAACACATCTGCACATAGTAAATAACACTTTGATATATTTCTGCTTATAAAGGTTAATCAAGAACATTGTGATGACATCTATGCACAGCTGTCACTTACAGAAATTATAGAAAAAAGTTTGTCCTAACATATATCTGTGGTCAATAGCTGAAAATTAAAATACAAAAGTCAGTAGACTTACACCTCACTCCTTTTCAGATAATAATGACCATAAGCATGACATATATGTTTACTGAAATGCTGTTAAGGTAAACAAGATGGTACAAATATCATTTGAGAGAGAATAGCATATAAAAATATAACTGACACTAATATACAAGCTTCACTGGACTACAAAGGGCTAATGAAAAAACGTTCACATAAGGACTACAAAATAAATTTGCATCACTAAAACAATGTATTGTAAGTCATCTGTAAGATGGTGATACATTGGTAACAAAGATGCCCAGCATGCATTTTGAGTACTAAATGATAAGGTACTAAACCATTCCTCAATGACAATTTTGTACATGCAGATACATATTTTTCGAACAATATATTGAAGATGCTCTTTTCAGGCATATATCTTAAAGCCTGTTAGGTTGCTCTAGAATTTCCAAAATACAGTGGGGAGCAAGAAACACTTTATTTATTTATTGTTTTTGTTTTCCAATAGATATTCTAAATACTCTCTACTCCATTATGCTACAGTACTAGCTGAAGCAGGACAATTGGGACTGCGATGCTTACTACCACAGGATAACAGAAATAAAAGATAATTACTGGATAAGCTTCAAACATATGAAGCTATAAAGGCCTTAAGCAGTGGCATGCTCAATGGTGATGCTTATGGAATGGGGGTGTTCAATTAAAAGATGTGCAGAGCACAGAAATTAATAAGGTGATTTATACTGTAATAGGGGTAAAAGGTAATTGAGTATCATGCAATGTAAATGTCTTAGCACTAGAAAGCCCACCTGTGCTTTGGTGGCATTTGATACAACAGTATGTATTGTATGTTGTAATTTATTTTAATCTCAATAATTGGACCAACCTATTTTTGTGCAGACTACTTCCAATGGGGACATTTAAAGTGGACAAGGTAAGAATTTTTTTGCTGGAATAGAGATACTCAAAATGCTTTGAATGATATAAAAATGACATCTTGGATAAAAGTTTGGCTGTTAAATTTGCATTCTATAACATCTAGTGTAGGTGTAACTATGGCATAGATAATGACCTACTAGGTATTATAGAATGCAACCATTATATGAGTCATATTGTCAATTTGTAAAACAGTTGCATTTTCTTAGATTTTGACTTAGCAGTGAATGAGTGAATGCAGTTTACTAAAATTTTGGAAAAGGCAGGCAGGAGAACTAACGAGGGATATTTGATTACTGTATCTGATATTATCCTTTTATGTATTAATATGATAAGGACATTTCTTCAGATACTAGAATTAAGGTTATCATTGATAGGTTTGTTAATTACAATGAAACTGGTTGAGCAACAATGTTTGCTAACATTTTTATGAAATCAGAGGGAGAGCTGTCAACTGAAGCTGACTGTCTGTTTTGTAATTTATGGAGGCATGCATACACTGAATCACATTCAGTCATCTGGAAGATGTACTGTATCATCAATAATTTCAAACTGAATAACAATGCCACTGGTTATTATTCAAAATTTGGTGTGGACAAGAGTCAAACTTGGAGCCTAATTTTAGACCATTTAACATTTTGTAACTATTTAAGACTGGATAAAACACTCTTGTATCATACAATTCATGCAGGAGGATGTTAAATTGTGCTAAGCTTTCCACTTTCCTTATAAATACTAGCATCCCACAATCTACCAGCTCTATGGGGGAATAATTCTGTGTGGATGTTCTTAATGAGGGCAGAGGCACAAGGATACTATATCTCTTGTAGCAAAGGAATATTATATACATTTAACAGCTAAACATTTATCCAAGATGTCATCTTTATACCATTTGAAGATCAAAACGAGGTCCCCTAACAAACCTATAACCTGTAAAGAATAGCAACTGCTATTTAAATCTATTCCTAGAGTTAAGAGGTTTGACTTTTACTATCTGTTTAGTAAATGGTTCCTGAATCCTTTCTAATGTCAATATCTGAGATTTTTACTCATATGAACAAAAGGTGAAGGACTAGAGCTTTGTTCAGGATTAAGCAGTTTTTATGCTATACTAGAATGTCATTTGAGTGTTAGAATGCATAAATGACTAATGAATATTTCAGGCCATTGTGCTAGTCAGAATTAGCTTTGTTATTGGATTATGAGCCTCATGTAATAAGATGTGGTCAGCCTTCAGTGTGGAATGTCTAGAGAAAGACCAGAGTTGTTCCTTTTGTCTTAAACTAAAGAATAATCCAAGGCAAGACTTATATCTAATTTGCCAATTGCCTAAGGAAGCCTTGTTTATGACAGCCAGAAAAATCAAATGTAATAATCAACAGCATCATAAAATGTCAGCTGGTATAATATGTTCCATTTATACAGTGGTGATCTTAGCTGAAGTACTTTATATCACAGTTTCCCATGTACTTTGCATCACAGTTTCTCATCTTTCCTTTACAGCTTGTGGATTTTTATGTTCCATACAATGAATGCACATTGATGGCTATTGATAGATTCAAGCATGAAATTTATTAATTTTGACATTGCATGGTTATTTTGAGAGTATCCCTTCTGATAAGTAGTTACCACTTTAGCCTGCTCTTCTTACAAAGTTTATTAGATGAATGGGAACACAGAGCTGTAAAAACTGATGACTAAAATCATCCGCTGAGCATATATAATCAAGATTAAGATGACTGATACTGATGAGCTGTGCATATACATTGTATATGAGCCCCAGCAGGGAATTGTCTATAAGCAGTCTATGATTCCTATTGGGAATATATATATTCAAACTACTGAGAGGACATATAGAATTTGAACCAGAATGGGTTATCTTTGTAGCATAAATTATATCTCATTTTTCTGATAGCAAACATCAGAGGTTGTGATAGTACAGTATTTTTTACAACTTTTAAACCATGCTTTCTGTCTAACAGCAGGATATTATATCTGGAGTATGACTTCTGAATTAAATGCCATATCATTTAAACATGCTTTGGAAACTAGTGGAATATCAGACTGATACAGACATATCCATCCTTGAATGAAATGAGTTTTGCTCTTGATGTTTCTATCATATGTATAAGTTTTAAACCAGTAGCATTCAGTCAACAATTTGCTGGATCAACGACAATATTTTGGATAGGATATGGGCTGAGTGTTTTATATGGAGACTAGAATGACTGATGCCAGGGACTTACATATGGAACATTGCCTGCTGTTCTTTTGTACTTTGAGCATTTTTATTACAATTCACTATAAGGAAATATGTTTATAAAAAGCAATAAAGTATATTTTTTATTCTCATCAAGAAAACAAGAGCAGCGTGATAATAATACATCCGCTATTTCCAACACCATACTCCATTCTTGTGGTAATGTTCCTGATCAAGGAAGATTATTTATTTAGCATAACATAAAATGGATGCAAGCACTCAAATTATTTAGAATAAAAAACAAATCTTAGCCTGACATATCACTTGGCTATTTGCTTATTACATATTTATGTTGTCTTCTCTTACACTCACTATCTTCCTTCATAGAGCACAGCCTGTGGTCATTATATCTGACCTCAATTTTGCAAGAGCTCTGCCATAACGCCCCCACACCTACACGTTTACTGAGAATTTTGTCAGTGTTTAAGTATGTTTATCATGAAGAAACGTGCAACTTTAATCAGTGAAATACATGCCTGCTCTGTGATTGAAAATCTCTGTGAAATATTCTGTGCACTCTAAGGACCTCTTACTAAGTTGGTCACTGTCTCCTTTTGCTTGACCAGTAGACATATGCCAGTTTTTTAGTCTTGTTAAATGACAGACAACCTGTTTTACTTGAGCCTCTTCATTAATTGCTTTGTTTTGCCTATAAACTGATTGATCCATTACAAATTGACCTGAGGGTGGGAAGCCCACTACTCTATCCCCAATTTCCACACGTCCACTCTTACTCTAATATTATACTTCATATATATATATATATATATATATATATATATATATATATATACTTCTATTTTGTTTCCTACTTCCCTATCTCTATTTAATTTTTAGTCCCATTCCCAACTCTCTTTCTCCCTCCCATACTGCTTTGCTGTATATCCACTTATAATCACAACACTCCCTAATAGTACCTATTTATTCCACATTGTATCTTTTTCTTTTTTGAAATACCCCCCATTTCTTCTTATTTTGAGTACATTATTATACCCTTTAATACATCTCTATTCCTGTCATTCCAGAAAAGATATCAGGAAATCCTACCTCTATTCTTTCATAGAAAATACTTCTCTGCTTACCTATCCTCTTCCAGTTTTTATCCACCATCACTGAATCTCCTACTGCTGTCTTGCAGCTTCTTATTTCCTTCTTCATTGCTACTTCCTCACTACCTGGCATCTATAAAATACAGATTCCTGTACTTAATTATGCTGCTCTTCAGGTTATCTTCTATTCCTTTCCTCCTAATGTGCTATCTTTCATCCTACCATGACTCAGTAATATACCGCAACATGAAAAACGAACAACAGCTGGATTCACCAAACACAGTTTAATACGAAATCTCTGTCTCTGACGTCTCGGCCTCAGCCTTCAAGGAGCACTCCAGCTGTTGTTCGTTTTTCAACTTACCTTGGTGCTTTGGTTGTTTTTAATATACCGCAACATCTCTACAACTCTGTCCCAACCATCTATCTATACTTCCTCTTTACACTCTCTGCACATTGCACTAAACCTATTTAATAATGTCCCTCAAACTTATTCCAAATATAGACTGATTAATTGCACTTCATCTCAAACCAAAACAAATTTAAATGCAAAAATCCTCTCCAAAAAACATGTATGCATAATTTCACAAATACAATGTATTAAAATCCTTGCAGGAGATATACACCCTAATCCTGGCCCCACCTATCACAATGAACACAAAGATAATTATCTCCCACACACTTCTGCTATCCAGTAGCAGTCAATCCTCAATCTAGTGATCTAATTTTAGCTGCAATAAATGTTAGAGCTATAAGAAATAAAATTGTGGAACTACATGCCTGGATTACCCAACATAAGCCTGATATTCTTGCTGTAACTGAAACTTGGCTTCAACCCAGCATAAATGACTCCAACGTTATACCTCCTGGCTATAATATCATCCATAATGTCCATATAAAGAGGAAGGGTGGTGGTATTGCTTTAATATTTCCCAGTACCTACCACATTTCCTCTTACAGCAAACCAACACCAAAATTCAGTTCAGTTGAGCTTCTTATCACTTTCTTCAAAATAAACAATTATAAATAAATATGTATTATTATCCTTTATATCCCTCCTGGCGACAATACACCTATACTTGAAGATATCCTACATTGAATATCCATGACATTTCCACAAGAAAAAATGTAACTAGATGATGTGAATGTCAATTGGTTGGACATAAACTCTAATTCCCCTGCATCTAGCATGATTTTATATTGGTTCACACAGCTAATTAATAGCCCCACACATTATAGCAAAACTTCAAATTCTCTATTAGACTGGATCTGAGGAGCCAAATGGTCTGGATTATGTGGAATGCTCCTCATTTAATGGCTTTTTATGCTGTTTTGATTGGTTTGTATACCACAATTACTGCCAATAGGCATCACAATATACAAACCAATGTGAGGGTTCCCTTGTAGGTGAAACATCTGCGTATCCTTGAATGACACAGTCAAATCCCACCCCACCCCCGGTCAAGGCGGCTTACTTTGTTTACTAACAGAATCCTTGGGGAGGGGAGAGCTTGTTTTCCTACTAGAAAAAAAGTCTCAGTACATCCATCCGAGTGAAGTACCAAGAGTACGTCGTGTATGTATCCATGAAATATCATAACAGGAAGGAGGGTTTATTTCGGTTTGGTGCTTCTTTCTCCCAATGTGGTTAGGACTGGGAATATTGCAGAATTTTAATGACAACTGGTGCAGTTGTTGAACATGTGCTTTTGGGGCTTAGAGATGTAGCAGTTGATCGGAATACTGTATTGTCATGGGATACAAAGTTGGAGATGTTTTGGTAGGAACATAGATGTTTTCAAGTTGCAGTGGAATGCTTATGAAGCTTTCTCCTTAACATTACCCCGCAGTGTCCAACCAAATGTTGTAGCTTTAGTTTAATAAAATATGGTTCTAATGACGATGCAGGATTTTGTTTAAAAAGGAAAAAAAAAACTGCCAGGAACTTGCCCCCAAGTAAAGTGTAAAGCATAGTGTAAGGGGAGAGCAAGGAAACTAATTAAGATGAATGAGTGACTGACAACCACTGTAAATAGGGCTACCACCTGTTCTTCATTTTGTAGGATGAGTCAGGTTCTGGTTACTTGTAACCCTAAGTCTAAAAAAACTAAACCTAAACCTACTGTGCTTCTAATACCCTGTAGGCAGAATTGCACAGGTTTGAGCATAACAGAGCAGTTGGCGATACCTCTCAACCTCCTAGTGCAAGAAATCCGGACATAATAGGGGGACAAAAAGTACAAAAATAGAAGCATTTTAAATATTGCTCTTATAAACTTAGAAAGTTTGCTAGAATAACAGAATCTGTGTTAGCATACATTTTCTGAAGGATACATATTTCCTTACCCAGCAATAGCTGTGTTTGAGAAATGCCTGCTCTAGGTGCAAAACTAAATAAATAAATAAATAAGGCATAAGTTAAATGGTGTTGTGGCTCTTGCTGCTTCAGTAGTTGCCATCTTCTTTTATTTAAAAAAATGATCTACCTCTCAAATGTACAGATTTTTGAAGAATTGCTAGATTTTTGTCTCATTTTTGTTCTGTTCCTTATAAAAAATAGTAGTTTTATTGAATTTTACAGATGTTCTACCATGCCCTATGTCAATGGCATGTTTCATGCAGTGCAAAAATAGGGTGTTCCACATTTTGACCATTTGTCACACATTAGAGTCTTTGTTCCACATTGGGCCCTTAAGAGGTTGAGACCTATGGACTGGATCTTAGTATCAGACCCTGCTCTATCACAGATACAGTGTCAGACTCTCTCAGCGATCTTCTCCCAATCTACATGACTAGACATCTCACACATCCAGTTAAAAAGCATATTTATAAAATAACATGCAACCTTTCCAACTTTAACACAGAAATGTTCATTACTATGCTATCATCTGTTAAATGGAACTTCCTAAAAATCCTTCCCTTAGATGATGCTGTAATTGAACTCAGTACATCTTTTCTAAATATCCTAAATAGCCTTGCACCTCCTAGAAGGAAGAGAATGAAAGCAACTAATGCAATTTGGCTATCCAAAAAAAGTAGAATGCTAATGCAGGATAGCGAAAAAGCAATGAAAAATGGCAAAAATATAAAACACCTCAATATCATGAAAACTTCAGAATGCTTTACAATCATACTAAAAAGCAAATAAATGAAGACAAAAAATGTACTATAATAACTTTCAGAATAATAGTAAATACAACCCTCAAAAATTTTGAAACTCCATTAAAAAAATCTTACATCCCATCTAAAAATTCAACCCAAATCCTTCTCCCAATAGCTCACCACACAAAATGGCAATACAGTTCAACTCTTATTTTAGAGATAGTATAGCATCTCTAACCAAGAATTCTTCAACATCTAATCCCAGCACTGCCCAACAGCCACATATCACCACATCCACTTTTACGTTCAAACCTGTTCCCACATCCTATTTAAAACTACTCTTATACAAATTTAAACTCTGCTCTTCTTCAACTGATGACCTTCCAAGTAAGTACCTAATAATAGAAGCCAATAGCATATCCTGTCCTGTCTCACTCCTTATAAATAGGTCAGTCCAGGAATCCTACATTCCATCTCTCTGGAAAACATCACACATTATGCCTCTGTATAAAGAAGGATATTCAACAGACATTAATAACTTTAGACCTATAGCAATCTTATCTCTCCTTGCCAAAATACTTGAAAAACATATTCAAAAACAATTGCTAGACTGTCTCCTGTAGGAAGAACTCTTCCTCCCATAGTTCTAGCACTGCCCTTCTAACCTATATAGATACTTGCAGTAAAGATAATGGCAAACTAGTCTCTTCCTTATTTCTAGACTGGTGTAAAGCCTTCAACACTGTTTGTCACAGCAAACTCCTACTTCAAATGTCCTCACTAGGTCTTTCTCAGTCCATTGTTTTGTGGTTCAAAACTACCTGTCCAATAGGTTATCAGTCAGTAAGGTGGTACTACACACTCTTTTCTTACCTCCCAGTCACCACCGGTGTACCACAAGGCTCTATTCTTGGTCCCTCCTCTTTAACATTTTTACCAACACCCCCTATACTTCCACACAACAGCCAGCCCTAATACAATATGCAGATTATTCCCCAAAAAATTACTTGGGAAGTTTTAGCAGCCACTAAAACATGGCTTTGTAACTCAGAACTCATGCTCAACCCAAAATAGAGCAAACTACTATTTTTCCCAAAATCTCTCTCTCACAAAAAATAAATAAATAAATAAAAATAAAATCCTCTCTCTTGATAATACAACCATTGAAGTCATTTTTTATAGCAAACTATTAATGGTGATAGTGGATGATAATCTTACATTTGACTTGCATATACAAAATTGCATAAGAAAAACTAATCAAAATCTAGGGATGATTTAGAGAGACAAAAACTTTCTCACGGATGCAACAAAAACTACACTTGCCACTACTTATCTCCTCCCCACTCTTCTATATGGTGCTCCTATCCTTACTAACCTCCAGGTTTCACAAAAATTAAAAGTTGAACAATGCTATAACAAAGCTGCTAAATTTGCAGTACATGCCCCTTTCAGAACCCACCACTGTATAGCACTGAAAAGCCTAAATTTGTTCCCTCTGCCACATCAACTAACATGTGCACAATGTCTTACCACCTATAAAATTATTTATCATCCAGCTGCCTGTTCAGCACTAAAAACATTCTACACAGCTATGTTCCCAGTTAGTCATTGTGATCCAGTTATCAAAAACTCTTGTCTGTCTACAAACCTAGCAAATCTGCTGGGCATTGTCTGTACTCCTACAAGACTGCTAAGGCCTGGAATTCCTTACCTGTAGCCATCAGATCTACACCCTCCTTCCTATCTTTCAAAATTACAATGAAAGACATCCTAGCTAAAATCTGGCTTTGTTCTTGCTCAAATCCAGGATAAACTATATCCCTAAATGTGAACAAGTACCTTTTCATTTCTTATACCTCCTTACCCACCTTTCTTCACTTACTTCCTTATTGCTATCTAATTCTCTTCCTTGACTTTCTTTTTAAATATATACCATCATCATCATTGCAATTCCTATTTGTATTAGACTAGCTTACATTTAACTTACCTTTAATTTCTCTACAGACTGTCTAAAATTTCTCTAAATATTAAATGGTTGCCATATACCTTTTCTTGACTTTTAACCAATGTTTTTATCTTATGTCTAATTTGTTATAATTATTTGAATTGCTGTTGTCTTTGTTTTATTTTTGAAGATTGTCGAATTATTGTTCTTAAAATGTTTTGTAATTATTTGGAGCTTTTCTCCCTGGGCATCTGCTGAAGTTGGGCTTCTACCCAGTCTGACTTTCCCAGTAATCAAATGTCAATAAATAAATAAAATGTTTGCTATGAACATATAAGTGGAATAAATAAAGTGGATATATAAGTCAGACTAGGTTTGGGACAGAGGATGGTCAAGAGGGCAGAAGGACTGAATCTGAGAGGCATCTGTACCAGAATTTTAATGTGTCCCCATTTGGATCTAGAGATTAGTTGTGGTGTAAAGAGAGCTGATCAGGGGTGTTCAAAGGGGTATATGATGATTGAAATAATAGAAAAGTGCAGGTAGTAACAGAGGTTACTTTTTGGATACTGGGGCCCCCTAGGTTGCACAGAGACAGGCAGATTACATGGGGTGAGTTTAGTCAAGCTGTTGAACGAATATGCTGCATCATTCTACTGTATATGATGCACACTTAAAGGTCTTCTCATCAATTCTTTTCCATATTCATCTCTCAAACCCTCTCTTCTCCAGTATTTTTTCAAACTATTATCAAGCACTGCATTGCACTTTACAATAGCATGGTAGTGATAGTCACATGCTACAAAACTGTATATGATACCTATGGGTTTAATGTTTCTGTTTTAATTAGCTGTTCATCACATTGAACTTTGCTTACATCTAATGCTTCCCATGTGACACTTTTGTGAACTTGCACATTAGGCTGTATGTCACATGTTTTTACAATAACATCAGCCTTGCTGTATTCTGTGTTAAATCATTATTTATCCCATGTTGTGTGCAATGCATCATCACACCAGTATGTTTTATAGTTATCCATTCTAACTTAAAAATGCTCTTTAGAGCAGTTGTTTTTATTTTGCAGTTTTATGGGTGGAAAGGCTTTGGGAGAAGGTGATTAAAACCACTTTGATATGCTAACTTCAAAGCTAAAGCTATAGTCTGCTGAGGCATGCCTGAGAGTGGCATGCAAAAATTGTGCATTCATGCATAAAACAACATTAATTCAAGTATGAATCACCTTCAATTCACCATTTTGCTTTCATGAAATGCAGTTTTCAATTACTGACTTTTCTTGGAGTTTGAACCTACTTTGAGCACTAGTTATAACTATGAATCTAAATATCCTGTTTTCATCATTTACCAGATTTATTTTTTACGGCACTGTCCTGGTTACGTAAGGAAGCTTAAATGACAAGGGCTGGTACATGTTCAGCCATCCACCAGCACTGCAGTTCATTAATGTTTAAGAAGTCTATGACATGTATGCATTAAAGTGTAAGTACATGCAGAAAAACATGAAAACACAGACTCATTAGGAGTTGCATGGCAGCCTATCATTTAGAAACAAACAAAAAAAAAGCAAGTCTTATTTACATTTTAGAGAGAGAGGTTTGCTATTGTGTGTAGCTGACCATGTTTACAAATGGCTGAAGGATTCAACAGAGCAGCATAGAAAAGCCAGAAAAAGTGACTTACAATGACGGCATAATTCTCTGTGAGGTACTCCTGCTTGGCCATGCATAGGGTCTGTCACACATACGAACTACACAAACTCATATACTCGTAAATTTTAGCAGAACTTAGGCTATGATCTGCTACTGATTTGTACCCTGCAGTACTAGGTTTGCAACCTTCAGCTGCAACTGCATGTTTTGTGACTGAGCAGTAAAGAGACTGTGCTCCTAAAAAAGACATTCATATGCATAAATTAATAAAGCAATTGCACACCCATCCCTACTCAGTTTAAAAATATAATATCTTCACTGCCACAGCATATTTCTTTAACTAGCATTTCATAAGGCACAACATGAAAGAGGTCTTCTGAGTGACAATGACATTTGTTAAGATTCTAGTTTAAAAAATCAATAGCACTACATCTGTGATATTTCTGGCCAACAGTACAGATGGCAAAGTGAGTCGGAGTACACACAGACATAACCTGCTACTGTTAGAATGAATTGCACAGTGGAGGTTGTGATAAATGGATACCCATTCTTAAGCTGTGGTATTGCCTTGTCACTTTGATCAAAAACAGTGACAGCTAAAGACTATATAGGACTTATAACTCCCAGGTTCGGAGGGTGGCCTAATGGTTAGGGTGTTTGCCTTACAAACACAAGTTGCAGGGTTTGAGTCTCACAAGAGATAATTGGTTAAGCTTACAATGGCTCACAAGGGCAGTTAGCCTAGTACTAACCTATGAACCTAATTTCACTTGTTTTCCTAATACTTTGTACTGGTAAGAGTACATTTAGTCCTTCTTCATCAACTAGTTTAGGGTACATGCTGTGTGGTATGAATGTTTTACAAGTATTAAGACATACCTATACCACAACATGTGGTCCGCTGCTATTACTGCTGTGCTGAGCCTTAGCAGGAGACATAAAATCTCCAAATATTCAATGACAATTTAAAAATCTTGCTACCACAGACTGAACATTACTGGTCAAATGTATTATCTGTTTCTAGAATGACATGGAACATCCTCAGCTGAGATGTTTATTGAATATATATTGCTTTAGCCTTTTCAGGGAGTAGAATCAGTGACCAAATTAACTACAACCACATACCAATCTTGTTACCCCATCCAATGCAGGAGTGGCATGCATTCATGTCTGTCGCCAATGCAGGAGTGGCATGCATTGATTTCCATCTCCAAAGCAGGAGTGCCATGCATTCATGTCCATCTTCAATATAGGAGTGCCATGCATTGATGTCCATCTCCAATACAGGAGTACCATGCATTCATGTCTATCTCCAATGCAGGAGTGCCATGCATTGATGTCCATCTCCAATGCAGGAGTAACATGCATTGATGTCTATCTCCAATGCAGGAGTGCCATGAATTGATGTCCATCTCCAATGCAGGAGTGCCATGCATTCATGTTCATCGCCAATATAGGAGTGATATGCATTCATGTCCACTGCTTATCCTTCTGCCCAAAGTTTATCCACATGCAGCAGTTATGACCCAATATACATTAAATCTCCAGTATCCTCGTTCTTCTTCCTCAGTCAAAGCTCTCAGCATGTCTAAATCATTTATTGTCCTGAGAAAATGCATTTATCCAACCTACCCATTTGACAGACTCAATGGTATTTTTTCAAGATTACAAGAACTTAAAAAAACAATTTCTGTAACAGTTTGACTTGATCGAGTTCTATATTTGCTCCGAGCCAATACCGATAAAACTAGAGTAAATAGGGATAAGTAAATGTTGTTGCAATGCAGTATGAAAAAAAATGCTCATTAGTGAATTAGTAAAAGCTAAACCCAGAGGTGGTGGAAAGGTCATACTGTGGACACGTAGTCCTAACTGATAATAGCAGAATAAGATTTCCACCTAGTTTCTGATATAGCAATTGTTCACATATTGTTTTGCATTTCACACCAAGTAGATGTTAAAGCTTCTCTCTGTGTCCAGTGCTCTCTCAGAAAACTGCATGTTTGGCAGAAATATCAGAAGTAGACACTTTCCTCTCAATACTTTTCTTGAATAATAAATGTCAGTCAACAACCACATAATATCACTGTCCACCCACAAATGGTCTGCCAGCTGTTGGTCAGTTAGGTGGTGGTGGTAATATGCTGTCACTAGTGTTTTACTTCATGCCTAATACTGCTATACTCCTCTATCATGTGATAGGGGTAGACAATGAGTCCTACTGTTGGAATATGACTGTTGCTCTTGCATTTTTGCTAGTTGTAGCTCTGCATATGGTCATGTACTCTTTGCTCTTATTGTAATATGTACCTTGCTGCATGCCAGCTGGTCGTTGTGACTATGCATCATAACCTGCTTTCTGATGTACTCATATGCATCTCATTATGCATATATACTCCATTGTTTGCATGCCATTCTGTAGTTTCTTTGCATATACCCATTCATGTATACTTGTCTTCACTGATAAACAGCACTGCAGAGAGCTGTGAATCGCGACATGCCTGGATGTGGCCACTTCCCACACAGTGGTACCCTGTGGCCAAACAACTTGAAAATGAATTCAAGTCACACTGTTTTGGTAGGATATTTCTGTGCAACATTTCTATTTTTATTGAGATTTGTGTGCATTGGTTTAAATTGGTTTGGTATCTGTATGTGGCTCTGAGGAAGAGGAGGAGCTATTATTTCAAATGGTACTGAGTGTTCTTAATCCATGGTTGTTTATGTAGTGGTGAAGCCTTTGGGGAGTGCACAGAGCTTGCTCACTGCAAAAAGCCAGTGTAGTAAATATTTTTAATCCTTCCAAGTGCTTTTCTTCTTTTGACATTTTGTTATGTGAAGGTTTCATTGGCTAGATTTTGGTGAGTATATACTTGGTGAGTTGAGATTTATGGTAGTGGATTTTAACTAGCTGCTGTTACAAATTCCTAAGTGCAATACTCTATATTTTGGTACAGTACACAAAATCAAAAATTGCTAAAATATTTAACAGAGGATGAGATGTAATAAGTGCTATTTGGATTAGCTATTATTTGTATTCTGTATACCTAGGTATGCAAATTCCTATTTATTTATTTATTCCTGGGGAAAAATCTTATATTTACATTGACAGGCAGTCTGCAGCATGAAAGTTATAAACATCAGTTTGCCTGTTATCCAGAAAAGGTATCGTCAATAACCACACATTTTATTTATTTATTTATTTTGATATTTGATTTGCTAAACAGGTAGGTGGTCTGGTCACCCAGACCTTTTATAAACACAGCCTAAGTTCAGATCTGAACAATTTAACAGCTATAGTATGCATTTTTTTGATCACAGGAACATTATATGACATTATTCTCTGTGCAGATTAATAATATTTATTGTGTACTATTTACAGATGAGGATGTGAATGACATCTAGACAATAAACATTTATAGAAGGTTCACAAATATGTGGAGTTTTGCAAGAGTTCACAAGGGAAGACATTTTGGGGAAGTAGATGCATACAAGTAATTTTTATGCATCTTTTTTTTTCAAATATATATAATTTTTACAATCTTAAAACAAATAAATATATTACATATTTTTTACAAAAAAACACCAATTCCACATCTACATAATTTTAGACTTTCTTTGATTGTTTCCATCTGCTTATAAGTTTGATCTTTTCCTTCAGCTTATCTGAGAACAATTAACAATTAGCTTTTGCAGTTGTTTTTTCTTTGAATTTTAGCTGTTCCTTTCTTTGATTTTTTTATTTTTGAATTTTTTCTGGCTTCTTTTAGTTTCTTCCTGTTGCTGCTGGCTTTGCTGGTGCTTGCCTGCTGTATTGCATTGTTAATGTTAGTCATCTGCCTATGTCTTAGGATTCTGGTCATCTGCCTAGACTAAGTATCATAGACTAGTAACTAGAAACTTCATAGACTATTGTACTGGTTTTGACTTCTGTCTATCTCTTTGCTATTTTTTATCATGATTGATTTTATTATAAATAATGTCAAACAGTGTTTAATTTATTTTAGTTTTATTTTATTCCTTTAACCAACCAGCGAAACAGTTCCACTTGTTCAGACTCCTGTACATTTTTCATCAGCACACACACACACACACACACACACACACACACACACACACACACACACACACACACACACACACACAGTGCACGTGCATACGCAACGCACACACGCACACACACGCACACACACACACACACACACACACACACACACACACACACACACACACACACACACACACACACACACACACACACACGCACACAAATTATATTACCAGTAATCTGCTATTCTGAATACATCCTGTCTTGCAGCAGACCACTAAACCACTAACATGGTCTCCACTGGTTATACAGTTTAAATGTTTTGAGGCAGGCAGCATAGTCTATGAAGGAGATTTCTAGGCAGCATTATTATGTAGCCTGCCCTTCATTCATTTTTTTTCCTTGGGAGACACACAACACACACAAACATCCTGTCTTTCTTCTTGCATATAATTTAAATAATATCAAGAGATGTACATGCATTAGAACTTACCCAGCTTTTTAGTTAGTACACACGGTCTCTGGTCTCTAAGTCAGTCCTCTCTATATCTATATATAATTTAAAATTCTGTAACCACAGCTTGAATTGAATCCTGTTTTTGAAAAAAACAAAAAAATTGCCATCTTCTTTTTTTTTTTTCTGTCTGTAGCTATCAGCTGTTAGCCTCACCGCACTATAAATTCATTCACATATATTTATTCATTTTCTATTTTCATTTTTTTTTGCTTTATTTAATTGTATGATAAACAGTACATGTGCTGTAATAATTTGAATATATATGTTGTAAAGAGTGTGAGATAATCTAATGCATTATTATGCACTGAATAGCTCTAGCAGTGCAAGGAAAGATCCTCTTATTGAAAGACAGATGTAGTGCCAAAAGAAGAAGCAGTTCTAGGCCGCATTATGGCTGAGCCAGAGCTGCCGCAGGCATGTGATTGAGGAATATTGTAACAAAAGCAGATCAGCATTGCCAAGTCGCTCCATGTCATGCATGCAGTGCAGTGTTACCTAGCTGCATCTCATGCATAGCCAGCACAAAAAGAGCAGTCTAATGGTCATCACATAAACCCTGCGAGCATGCACTACAAAGAGTCATCTCTGTTCATCACATGCATAGGGGAAAATAAGAAACATGTCGATACAGGGAGATAGGCGGCTAGCAAGGGAGACAGCCAAATGCAGTGCACATGCTAGAAAAGACAGTAGGAATATACAAAGAAAAGGTGAAGAGGCGAGTGAATGAACAAAGACATACAGAGGGTGGGCAAGTGGTTATAGCAAGGATTGGACAATGAACAAGGAATGGGTAATGGCACATAATGGAGGGAACAGTACCAGAATGGGGATAGGTAGAGTCCTGGCATATCTGCAGGCTAGGACAGCTAAGAGGGAAACAAACCCATCAGTGCTATGATCTAGTTGCTCTCCCAGTGGCCTGTTTGCTGGACAACTCCATAAGCTGTGCCAGTAGGTGCTCTGCATTACCAAGGGAAGCATCCAGTTGTCAGTATAACTCAGTAGTCCCCTGCCTCCATAATTCACACCAAGAAACCATGCCAAACTCCACTGGGACAGAAAAGTGACAATGGAGTGCACCAGTAACCCCCTCAAGTCATCTTCAGCGGAAAACCACTATACCCTTCTTGCAGACACATCTGGTAGCCACTGACATCTCAGTACCAGAAATATCAGCCAATGCAGCAGCCTTTGGTGACCGTGATTTAATCTCATCTCCTCCTTTTCTGAAAATGGCCTTGCAGGGGATTGTACAATAGAGAAAAATGATTACACACATATGTTACAAACACAGTCACAGTTGTACAATGGGCTGATGCAGGTACCACATACACTTTGTTGCCTGGAGGGACAGTCCCACCTACTGTAGCACTCATATGTGTTCACCTCTTACCCTTCCATTGCTGGAAAGTAAGGAATGAACTCTGAAATATACAGGCACATCCATTAAGGTAATAGAAAGCAATATACAGAAGGAAAACATGCCTACACTACATTTTAGTATCACACTCCTGAACCTCTGCCCTCTCTCTCACTGTTGAAGCAGGTCATGGAGGCATCAGAACAGTTGACCAGAATGGGTGATACCACTGACATCTCCCATCATCCCATAAGATCATATTAGGCATTCACCTTGCACAATGGGGCGCCATACTCAGCCAGAAGGCACTCCCTAATGTCCATGTGCATAAATAACAGGAAAACCCTGCTGTCCTTAAATACTACTCTGAAACCTTACACTCAATAGTACCTGAAGTAGTCATGGTCATTTACTCAAGTCCACTCGTTGTAGCAATATGCGCACAGACATACATCTGTGGACCACATGGCTCACAACATGTGCTGCACTATAGCAGCACTGTATGTCTGTAGTGCTGCATCATGGCATTAAGAATCAATATAATGTTTCGCGAGTATATATGCAATATGCATGAGCATACAGCTCATATGCTTTGTGATCACTGTAACATGCAAAGCAAGCAGAAACATGGCTGGGTACAGGTAGAAGCTCATAGATGGTGGAATTATCTGGATTCATTAGTGTACGTGCATTGCTAAAAGAATCTTGTTAGTTCACCATTTGAAATCTTGGGATCTGCTTTATCCAGGCTCAAAATGTGAATACTGAATGGCCAAAAATACAGACTTACTTATACAAAGCCCAAGATCACCCTTTTTGGAATATTCCCTATTTCTCCTAGTTATGGCAGTCTTGGAGATGGTATATATTTAAGTTCAGGGGGGTGGGGGAAGCTTGGCCCCAACATAACCGAGTGCAGTGCAGCACAAAAAGAAGTTGAAAGTAGAAGAGTGATGTTCAATTTTTGCTCTTCTCCTACAGTTTTGCTCTTTTCTTTTTTTTAGTATGTCAGGACACTGCACTTCAATCCTGGCATTACAATAGTCGGCCCTCTTGATAGTATAATATGAAATGTTAGTGCCATTTTGATATGGGTTTCCGGGGCCCTGTCCAAAGACATGGTTATAGTATGTAAATGTGTGTATGAGAAGGATGCTGTGCATAGCACTAACCACAGCTGATGACCACCTGTACAAATGGAGGGACACTGTGGCCATGCCTGCAGTTCAAACATGGGGGTGGGGCTGTGCTCTTATTAGGATTAATACATGGCATGTGTTATCAGGGTGGATGCACTCAGTCCCCTCATTTTACACTTTCCTTGCTACTGATAACATCAAGTCCGGATATCGCAAGCTCACACAGTGGAGCCATCTAATAAACATGTACGATGTAATCAGTGACTCCTCCCAGCCTTATAGAATATGTGGCGACAGTGTTCACTTAACATAATCATACCCAATCTCATAGTGTTGAGGTATCTGTCATTGTGTACCCCACCTGTACAGGAGATAATGACTCAGCTCATCCTACCTCCTAACCTGTATGAGTATGGTAATAGTTGATGTGAGCATGGCCAGTCCTTTCAATGCCATGCATACCATGAGTGTAATAAAGCATACATCATTTTGCTTCATGCTGTCTGTGCCATGGCCCATTGTTTTGGAACAGATTCCACCTCTTTGTCAGTGCTATAATATACTACAACTACATCAGACTCAGCTGTATTGCTGGTGCTCTGTGTCTCTCCCCTGACCATCTACACTTCCTCTCTGATGCTATTACAACTGGTATGGAATGCTCTACCAAGATATTTAACTGCCACTCCATCAGTCAATAATGACAGATATTAGACTTTCATTCCTCTTATTGTCATAAAATACATCTTGATGCAAAACCTGTTGATCTATTGAATTGTAAGTGAATCTAAATAATATTTAAAAATTATCTATGATTTGTGGTCTATGCCACCCCCTTCCCGCGTAAAGTTTGGCTTTGTTAAATTTGTGAATAAAAAGTTGAGAGGTATGACTGAGGCCTTTCTCATTTAGAAATTAAAATATCACACTGGTATTTTGTTGCAGCTACTTTAACAGCTTAGTGCCCTTTTCAAGATTCACATAGCTTAGTAAAATGTTATATTAAGCACTTCAAGCCAGCAGTACAGTACCAGAGAGCCATGAAACATAGACTGCAAACATTCAAAAATGCATGAACTTTAAGGTGTGTGTGTGTGTGTGTGTGTGTGTGTGTGTGTGTGTGTGTGTGTGTGTGTGTGTGTGTGTGTGTGTGTGTGTGTGTGTGTGTGTGTGTGTGTGTGTGTGTGTGTGTGTGGAGAATAGACATTTAAATAAGTACCATACCGTCGAAGTCATAACAACCACACAATAAGTATGAGAAAGTGGTAAAGTTGTACATTCATTATTATCCTGATTATACAGTGACAGACCAAGGCACTTACTGTATGAAGTCATCATACACAGAAAAGGCCTGTGCAGATGGGATATAATAAGAATAGAAGAGCATTTTCATTTGCTAACAACTACTGTTGTAACAATATTTGTTATTAGTAATAACCACACTCTTTAAACTCAGGGAAACCTTAATACTTGATACTGTGTGTGATAGAAAAAACAGATATTCAGTGGGCCCATTCCCATGATGATGTACCACAACACACACTCCCAAATCTTATGCAGCTGATTTAGTACTACTTCTTTATATGCCAGATATTTAAAATGATCACAACTATAAAATGAGAAGAGAAAACCAATGTTTTCTGTGTGATTGCTTTGGGTATCACAACTCCCTTTTGCTGACTAATTTTGTGTATCCAATAGCTCTGATCTCCCTTTCCTCTCTCTCTCTCTCTCTCTATATATATATATATATATATATATATGTGTGTGTGTGTGTGTGTGTATAGATATAGATATAGATATGTATATATACAACATATAGCTATTATCTGTGTTTCTGCTTATCTATCTATCTATCTATCTATCTATCTATCTATCTATCTATCTATCTATCTGTCTATTTGTTTTTGCTATTTGTTGACTAGGCAGATAGGATGGTCTATTGGCCCTTTTAACCCATGACCTTGGCTCAGAAAGTAGTTTTATAAGATGAGAAGTTTATATTATCCAACAGTTATACTGTTGACAGAGTCAACATTATATAAATATAAGAGTATACAGCGATTAACACTGTCAAATTACAAGTATTACATGACAGTGAATGCAGTTAAGAGCAGTGAGTACATTTACAAATAGCTACCTTTGAGTTACATTTGAATTCCTGGTATGTTATAGTGAGTAATGTTAAGCTTTGTCCTTTATGCTTTGTTGCTTAAGTGGTTCCATAGCACTTTGCTGAATTCATTCAATGTCTGTAAAGCTCTAATTTCAGTTGGTAGTATATTTCAGGTAGCAGGCCCAGATCTATAAAAAGCTTTTTCTTCTACAGTGTATGCTTTTACAATGCATTTTTGGTAACACAACTACTGATAGCATGATAGAGTTTTTTATCCTGGCAGTCAACTTGTAAGTTGTCTTACCAACATAAAAAACAGTAGCATTCACTACACACAAGAAGATATACAGTGCCTATTGAATTACAGCCATAATGTCCTTGACACATATTATGTGTGTCAAACTGAGAAAAGAACCTACATAAATATCTCTACATTTATTGCAAAATTCAGATACATATGTCCTCAAACTCTTATTGATAAGGGACAGATTCAATTTAGTGATCTTAGATGCTATCTTTGCTTCCCTTAAAGAGTAGGACTGTTCTTTTAATGGCAGCCTTCTTTTTAATGGTGGGAAATATTCCAGTTTATTTATTTTCAAAAGTCCTGATATAAATGAAAGCAGCTCTGTATGTTACTGTGAGCCATTTTAATCTTTAGATTAGGTAACAGTGATGTGCACGCGAGTCTGCAAGTAAGAGAAAACTTAGGACTTACTTTTTTGCCATCTGAGTTTGTTTAAGTGCTGTAGGATGAGTGTAGAATAATTATCCTTAGATTACTATAGGGAGAACAGCATTCTTGGCTATGGCAACTCTGGGCGCTGGAGAGGAAAATATATAAGGTTATAGTAGAACTTGAGCAAAGTGAAGATTTTTTGTATGATATTGTCTATATGAGTGGTGAAACACAGGGAATGGTCTACAGTAATGCCTAAGTATTTGTATGCCTTAACATTAAGAAAAATATTAACTTGCATATCAGTGATTGAGTGGGTGTCTATATCTGATAACTCGTGATTTGACAAAACCAAAATCCAGTGAACATGCACCTTCAATAACCTAAAAACCAAAAACAGTGCAGTCAGGAGCAACTAACGGATATGAACAAAACACAAGACACATGCCAAGCATGGATAAAAATCACCCAAATTTATTAAAGCTAAGCTTCTGACCAAATAATTAATGTGGACATAATTAGAGTCAATATCACAATATCAACAATATCACACAAAAAATCCTGACTTAGCTGAATAAATGTTGATGTTTTTTATCCATGCTTGGCAGACATGTCATGCTTCAGCTCAGTTGATTGCTCCTGGGTGCACTGTTTTTGTTTTTCAAGTTCTGATTTGAGGGAAACAGCATGGCATTTGTCTTAGTGGGGGTTAAGTAGTAGCTTATTGGATAAAGACAATTAGTCTAGATCACTGAAACTTTTTGTAGTTGGAGTTATAGACTCTGAAGTCATTTGTTATCTTCCAGTAACAAAATGTCATCCACATAAAGATAATCTTTTTGAGGAGAAGGTTTGGTTACTTTTGGGTTTGGAATGAAGATTGGACATTTGAAGTTTAATTAATGAGTACTGTGAATAGAGAGATGTTAAATAAAATGTGAGCAGTTTAACAGTTCAGTTTCGTCCATGTATTTTCTAAGAAATTTGGGATGTAAGTTTGTGTAAGTGTGTGTAGATACATATAAATATGGTATACATACCACTGATTGAAAGTTAACTTCTTTAATGTGAAAAAAAAGATGGTATATGTGATCAGAAATCAGTTGATCTCACTTACTGACTTTTTTGTCTGTGCAAAATCTCAGTACAGTGGAGATCAGGGAATTTTTCCTTTCTCCACTGTAGTGTGATTTTGGAGCTGATATATAATTAGTAGAGGGTGTTGTGGCGCAGCAGGGCTTGCCCTCTGCAAAAAAATGTTTAATTATTTTTCTTTTTCCTTTTAACTTTTTGACAGTTCATATTTTCAAGCAGCTGTGCTCAGTTAGTTTGAGTTTGATAATCTGTTTGGTTGATCACCTTTCATACCACAAGCCTCTATTTTTTGGCCCAGGATAGGTGGGGTAGCATTCAAAATTAGACTAATCAAGCCTGACATAATAATTGTATCCTGTATATGCAAATATACCCAGTGATATTTATTCTGAAGGCCAAACCTATCTTAAAGATATGTCACAGAAAACAGCAATGGCTACTGCCAGCATTCTCAACCTAATATTCAAAGTAAGAATACCCACATTTTCCAAATCACTCAAATATTTTCTAACACTCCCTATTTATAAAAACTTTTGATGCCAGAGTAAGGTGCTACTGTCCTAGAGATGAGGGATATCTAGCTATTTCTATAACTTTTTTTTCATTTTTCAGTCAAACATTTCAACATCATACTATTGTAAAAACTGATTAGGTAAAAGCTTAGGGTACATCAATAAGCTACAACATTGAGATCCACCCAAAAAGTCTAACTTAATCATTTTCACAGAGAGAGAGAGAGAGAGAGATAAAGGGTTTTCATATGCCTGCCATAACTATTGTAAAGTAAACACTGCTGCATACCTAAGATCCTCTGTTTAGTCCATTCCTCCTTTTTTGACGTGCACAAAGTATCCCTTGATCTACCCTTTCTATTGTCCCAAATAAGCATGTTGAGTAATATTTTTACCCATAATATGGCAGAATGAGCTCAGCTCTAAGAAATGTGTCTCAGTGTATAAAACAAACAAATAAATGTAATATTACTTATAAATAGCCTACAAAACAGAGAGTCTCACTAACTTCCAAACATGAGAGCAAACATGTTACTTATTCTAATTAGTTGCCCCTATTATCCATCTTGAGTTTATATGCAGTCTAATATGTAGACAGTTTGGTTTAGCAACCACTGTCACCAAGTAAAGCCAAAATTCTACTTGCCTGACATAAACATTTAATAGGAGGGTTAACCTTGACCTGTTCTGTCCCCTCCCCTTTAAGTTTTAATCCTGATGTAGCAGTGAAATCCATAAAGAGGTTATAATATTGGGACAAACATCTGGAAATGACAGACATTTTACTTCCACATATGTGCATAAAGACTCCTTACCAAAGTCATCCATCTATATAATGCGTGCAAGATAGCAGTGAGAAGGAAAGTAGCCTTCAAAAGTGTACAGCCCTGGCTTGTTCCATTAAAAAATGGAAACCCGCAAAAGAAGCTCATTCTTCAGAGCTTTCACCACAGGGCAGTGATACAAAGCTTCAACAGCCATTACAAATCCTAGAGGGATCCACACTGCCACTATCTCCTTCTAGAGGTAGGCCCAGCAAATAGAATCAAAGGCTTTATCTACATTCAAAAAAATATGTCATCACAGAGTTGTCATTTGTACCTTATGCTTTCATTGAAGTGATAAGTCCATGTAGATGATCAGACTTTGAATGACTGTAAATAAATTCCAATTGGTATCAAAAGATCAGATTGGGAAGACAACATTTCAGCCTATCTGTTAACAGCCATATGTTCTAATATGTATGTAAAGCAGACATATGGGTGATAATTCTGTACTTTAGAGCCATCTTTGTTTGGCTTTGATGTTAGAAAAATATTAGAGAGGGAGTTGGGAGCCATAGGTAACTTTCTACTCCTGTTGTCTTTAAGGACTTCAGATGTCAGTCAACTGTATTGTAGTACAATGTGAGATGTCCGGCATGGTACACAGCAATGGAGTTTGCTGGATCAACATTACTGCATCTCATTTAGTGAAGATAGGTAAATAACCTCTAACAGTCCCACTTCTATTTGCCACTGTCATCTAGAAGCTGTTGTACCTGTACTTGTGCAGGTGTCTGTAATGTCTGAGCACCATCAGAAGCAGCACTGGAATGTCAAGGCTGATAGTATCTGATGCAGACTTAGTGGAGGTGTCACAGTACTTTCTTTTGATGGCATTGTGTTATCTATTACCAAGCCATGCTATTGGAACTGTCTTCCAGATGATATTAGACTAGTGTGTGAAGTACCTTCACGTCCCTTGCACCTCTACAGAAAACAAGATGTTATCAGAACAATACAATTCCTTAATTTTATCACTCTGTATGTCTGTATTCAGTTAAGGCAAGGTGGTATCTTCAGTTATTTTCATTAACAAAGTGTATTTATTTTAATTTTATGGTGTCTTATAGATTAGCCTGATCCATGTTTCACTGATGATTACATACTTTTTCTTTCACTATAACTAGATCATCTTGACTTAAAAAGAGGCTCAAGTGATCCAGTTTGCTTAACTGTAAGATAAATTCCAGTCTGAGAATCATGTTAGCAGTGATATTCAAGCCTGATTACTGATTTAAATATGCCCTGCACACCGCATTCAGGTTGGGAGTTTGCATTGTTTCTTCTGCAACCCGCATACACTGTTGCATTGTAATGATGTAAGCATTATACCCGATTTTTTTCTTATGCACCATGCACAGTTTTAAGAACCCACCCTCTACTAATTGCTGAAGTAAAAAGTTGTTGCTGTCTGTGCCACTTACTTTAATGGATGCCTCAAATGGTGATTAAAATGAAATTATTTTATTAGTTTATATTAGCTGTATTAGGTTGTTTGACTGGCTGTTATTTAATTGATGGATTTTTAAATACATTTATTGGATTATTTCAAAATAATAAAAATATATTGTTTTAGAATTTTTTAGTGTAGCTTGAATATATACTGCTAAATAAACTTTGGTGCAGATTCAATAAAGCCTACATGGCCCAGTAGAACTGTGTGTGCATCACAACGTGCACATGATAGCTTACCATTTTGTATTCAGTAAGCAGCTCTACATACTGTGTAGAGATGTGCAAACACTGTAAACATCACTGCATGCTAATTACAGCATAAGCAGCTGAATTGTGTGTTAATCAAACAATCCAAGATGGAGGAGGTATTCAACAAGCTATAAAGCAACCGTGTAGACTCAGTGCTGGTTTTCACTGCAAATTCCAAAACCTGTTGGAATTTAGCCATGGAAACTAGGCTACACAAAAAGAATGTTAGCAGCTGCTGTTGCTGTTATTCATGTGTATGCACAGCAGGCCCAAGCCCATGCTGCTGCTGCTGCTAACAGACCTTGGCCAAGAAGGAGAAGGGTCTTTAGACCTGTTTAACTTTTCACAATCTGCATGATGTGAAAATTGTAGAGAGCTACAGGGTGGATACAGACACACTACAGGAACTTTGCAACCTCTGTTGTCCTCAACTGAGTGCAAGGGCAAACCAAATGGAACCAATCCCAGTGGAGACTATGGCATGTGTAGCACTTAGAATTTTAGCTCCATGAACCTTCCAGAGACCAACAGGAATCATGCTGGGGGTATCACAGGCATTATCATCCAGGATCCTCTATCAGTTCCTGAATGCTGTGCTACAACATGAGTACATATATTTAGCCTGCACATCTGAGGACACAGCCAGAACTATGCAGGAGTTCTACCCTGCAGGACACTACCCTGAAGTCCTGGGTGCCATAGACTGTACATATGTAGAAATCAAAGCTCCACCTGGGGAACAGAGAAGGGTGTAGAAAGGGCTACCACTCCATTAATTGCCAGGTTGTGCGGAATGCTAATGGAATCATCCTGAATGTGTGTGTTCGGAACCCCAGCAATTAGAACGACTCCCATATCTGCCATAAGTCTCAACTGTGTAAGATCTTTACTAGGGAGGATATCCCACAGGACCATTTACTGGGGGATGCAGGTTATGCATTGGAACCATGGCTGAAGGCGCCCATCAGAAATGCATACACAGCAACTGAAGAACGTTATAATGAGGCGCACACTCAAACCAGAAATAACATAGAGCATGTAGAGCATGTGTTTTGGGCTACTGAAGTTGCAGTTCTGGTGTCTAAATACATCTGGGGGAGCATTGATGTACAATCTCAGTACATGTGCTGAAATATTTTCCATCTGTGCCATGCTTCACAACATTATCCTGAGAAAACAGCTTCAGCACGAACACTAAGAAGAGGGGGCCACACATCCCGCCACCACTGTCAAGGTCACCACAGCCACACACAGGTGAGAAGTCATAGGGGGAAACAGCAGCTGCTGTGGGTGTAGGCAGATGTAGGCATGCACAATATACCATTGCACTGGCCAAGAGCAATGGATAGCACACACACTCACCACCTAAGAGGCTAAAACCTTCATCCTATGCACATACACACAGTAGCACTGATGCCAGGCAATGCTCACAACCTTTACTTATCCATGTAATTGCTGTGTACCACTAGCATCAGACAGTCAGCCCTGAACTAAAACTCTTGCAACTGCCCAATTTCTAAGATGTGTTGAACCCTGAACAGAAAATAAATGTCTAAGAATACAAATGAATGGCATATCCTTGCATACTGTTGCTTGATAATGTAAGTAAGTATAAGGTGGATGATTTTTACAACAATGACATCAAGATGTGACAGTACTGCCTTGTGTGAATGCATGTGTCCTCTGTCAAAGGTTTGCACATTCATACCTCCAAAATGTACAGATTTTCATAAAATCTCCACAGTTTAGCCTCATGCTTTTGTACTGACAAATCAAATTAGAAAATAATGATACACATTTCAGACTTCATATCCCTCAGAAAAATCATAAAAATAATAATGCAAAACCTGTTATTCTATCAACTGTATAATTTTGTAAGACCAGCATTTTTAAAAAGTCTCCCTATTGTTGGACCTTTGTCCCAATTTTATTTATGGCTTGGTCCAGCTTTGTTGGTCTAAGAGGTTGGGAGGGATATACACATTACAAGAACCTGTACGAAAGCAGCACAATTTGCAAAAGAGCATCACAGACACAGATATACTAAGCATTAAGTCAGCTATGAACCCCTAGTATCAGGCAAAAGACTTATGTATCCCTGAATCCAAAAGATAGAAAACAAGGATATGGCACAGTTATCAGCATTAGCACAGGGTGTTGTGTGTGTTGGGGGGACAGGAAGCTGAAGCTAACACAAAATGTAGTGAGTGTGTGTGAGTAAGAAAGAGAAACAGGCAGACATTTGATAAAGTGTCCAGTTGGATCCAGTTACTGTGCTGTCCCAATACCTTACTACGGCCTGTGCAGTATTTTACAAACCCCCCATCCACTACTCTGCACTAAGGAACCTACCTGGCCATTAAGGATACCCTCAACAATTTCAAGCCGTGTCCAGTTGGATCCAGTTACTGTGCTGTCCCAATACCTTACTACAGCCTGTGCAGTATTTTACAAACCCCCCATCCACTACTCTGCACTAAGGAACCTACCTGGCCATTAAGGATACCCTCAACAATTTCAAGCCGTGTCCAGTTGGATCCAGTTACTGTGCTGTCCCAATACCTTACTACGGCCTGTGCAGTATTTTACAAAGTACGTCCTATGACATAACCCTTACTGATAATTACTCACAGCTGTATTTTGCAATTGTACTGAATTACCTTTGGCCCCTGAGTCAGGAATGCTAGCAGCCAGAGTCCTCTCCAAGTCCAGTATTGTCTATCTCTTTCCTTCACTCACTGCTTTCCTTAGCCTTCCCTACTAGTTTTTTCTGCCCTCTGTCACCTGTTGTTATACAACCACTGAACACCAGGTGGCAGTCTAACCAGGACTTTACCCTCACCCCCTACCATCTGTTCTAATTCGCCCCTGTATACTATTCTTTCCAGCTTCTCCTCCCTTACCCTCTTGCATAATCACTCCTATATTTCTCCTTCACTGCCCCTAACCTCTACTCCTATCACTGTCTACCATTAGCAGACTAGTATGCAATTTTGTTTCCTCTCTCTATCCTTGGTCTACAACTATACCTGCTCCGCTTGAAGCCCCTCACCTGCTTCATCTTCTCTGACTGGGGTGCTCTGCTTACTGATTGTCTCCTTCACTACTTGCTGCTCCAACTCATCCTTCACTATTTGCTGCTCTTCATAATCCTGATACTATCATTCACCTCTAGACCTGACCTTAACATAACTACTACTCCCCTTTACCTCCAATTCTACCCCATCGTACTTTTCTCTTTTTTTTCCACTCCTACCCTCACCTCCTCAATATTGTCTCTCGTTCCCATGCTATTTTGACTTTCACCTACTATTCCTTGCTCACTCTTCCTAGGTTTTATTGCCCCACCCATACCTACTTCTCCTGCTTTGTCCCCTCCCCTCCACCTCATATCCTGCCCTAAGGCATTTAAGGGGAAGATCTTTGTGGTGCCTTTCCTTTACTATTCTGCTATCTTACTTGGCTGCTGTGCGCTCCTGACCCAGACCCTACTATCTGAATTGTAAGTACCATATTTGTCTGTACTGTTATATCACTCTGCTTTTTTGTACTGTTGTTTAATTTTCATCCTAGTGAATACTATTTGTGCTTGCGCTCTGAATTTGAAACCATTACCTTAAGTTGCATAGTTTTGGATTATTGCATACTGCTGTGTTGTGCTACATTAGTGTGTATAAACAGCATTAACAGCTAGAATCTCTAATTGTGCTTAGCGTTCTCAACTTGGAAGTTTTCCCTAAGATGTATCACTTTAAATGGTGTATATTGTCGTGTTATTTGCTAAACCAGATTGCTTAAACGCTAGTAGCGTCTTGCTGTAGTTTTTCAGCTCACCTTGTGTAGAAATCACGTTAAGGTGGATTTTGTTCAAGTCTATGCTTTCTTCAAATGTTTGCTACTACTTTTTTATCCTGTATTGACATATGGAATGTGCTTTTAGAAGTCACCTGGGTTAAAACTAATACTGTATAATTTTAATGCCCTGGTCTATGGTGCTTTAAAAACGCTAGTGACCTCTAGTAATTAGAAATGCTAGCAACCACTTTTTTTTTTCTTTCTTGCATCCACAAGGTTGTGTTATAGTGCAAAGAGTGTTGGGCTATGTTGCAATAAAATGCTAGCGACTACAAGCTTTTAGAAACGCTAGCAACCACTTTTTTTTCTTTCTTTCACCCACAAGGTTGTGTTATAGTGCAAACTGTGTTGGGCTATGTTGCTATAAAACGCTAGCGACTACAAGCTTTTAGAAACGCTAGCATCCACTTTTTCTTATCTTTCTCCTACAAGGCTCGTGTTTACAGTGCAAATAGTATTGAAAATAATTTAAGGTTACTTCTATGTTCTGTTCGTGGAGGGTTACTTAAAATAAGAAGAAAGAAAAAGAAAAATATAGCGCTAACAACTGCTTGGTCGGTACCTTCTCCCACGTGGACTGTGGTTGCGCAGTTGTTTGGAAAGTGAATATTCCGCTCTATCTTTGTGCTTAGCCTACCCACTTAATGTGCAATGGTCTGCATTGTGCAGCCCCCAAAACATCTATTTCTTGTATCTTTTACTCTGCAAATGTGAAGAGCATAGATTACAAGTATTTAATTTAAAAGCTTGTATTCAAGGAGTATTTAGCCCCATTTTGGTGATATAAACTCTTATCCTATGTTATACTGCTCTCTATCATTTCTGAATACTTAGTTATTGCTACATTCCTGTCTCTCCACAGAGAGCGTACCCATTACTTTTATCTGCTAGAACTGCTTGTCTAAAGTTTTAGCTCTTTATTTATTGTTAAGGTATATTGAAAGGTGTGCTACTGCTAATACCTACATGAAAATGTTTATTTAGTCCTCCTTAATTGAATGATTGGGGTAGGGTAGGATTGTACCTATGCTATATTTCTAAATTAGAGATTGTTTTACTGACAGACTAAATGTTCTTACTTAGCCTTACCATTACAAGTGTCTAATTATCACAGTATGGTTATTTCTTGTGTTTAAACAATACACTAATCATTTTATTAGTAGTTTTGTTACTATTCTGTATGCTAAACTGTGGAAATTTCTACACTAATTTATATACTAGAGTTATTTTGTGTTTGTCTCATTATATCATTAACACGCTCTCTCCCTACCTTCCTTCCCTCCTAGCCCCCCATCCACTACTCTGCAGTAAGGAACCTACATGGCCATTAAGGATACCCTCAACAATTTCAAGCCGTGTCCTGTTGGATCCAGTTACTGTGCTGTCCCAATACCTTACTACGGCCTGTGCAGTATTTTACAAAGTACGTCCTATGACATGACCCTTACTGATAATTACTCACAGCTGTATTTTGCAATTGTACTGAATTACATTTGGCCCCTGAGTCAGGAATGCTAGCAGACAGAGTCCTCTCCAAGTCCAGTATTGTCTATCTCTTTCCTTCACTCACTGCTTTCCTTAGCCTTCCCTACTAGTTTTTTCTGCCCTCTGTCACCTGTTGTTATACAACCACTGAACACCAGGTGGCAGTCTAACCAGGACTTTACCCTCACCCCCCTTCCATCTGTTCTAATTCGCCCCTGTACACTATTCTTTCCAGCTTCTCCTCCCTTACCCTTTTGCATAATCACTCCTATATTTCTCCTTCACTGCCCCTAACCTCTACTCCTATCACTGTCTACCATTAGCAGACTAGTATGCAATTTTGTTTCCTCTCTCTATCCTTGGTCTACAACTATACCTGCTCCACTTGAAGCCACTCACCTGCTTCATCTTCTCTGTCTGGGATGCTCTGCTTACTGATTGTCTCCTTCACTACTTGCTGTATCCCACTCCGTTCGCCTTACGGGCTCACTCTGCTCCCCTACCCTACCCCCAATTCCCACCCACCCCCAGTGCTGTTACATTTATACTTAACAAACCACACCTACTATACTTCCTATCACAACACCACAACTACATAGTTATAAACTCCTCCCCTTATCTCTATACCTTATCAGCACTAACCTACCCTACTCTTCTATAGCTTCTCCTTCTTACTCCTCTGCTTAGCACACTCCCTCATCTCCTCTATCCATTCTCCCCAGCTATAGCCATTACTTTTACATCTATCACTATATTCTTCCTACCCCTCTACCTACTTATCCTTCTATACCATATCAATTAACCTATCCTACACTTCAACTATATTCTAAACCACCTTTGACTTTATATTAACCTTACTCTGCCATTCCAAATGGCCTACTCACATAAACCTTTGCTTACATACTTTTTTCTGTCTTGTTTATTATTTATATTTCTAACCTCAACCTATACCCTCACTGACTATAAGCATTATGTGCTGGCCCATAAAGTGTCCCATCTACAAACTCTCCCAACCTTACTTCCCAACTGCCTCTCTCATTGTAACATTACCTCTACCTCAGCTTATCTGCATCCTAAGTTCCATAGATGTACTCATGTTACTTACCTCCTCAATAGGTTAAACTCACCCAAACTTAATAAAATCTTAAAAACTTATTTGATACTACCCAAAAACATTCTAACAGGTGGTGACATTAATCCTAATCCTGGCCCAACACCACTAACAGGTGGAGACATTCATCCTAATCCTGGCCCATCCCCACTAAATGTCAATCTACAAAAACAATTGCATAACAATGCTTCCTCCTCTTCTAGATTAGATAACTCCCTCAGAATAGCACATCTTAATATTCGTAGTATCAACAACAAAATTAGCCAACTGCATGCTCTCCTTCAAGCCCATGCATTCGACATTCTTTGTCTAACAGAAACTTGGCTAAAACCTATTACTCATGACCAAGAAATAATCCCACCTGGCTACAATATCCTTAGATGTGACCACACTTCAAAAAAGGGCGGCGGCATAGCAATCTTGTTCAAATCTGAACTCCTTGTTTCTCCCTGTGATGTAGCACTACCCTCAAATACCAATGCTGAGACCCTTACTGTTCAACTCCAAATAAATAGCTCTAAATCAATCTATATAATCTGTTCATATATCCCTCCAGGAAATAATATTACCACCCTAGAAAACATACTTAGTAGCCTATCCACCCACCTTCCTCAAGAAACAATAGTACTAGGAGATTTTAATATAGACTGGACCTTATGCAATTCTTCCAACCCTAAGACCCATATAAATCTATTTGGTTTCACTCAAACAATAAATACCCCCACTAGAATCCATAAGCCTAGTACTAAAGAAACTACTCTTGACTGGATACTAATTAATAGTCACCCTGAAACTTACTTGACAGGATCTCTCCCAGATGACATTAGTGACCATATTCTAACCTACATAGTTAAGCAAAAGAAATCTAGCCCCAAAGACAACAATTTTATCACGACGATCTAAAAACACTTCCAATCTGAGAACTTTATCAATGAACTAAAAGCCTGCAATTGGTCATTACTAAAACTACTCAATCTGGATGAAGCTATCTCTTTCTTTAATTCTACATTCCTTCAAGTTCTAAATAGCCATGCTCCCATTCACTCCTCCAGAGTCAGGACCAAAATAGCTCCTTGGCTTACAAAACAAACCAAAGAAAAATGTTCCTAATGAACAAAATTTGGGCAAAATGGAGAACCTCCAAATGCCCAGCAGATCACCTCTACTTTAAACAGTTAAGAAATGCCATCAAAAAAGATATAATCTTAGATAAAAAGAACTATTATTCCCATCTTCAACATTCAAACTCTAAAAATCCTCAAAAGTTTTGGTCTGGCATTAATAAACTTCTCAAACCAGGCCAGGCTAGAACTCCTTCTCCAAGCTCTATCCCCCATAACAACCCTCTGCAAATAGCAAATGCTTTTAACAACTACTTCATTGAAGCCATTCAAACCCTTACGAAAACACTATCACCCCTACCCCACTCCTACACAACATACCAATGATTCTCTGCCCCCTTTCATTTACAACCAGTACCAACTACCTTTATCTGCAAACTCCTTCAAAACTTAAACCCTGCACCCCTTCTGCTGACTGTATCCCAGCAGAATACCTGCAAAATGCTACTAAAGCCATCGTGATACCCTGTTTCTATCCTTATAAACAGAACTATCTCAGAAGGTTACATCACTTCCTTATGGAAAATCTCCCATATAATCCCCTTACACAAAGGAGGTAAATCCACTGATATTTCCAACTACCGTCCAATTGCTTTACTCTCCCTTTAGCTAAAATCATGGAAAAATGTATCCACCATCAACTACTTCAGCACCTTCTCCACAATAACTTGCTTGCTAATTGCCAACATGGTTTTAGGCCCTTTCATAGCACTACATCTGCCCTGCTAACTTTTACTGACTGTATTAACAAGAATCGAAACAACAACTCTCTCTCATCTGCTCTATTTATCGATCTATCAAAAGCCTTCAACATGGTTAATCATAACCTACTTATCAATGCACTAAAAGCCCAATATCTTGACCAACAAGCAATCCTTTGGTTTAAATCCTATCTTGAAAACAGAAAACAAGCAGTACTCTGGGACAATAAACTATCCCCACCCTCCCAGTGGACACTGGAGTACCCCAAGGCTCTATCCTAGGACCTCTTCTTTTTCCATTTTCATTAATGATCTCCACACTGCTTTTCCTCAAACCTCCTGTATACAATATGCTGATGACTCTACGCTTATCTGTACTGCCAAGTCTTCCTCCTCCCTCCAGACCCTTACCCAAACTGTATTTAACAAAGTAGAAAAATGGTTTACCCAACGCTGCCTCCTCCTTAACCCCACAAACAAAACTTTTACTTTTTACTCCCACCCAAAAATCCCCACATATCCACTTTACCATTACCTCTGACAATGGTACTTGTATTTCCCCTGACTCTACTGCTCGTCTCCTCAGCATAACTATTGACCATAACCTCAGCTTCGATGTCCATGTTAACAATACTATAAAAACCATCAATAAAAAACTAGGCTCCCTGTATAGAATAAAACCCTTCCTTACCCCACTAGCTAGGAAATCTATTGCCCAGACTCAGCTTACGTCTACCGTGTTCTATGCATCTGCCATTTATACCAATCTATCTAAGCTTAACCTTTCCAAACTGGAAAGTAGCTACAATAATATTACTAGATTTGCCACTGGCTCCCCTTATAGAACCCACCACTGTCTCAACCTTCAACAACTCAGTTGGTTAGAACTACAAAACCAACTACAATACAATCAACTGCTGATTGCACAAAAAATTCTGCACCACCCCACCAACACCCCTATCCTATCTAATCTGATCTCCCATACAAAAATCTTACAACACTATGCTCAGCTAATAAGTTACAGATTGCCAACAATATATCTAATAACAAAGCAGGAGATTCACTCTTTTCCAATGTTGTTGGTAGAATCTGGAATAAGCTTCCAAATACACTCACTTCTCTCTCATCTACACAACTCTTTAAGAAACACCTCAAACATTACCTAAAAAGACAATGGCTTTGTCCCTGCTCAAAGCCTGATTGAAAAATACTCTTCACTTTTTCTCCCCCTCATCTCATGCTTTATAACAAATACTTCACCTTGAAAGTCATTGACTATCAACTACTAACCCCTTCTTACCTGCATTTTGTCCTTCCTGGTCTCTATTTTTCTTTTACTTATTGGTTTTTATTTTTTCTCTCAAATGAATGTTGATGCTTAATTACTATGTTTAACTGTTGCCTGATTGTATTTGTAACCCCTCTATTGAATTAAGACATGTTTATCTCCAAAATCTACTCTAATGTCTCTGTACAGTATTCACAAAATTTACTTTCTTTACATATTATGCTGTATAATTTAAGATAGTCATTTTTTCTAAGTTTTTAATGCCTTAATGTATTTGTGCATGGAGCTTTTCTCCCCAGGCCTCTGCTGAAAATGGATATGTATCCAGCTAGACTAGCCCGGTCAACAAATATAAAATAAAAATAAAAATAAATAAATAAGTATCAAATGGCCACTGAGATAAAATGAGCTGTAAGCCTCAGTACCGACCCATGTAGCATGGTGTGTGTGTGTGTGTGTGTGTGTGTGTGTGTGTGTGTGTGTGTGTGTGTGTGTGTATGTGTGTGTGTGTCTCTATGGACACTCTAGGTTAAAGTGGTGTATGATGTCTATAACAACACAGCCAAGATCTATGCTAGCTGAACTTCCAGGTATGTCGGACAGGTGTGAGCCATGCATGTTAGAGGTGACAGTTCATCCTTGTAATTCATGACTACGAGAACTGGCTCCACCAGCAGTTGCACTGCCACATCCATGCCAGTGGTCAGATGTTCTGATGCTACCTGAATGTGACTGATTTCTGCTGGACTAACTCTCCTCACGAGTATGCCCAGAACATGACCCCATGGACTGTCATATGTGGGTATGGACACTTCAACCACTGATGGAGCAGTGTAAGTAGTGCCACTATGGGATCATGATAGGCCACGGCCATGTCAGCTAACATCAGATGATGTGGCTGACCTACATCCATATGGATGCAGTCCCCTTCCTTGCAGATGTTCCATCACAGACACCGCCCATTTCAACATGTCATTCATCCAAACCATTGAATTGGCAATACAGAGGAGGCAGTCATGCATATCAGCCTGTGCCACATCAACAACCCTGAGCATTTCCTCAGAGGCCCTATTGGAACATGCCTGCTCCTCCATGACTGCCTTAAACATACGTTGAGTAGCACAGAAAGACACACCTATATCAGGTGGAAGATGGAAAACAGGCCTCCTCCAAGCACCCCTATCAACCCTCTTGCATGGCACCTCACCCACACTACCCTGATCAAGTGTCTCACCCTCCACATGTCCAATATCTGAGGGCTCACTGGAATGGATTTGCATAGGCCTACTGGCTGTGTCTGATGGAATTAAAGGGGATGGCGGAATGTCATCCTCAGTCTCAGATTCAATCTCTGCAACCCCCAAATGTGCTTGTGTTTGGCTACCATCATCATCAGAGTCTGTTAATACTGAGACATCAGGTGGAAAGAGTCCTACACTTCTACTCTCAGGATCACCTGTGATAATAAGCAACAAATACAGGAAAGAAATTAATAGCTACACTACTACAGTTTAATATATGCTAACAAACTAACACTAGCGCATTATCACAAATGTTACAGCAATACACACAATCCTGACACCCACCTCACACATATGGATAAATATGTATTTCTGTCAAATGCTTATCCGTACTGAAATAAAAATGTTTGGCTTACCATGTACAGATAACTACACACTTGCTAGGGAGGATGGTCCTAGAAGAGGTTAAGCAAAATGTAAGGACACCATCATCACAATAACAACACACGGGGAAAAATGTTTGGCCTTTATATGTCCATTAACAATATATTTATCTGAAACTTGGTTGACATGTTCACCCCAAGCACATGTGTAATGAACCAGTATGTTAACTGTATCAATCTATAAATAGTCCCCCCCAAAAATTATTAAAGCAAATTAACTATTTCAACATTTTACTATACAAGAAATCTTTAAAAATTGATATATGTAAGCTTACCTGGAAGCTCCTCCTGGCACGTAATTGTCCTCCCTAAAAGAGTAACACCAATATCAATTACATGGTGTTATGAACTTTCCACTGAGCTGTCTGGATACCTGAGAGTGGACAAAAATTCCCCGCCGGTAGCCAGCTTTCCATGGACCACTGCAGCTGCTCTCCTCCGGACCAATGAAATCATGTCAGTGGCACTATGATGCACCTGTTCATATGCCCTGCTGCACCCCCCCCCCCCAACAGCACTAATATCATTCACTAGCTGGTTCCAAATTTGCATTCTTCCAGACATATCCTCATGGCCTCTCTCAAGCAGAAAGGCACATGTAATCAAAAATACACTGTATGCACTGGAAGAACACCACTAGAACATTTCTTAGTGTAGTTAATATTTAACAGTCTCTTTCATCGAAAGACTTCATCAGAAATAAAAACTCATACATTTCCAAACTTTGTACACAAGTTTAAAATGTATAACAACCAAATCCTTTAACAAACCCTATTAAACAATAAAGGTTATTTTATAATTTAAATGATGAAGAAAGGAGAGCTTCAAGAAAATTAAAATATCAGAAAAACATAAAATTCATGAAAGCAGATAAAGGGAGAGGGATGGTGGTAATAGACGCTGTCAGATATGTTACTGCTATTGAAGGAATACTAAGCAATCATGATGATTATCTTGAAGTTACACTGTTATTACTAAATAGAGATATTACTAAAAGTTATAATTATATTCATAACAGTTTGTATGAATTTTTGATGTGATGAACAGTGAGATGAATATTGAAGTTTATCATTTCTTGTACATTGAAAAACCGAGGGTTGGGTGCTCTTTGGCATACCCATGATCCATACAAATGCCACAAATCCCCCCTTTAGACCAATAGTATCTACTACAGAGGGTATACTAAAGGGATTTCTCTTTTTTTTAATTCCATTTTTTATCCCTTGTTCCAACAACTCCCCTCCTATTTATGTGATTCTTAGGATTTTTTAGATAATATTAGAAAGTTTAAATTTGACTATAACTATCCTAAAGATAACAATTTTATGTTAACTGTGGATGTGGTTTCACTTTGTACTACTATTCCCCAGAAAGAGGGTGTTGAGTCTATTAGGTAATTTTTGATCTAATACACGTCTATAGAGAATAATTTAGTCAACTTTTACATTGCACTGTTGGAAATATTATTGGAAAATAATAATTTTCTTTTTAACTGAAAGTACTACAAGCAACAAAAAGTTGTTACAATGGGGGCTACAGTAGCCCCCGCTTATGCAAGTTTAGTACTCAGATGGTGGGAGATGGAGATTTTACCCACCTTGAGGTGTTTTTCTAATACAGTATATTATAGGCATTTTGTAGATGATTTATTTTTTATTATTAAAAGTCATGGTTTTGACCATTTGGAATTTTTACAGGAACTTAAAGTTAGTTCGAACCGTTTGAAATTGTTGATGGGAGATATGGGACAAAAGGTTTATTTATGTAGACCTCAACTGGGATGTTGAGACAAATGTTTTTTTTAGTCAAATTCGCAGGAAAGAAACTTTTTTAAAAGTTATCTCCATTTTGAAAGCAATCATCTTCATTATATAAAGAAAAATATACTGAGGGGACAATATATCAGGGCCTCAAGGATCGTTAGTAGACAAAGTGATTTTGTGATGGAAATTCTTTTTATACCTACTATGTTTATTGAAAGAGGTTATATTAAGGGTTTACTAGATAAAACAGCTGATCAGGTCATATCTAAGATATTTACACATTTTGAGCTAGTATTAGTTTTTTTGGTTTCACCAATAAGAAAGTGACATGTAACCACTTAGATTTTAATAGCCAGAAAATGCCAACTAGGTGTTGCTTAGATATGACAGTGGATAGTGAAGCTATTAAAAGGATTATTAACAACAACTGGAAAGTTATTGCTGGCAACAATGACCTGGTTAAGATTTTAGGTGAAAGTCGTTTTTTGTCTATAAGAAAAATAATAGTATCAAAAAGACATTAGAAAACGAGAATAGAAAAATTGTCCAACCAGCTGCTTCGAAGAGTGCAGGGACCTTTAAATGTAACAATTCTAGTATTTGTAGGTTTATTCATGAAGGGCCTTATGTCAACCCTGGAACATTTATCTCATACCATGAAGATGTTTGGAAGATTTACCTGTAACATCAAAGGTGTAGTATATATTGCTATGTGTTTGGGTTGCCCAGGATTTTATGTGGGCATGACCACAAGAGTATTAGGTAAAATAATATATGCTATTAAAAGAAAAGATGGAAACAATGCATTATCTAGGCATTCCAGTTGGTGCAAAACCTACAAAAAAATGTATTTGCAGTCTTGGAACTAATTAATGAGGATATGAAAGGGGGACATTTTAAGAATCAAGTTGAAAGAAAAGAGAATGAGTGGCAGATTAGATTAGCTGCAGACTATCTACCAGATCTACATGACACTATAAATATAAAGGGTTTTTTGGCAGATAGGAAACTGACTATGTGAACAAAGGTTTCATTTGACTTCAGCTCAATTGTTTTGATATGTTTAACAAGCACTGTGTTTTATTGTTTAATAGGGTCTTTTAAAGGATTGGTTGTCACACATTTTAAATTTAAAGAGTTTGGAAATGTATGAGGTTTTCATTTCTGATGATGTGTTTCGAGAAAAGCAACTATTAAACATTAACTATGCTAAGAATTGTTCCAGTGGTGTTCTTCCAGAGCATTCAGTGTGTTTTAGTTATTTGGTTCCTCTACATTTGTTCCTCAGGAATTCTTCAGTTATTAAGTATTTCAGAAAGGTACCATGTTGGCAAAAGGCTTGGACAATGACTTCCTTCCATACCTCTCAACCTCTTAGACTAAGAAATCTGACAAAGCCATAAAAAGTGGTATAAATAGGGACAATTTTGAAATATTGCTCTTACAAACTTAGAAAGTTGATAGAATAACAGGTTTTACATTAGCATGAATTTTCTGATGGGTATGAAATCTAAAACTCAAATGCCTTTCATTATCTTCTTTGCCACTAATTTTCCAGAAATCCACAATTATATGAAAAACGGACTGAAAATATAAGGCAAAAATCTGGACATTCTGTGCAAATCTGTACAGTTGAGAGATATGCTTCCTTCTCAGAGTCAATGAAGGCGGGTTTGTGGGAACTGGGAACACGTGGTGCCATAGTCCTAGATGACATAAAACAGAAAAAGGATACTACACATAAATATCACATAAATAAAATTTCTGCTTATACAACACGTATTATTAGATTTTTCAATATTGGCCACTGGACAAACAATAAACTTCAGTTATTCAGATATAAAAAGTGTTATGTGGTTGTGACATATCACAGTCAGACACAAACCAATATTTCATCTAAAACAAGAACTAACAGTAACATGAGACAAAGATGGCCGCCTTTCTGTAGACACTGTACATCTACAGCTCTCCAGTTACTCGCAAGAATAAGTAACCCTGAGGATATACTACAAGTCTTTTTGCATTAATTACCAGATATAACTATTCTACTACAACCAAACTACGACTGAGAATCAAAAGAACGAAGGAAAAACTAATTAATTTCACAGGATTAAAGCTGATTGTCTGCCTGACTCTGAATAGAGCTATAAACAAAGGATCTATCTGATTTCTGTTTCAAGATGTCAAAACTGGACAAAAATATGGACACAACAACAACTAAAACTAAATTATCAATGCTGATGTCACCAGAGAAAGACTCTACATTTAAAAGACAGAAAACTGTAAAACCACAAGATCTTTTAAAAACAGGAGGAACAAACCAACCAGATCAGCTAGCTAACATGGAGGACATTAAAACAGCACTGTTACCCATACAAGAATCTTTAAATGCACTTTCAAACCAGATACTTGCTTTTAATGCCACATGCAGTCAAATTCTTGACAGAATAGATAAATCTGAGGCTAGAATATCTGATAATGAGGACAGAATAACATTTCTTACAAAAAAAAACAGATATTCATGACCTGGACATTCAAACTATGCAGACCAAGATCCTGGATTTAGAGGCAAGATCCAGAAGAAACAACATAATTATTAGAGGAATCCCAGAAAATATTCAATATAATGATCTAATGCCTACCATTACACAGATACTGGAAATATTGTTCAAGGACTCGGTATGGCTAAGCAAATAGTCATAGAAAGAGCACACAGAGCTCTCAGGGAATCACAAGCATCAAATATTCCTAGACCGGTTTATGTCAAAATTCTGAATTACCAGGATGTAAATAAAATAATTCTAACTATGAAAAGAAAGGAGGTTTTGTAATGTGGCAAAATAACAGAGTTTCTATGGGTCAAGATCTACCAATGCAAATCAGACAAGCCAGACAAGCATTAGCCCCTTACTGCAAATTTCTTATTGATAAAAATATAAAATTCCAGATGAAGTATCCAAGTACATTAATCTTTACATTTGATGGAGCCAAATATTCTGTTTCTACAAAAGGAAGCAAAACTCACCTTTTGAAGACTTTTAAATCCCTTCCAACTTCAGAAGCTTAACTGGAACATTCAGTCTGTGTACAGCAATACAGATTCTGGGATTCCATGGCTACTATACCTCAAGGCTTCAAAATCCTTTGTTTGCTTCTTTCTTCTCACCAGGCCCCCTGTTTAATCATTAACCAGTATTTTCTTACAGGTCCAGCTTAAATCTAAAGATTTCATGAACTCCTGCAGCCTTGATGAACTGTGTGTGTCTGTGAGTCAACAGGAAGTCCTAGAAATGCTCCAGAGGGTCAGCTTTTGTTGTGGCACTTCCGGAAATCTGTCCACATAATGGGTCCCCCTTCGAGAACTCAAAATCAAGATTTTTATACCAGGAAGTAGCCAGAGCTCTGTGGAGCCAGGGGAAGCTTTTAGAATGGCAAAACGAGGCTCCTGGACTATTTTAGAGAGGTTTGACTTTTATTTTGTATAAAGAAATGTCAGCTTATTCAGGTAAGGATTTAAACTGGGCTGTAACATATGGTTAAATAGAGTAATTTAACTACAATGTTAGAAACAATATAAAGTTACTACAGTTATTCTATTTTGGATCTAGATAGTGTGCCTGAAGATAGAAATGCAGTTATAATTATATACTATTGATATTTTGCTTTTCTGCCTTTGAAATGACTGTTATATTGTTTATGTTACTACAAAAAAAAAAAAAAAAAAAAAAAAAAACCTTTCTCCTTATTAATGCTATGATAATCTATATGTGTTAACATGTATAATTCACTCTCCTATTCCTAAGGGAATGGAAGGATATATATTTTATGTGGTTCTAGAGATTCTGTGCATTATGTTAGCTATATATTTCTTACAGTATTAATACATTAATGGTGGAAAAAAAATGTTACTGATGTTGTTTTTATCAATGCTGCTGTTAACATGTTATACTTACCTAGGCAAAGTTAGATAAGACAGTTAGTTATTCTAGGATAATATAACCAATTATTTAATTAATAATGTATGTAAATCATTACAGGGTAGAATAAGAAATTGGTATGTAAGACATAACAGTGTGTTAACTAACTAATATGTTCAAGAGCTGTAGATAGGTACTAGTGTTTAATGGGGAATGTGTAGGTTAGTTTTTGTAGGGTTAGTTGTAGTTATCATAGGTTTTGTATATCTTGTTAGGGTGTTATTATATAATAGTCATTTAGGATTGATGTATACCAATAGAAGTATAAACAGTGTTAAAAACCTATGTTTGTCCTGGTCCAGGAGAATAGTGGATAGGCACTGGTTAGGATGGGGCATTTAGTTTGCTTCCAGATATTTCAAAATCTGATATTATACCGGAATCTAGTATCGTTTTTCAAATTCAACATATACACTAACATTTTAAAAGTATTTTATGTGGATAATAGACTCATGGAATGTTAAAGGTTTCCAGAATCTGAAAAAGGAAACTATTTTTTCATTTACTTCTTCAGTCAAAAGCACAATTTATATTGTTACAAGAAACCCACTTGGCTAATGATCAATGGACTGCCATTAAAAATAAAAAATGGATCAGGGGGGTAATAGCTTGGAAGGGACAACTAATAGTGCAGGTGTAGCAATAATCATCAAAACTCAGTTCCAAGAGAGAATTTTAGATTTTAAAATGGATAAAGAAGGACGATGGTGTTATGTAATTTTTATAACAAAATTTTACGATAAACCGGTGATTCTTCTTAATATATATGCCCCATGTACCAATCAGCAAACCTTCATAACATCACTTTACTTTATTTTAAACCAATATAACAATTATTATATAATAATAGGAGGTGACTGGAATACATACCAAGACCCTAAACTAGATAAAACAAGTCCCCATAGATCTTATAATAATCAGGCAGTGATAGCACTGCAGGAACTTAAAGCAGATTTTAAACTTTATGATCCATTTAAATATAATAAGGACCAAATGAATCCAAATAACTTCACATTTTATTCGAGCTGTCATAAAATGTGGTCCAGGATCGATTTCTTTTAATATCAGATACACTAATGTGTTTTGATCCCTATATATACATACAAGCTCGTTATTTGTCGGATCACTCCAGGATCACATTAACCTTTAAGAAAGATACTTGTCATAAATTGCATGCTAGGGGTTATAATTGGACATTAAATCCATATCTATTGCATAAAGAGGATGTATTAAAAGAAGCTCAGGAGTTTTAATCAATTATTACATAAGCTTTTAGAAAACCGACATCCATCAGACATAGAATGGGCAACTATCAAAGTGCAAATTAGAGGAATGTTTATCCAAGAAGCTACTTTCTACAAGAAATTACAAGTGAAAGATATGCATGACTTGGAATCAAAAATTGAATTATTAGATCAGGAATTAATTAGAAATTATAGTAAACAAACCGAAACGGAATTATTAAATTGTCAGAAGAAAGTCTGTTTATTACATAACAGTAAATTATCATTCCATGAACAGAAAATGCTGGTAAAATACGCTTAATCACATACAGACCCGTCAAAAGCACTAGCACGTATTATTAATCAATCAAGTCACCTTCCCAAATCCCTGAAATATACTTCAACAATAAAACATACACCAATACGCAAGATATCATAAAGGTTTTGAACTAATATTTTCAGAACTATATGGTGAACAACAGGATGTAAATCCAAATAAGAATAATAATGATTTTCTTCAGAAAATTATATTTCCAAAGATTAATGATGAGCTTCATATGAACCTGATTAAACCTATTTCTTCAGAGGAAATAACTGATGTTATCAAGAAATTGAAGCCATACAAAGCTCCGGGACCGGATGGTTTGACTACAGAATTTTATAAAACTTTTAGTGATATTCTGGGGAAAATACTGTCAGTGGTCTTTAACTATATTATTAACAATAAAATTACTGACCCACATTTTAATGCATCGAAAACTATTCTCATACCAAAAGAAAATACTGATCGACAAAACCCGGATAATTATAGACCCATCTCACTTTTAAACATAGATATGAAAATTATGACATCGATTTTGGCTAACAGGTTGAAAATGGTAATTAACCCTATAATATCTGATGAACAAGCCGGTTTTACAAATAGCAGGCAAACTATACATAATACATTAACACTGCATACAATGATTTCTCATGCCACCCATAAAAACCATAATCTTTATGCACTTATAATTGATGCACAAAAAGCATTTGACAGAGTGAACTTAGAATATTTATTTGACATTTTAACATGTTTTAACATACCGCAAGAATTCACTTCAACTTTAAAAAAATTATATACCAATCCTTATACAAATCTAGTCATTAACAGGAATCTTTCAAAAGAATTCAAATTAAAATGGTACACGTCAAGGCTGTCCTTTATCTCCCTTGTTATTCAATTTGTATTTGGAACCTCTATTTTGCACATTAAACAAAATATCTATCATAATGCTCCAAGGATCTATGGTACGAAGATCACAATGGCTGCTTTTGCAGATGATTTGAGTATTTATTGCACAACACCTGTTTCGGATACTAATAAAATATTAAAGGCAGTAGAAGAATTTGCAAAAATTTCCAATTATAAATTAAATTTAAAAAAACTAAGATATTCCCATTAAAGACACCTACACCTTTTCACTATTACCATTAGTAGGGCAGGTAAAATCAGAAGAAAAATAAAATACTTAGGAGTGGTTTTCTCAACTGACAACAGAGATTTTTATCTCAATAATGTTAAGGTTATTTGGGAGCAGATAGTATCTGACTTGAAAAGATGGGATAATCTGAAATTACCAATAATGGCGAAGACTTCAATTATTAAAATGAATATACTTCCTAGATTACTATATATTTTAGAGCATCACAAGTTCAAATCTCCAAAAATTCTTCAAACAGCTTCATACAGAACTAGCTAGATTTCTATGGGAACCTAGAAAAGTTAGGATATCGTATGATAAATTGATGGCTCCAAAAATAGGGAGGGTTGGATCTACCTAATTTGAAACATATTATTTAATAATAAACACCAATAGACTTTTAAGAATAATTAACTTTGATGGGTGTAACTCGAAATGGGTTCCCAAATGGCTGGTTCTTAATCATAAACATGTCAAGGAATTGGATATTAACTGCAAGGCATTACCTTTTTAAACAAAAATACTCTTAAAGTGTACTTCGTGTTGGAACATATCAAAACATATATAGTTTCAGTACAAAATCTCTTTAACTCATTAAATCTTTGCAAAGTATGATAATTCTTCAACCATTTCACAAAAATCCAAATCTGAAAATTGGTAACCAGCTGATAGACCTTAAGAAATTCCCACTTATAATTAATTTAACCCTACTTGATTTATATCCTTTTAGGTATCCCGATTCACAATATTTTAGAAGAGTTGAATCTCCCAAATCGTATCTAATTATAATAAGACAATTAAAAGACCTATCAATAAGTTACCTTAGTAAAGGGAATGACATAATTAAAGAAGAAGATTTAAACATGTGTCTGAACTTATGGCAAACCCTTACACAGGAATGTAAATATATAACTGCAGCATATGGTTTGATTAAAGAAATAAAATATAATAATCAAATATTAATTTCCAAATACTGGAGAGAGAAATTGTTGACAATTGAAGAAAGTAAAATACTAAAAGCAATTCACTTAACCATAAAATCTGTGTCCCTTCAGAAGCTATTATTTACCCAATTGATGATATTTAATAACGCGTATTATGCGTCTCACTCTACACAAATTTAACTCAAAGAACTCACCAAAATGCCCATATTGTATAGATCAAACAGCCGACCTCCTACATATGTTTTGGAGTTGTAAATGTATTTTCAAACTCTGGAATTCCTTGAAACTTCAACTACAAAAATGGGATATCAACATTCCACACTCTCCTGGGAATTTACGATTTTACATATTCCACCACCCAACTTGGAAAGAACCCAAAGAATTATACTAGTTAATATTTTTTGTTGATGAAGTTATATATAGCTTCCAATTGGTTGAACCCTTTACAGACATCATGGCAAAATTTCAAGATAGTAGCCACCAAACATATTCTAGCACATAAATTTCTAATTAGTGATCATAAGAAAAATGTAAACAATACAAAAATATGGGAACAAATCTTTAACATTGTATTAGCTTAAAGTTCCATTCCACTATTCGCTGGGAAAAACTGAATAACTGTTGAATTTTATTGAGATAAGTCTTATATGGTTACTAGTTCTTTTTTCTTCATTATTTTTTTTTAGAAGTGTATAGGTATGTATAATGATTCTATGTAACTGTTGGAAGCATTCATGTACATATTGTAAGTAGTTGGTAGTACTGTATTAGTTGTTTGGAAAAAATAAAATAAAGAATTATTATTGAAAAAAAAAGAACTAACAGTAACAAAGCATAACCTATGTAAAAATCTTTTTGGATTGTGCAACACATAAATGGGACTTATCTCCCCCACTTCCAAAAACAACAGGCAAATTACATTTTGCAACATACAAGTAATAATACATCAGCCAATTGTTGCAAGTGCTTTGAAACAAACTGTCCCAAAAACATGTACACATTTACCACAGAAGTCATTTTTATGCAATTGTCAGTCACCTGTACTTTTGCCCAGCACTCCCCTAGAGGTGTCTATGGGCCATACTAGAAGGCTAACACCCCTGTGTCATTGACAATATAGAACATTTACATTTCACTGAAATAACATAAAAGAGTGTAAAGAGAAACAGTTGTAACAGGAACACTTGTGATGAAAGTTAATAAGGCTGTGTATTGCAGAGAGCAAAATGCCCTGACAAAATTGCCTATGCCATCAGTAAACTTATAAGAAGTGCATACATATAAAAGCTGCATTTGCTAATGCATATATCTATATCTATCTGCATCTATCTATCTATATCTATATCTATCAATATATATATATATATATATATATGTAAACATATATAGCTATATCTATATATATATATATATATATATATATATATATATATATATATATATATATATATATGGGTCTACTTTGACCCATCATATTTACATTTCAGTGAAAAGCAATTTCGCGAGTCCATTTTCGTGAAAGTGCATTTATTCAAAAATGCACTTTTGAGAAAAACTAGTTCACTGAACAGCAAAAGAAAAATGATACATTAAACACATTTATGTAGGGGGTAAGCCCCCCCTTCACCCCCATGTGGGAGGGCTGTGCTCCCTACACCCCCAATACTTATATATTCTAACTCTGAGTACTACCTCTGCTGCCCCTGCACTACCTGGGCCCTCCACATCAGGTAGCACTACTCTGGCAGCTGGTGCTGTGGTATCCTCCTGGAGTACTGGAAGAGGTGGTGATGTTATCACCCACAAGGAGTTGCTAGGCTTGGTGCATAGGGTTGTTCACAGCACCATTGGTGCATGACTCTGCTGGATGGAGAGGATGCTCTCTTTTATGGTCTGGAGAAGAAGACATCAAGGACTCCAATAGCCAGTAAAGTAAGGGGACAGTGATGGCAGTCCTGCTGGTGAGGACAAGATTTTCACTTTACTGTCCCCATGTTTGGTGGACATGTCATCTGTTGTCCTCTCCCTAGTTCCAATCATGGTATGCCCCTATCTGTCATGTCTCTCACTGTCCCTGTTTCTTCTCTTGTTTGTCTTGTTTGTTTGCAGCTGCTTCCTCACCTACTTACCTGACCCAGAAATACCTATGTCCCTTAACCAGCATTCCTCTATTACTGAAGTAAAATAAAAATGGGCACCTAGCCCACAGAAAGAAATATTGTCCCATACATAGCTCTCCACTTTGCACACATGTCTTCTTGACACCTTGATTTGGTCCAGTTTGCTATATAACATGATTTCACTGTTGTCACCCCTCTTTGTTCTGGTGACAATCCAAATTCAGCTAATATTCTGTACATATTTTCATTTTACACTGTTAAAGAAGTGGATAGCTATGTTTTTTCCTACCTCCCTCCTGTACATTCCTATATTGCTTTCGCTTTGTTCTTCCCCCTGCTTTTCCCCCATTTGACCACTTTCCTATCTACCCCATTTTAACACCTTTAATCTGGTCAAAAAATAGAATCAGACATTACATGCATAAGTATAAAAAAAAACACTGAAACTCTTCATTTTTGTCTTCTGTGTTTGCATAGAGTTTGACATTGTGCACCAATGCTGAGCAACAGTGAACAGCTCATCAGTGGTGCAATTACCTCCACAGAAGGCTGCTTAAACACGCTGCACTAAGGTAACACAGTGAATGTAGAATGAAGAATTATGTCATTGTATTACAAATACATATTTAAAACTATTAGATACACCTGGATTTGAACCCTGTATCATCTGGGCTCAAAAAGAAATCTGTCGATGCATTTACACCTGCTGAAACATAGTCACTTAGGCAGCAGGTGTGTTTCTTACACTCAGTACTATTAACAATTTTATAAATGAAGAGGAGGCTCATGTTTGCTCAGTGTTTAACTCCACCTAAATGGGGAAAGCAGTGTAAATGTGTATCTCACATGTGCAAACACTTTGCCATCAATCGCTCAAACCAGCTGTTCAGCTGTGCGCTATGGAACTTGCACAATAGCATGAATTACTGACGTTTACTGTCCATTTAGACTTCTCATGAAAGTACATGTAAAAACTCAAACAAAGGGAAAGATCATTTTGGGGAAAGAACACATATTTACACTATAGCCATGTGTTACCTTCACCCATGCACTTGAAACTTGGCCTCTCAGGACTTGTTCCCAATTACATCAACTACACTACAGAAATAAATAAAAATACCTTCTTATATTTATGCACATTTTTATACTGAGAGTACTCATTCAGATTTTCTAATACTTGTAGTAATGCGGACAGCTGTTTGCATATAGTTTGAAAAGCTGTCTTTTTAAGGTATACCTCCAGATTGGAAACACAACAGTAAATGCCACACTTTGCAGACTCATCAGTCTGATGACATGCAGATCTTTCATATCTTGATAGCTGTACATGGTTCTCCATCCATTTCAGAATGTCATCCCAACATCTTCTGTCAAACATCCAGTGCTAATGTTATCCACTATAAATTGTCCTGCAGCCTTATAAAAGTCTGACTTGTGCTGTGAAAGTTGCATTAAATACTGAGTTCTCTAGTTAGGGTACCTGGCTATATCACTGCAGTCAACTTGAGTGTGTGTATGTCTCTGTCTGTCTAGTCAAAACAACATAACTATGTTTTCTGCAGTTATCAGTGCAATCCCATGGAGTACTATTATTTTGACTGTTGTACATGCCTAAACATCCATTTCATTCAGGCCTCACATTTTCAGACCATTTTACACCAGCATGTTAAACAGTGATATTACTACCCTCTTCTCAACAGACACTACTGATGTCATCAGCTATAAAGTGTTGTTGGACACTCTAAAAGCCAGGTTTGTGCTGGAGTGCTTGCATTAAGTACTGTGCTGTGTAAGTAGGTAGGTAGGGATTCTATTATCACTGCAGTCAATTGGTATGTGTTTTCATTTGAGAGAACATTTTACACCAGCATGTCAGACAGTGCTATTACTATCTTCTTCTCACCAGACACTGCTGATGGCATCAGCTATAAAGTGTTGTCAGACGCTATAAAAGTCAGATTTGCACTGTGGTGCTTGTGTTAAGTACTGTGCTGTGTAAACCGGTAAGTAGGGGTTCTAGTCTCATTACAGTCAACTGTGTGCATAGTCAACAATCACTATGGTGACAATTTTAGAATGATATGTGAGTCCACAGTTTTCTCAAATCCTACTCCAAACATCTCATTGTAGTATACATTAATGATGCCATCCTCTGTAAAATGTACTCTGACATTATTCAAGACAACCCTGTCCTGTGGCAGTAATATCAAGTACTGTGTTTGCAAACTAGTATACTTACACATATAAGGGTTCTAATCTAGCAGGTGACTTGCATGTCTGTACATACACCAATCTTTTTTTGAAACAATTTTACACAGGGATCTGACTCCACATCCATGTCCTGCATTGCTCCCAACATGTTCTCCTTAGTATACAATGATGGTATCAAACTCCATAAAGTTCAAAGTAACAATGTTACTGTCAGACATTTGTGGTGTTGCTACTGTGACATTGCATGGCATTCATATTCTATACCAGAAGTTAGTAGTTTATTGGCCATTTTGGGCTAATTTCTATCTCTTTCATTTCCCTGCTATAAAACCGCATTTGCGCGGTTTTGCATGCCGGGCAGTGCCGGTTAGCTAGGTTTGCTCCATGAAGTCTACTCTTCAATTTTTCCCTTGGAGCTAGACAAACATTCAACATAAGCACTCAAACCATTCATTTCAGAGCCCAGCACTTGCTCAAAACTCATAGCAAGCACTAATTAACCCTAGCACTAGACCCCCCAATACTGTCCAGAAGGACAAGGCCCTCTATTCAACCCTACCAGCCAATCAGTAAAACAGCTCACTTTACCTATTCAGGCATGTCCATAGGGCAGTCTCAGGTGTACTCTCCAGTCCAACTGGGGAATCTGGGCATTTTGAGGCAATGTTACAACTGCCTCATGTACACAGACAACTCTCTCCTCCTACCACCAAACACTAATATATATGAGAGATGCAACTGTACAGCCAAACTGGAGGCAAAGCTCTCTCAACCCAATGAATGGAACTGACAGTCAAGAGGAGAAGGAAAATATTTGCAACACACCACCAGTCTCACATAGACCTACTAAACCAACACCGGCAAATAACTCACATAAATACATGAAAACATTTTCGGAGGCTCTAAATAAAAATCTGCAAAAGCAGCAGAGACCTCCAAAGCAAACACCCAAGCAACCTCCACACCCCATCACAAACCATGAAACACATACTTCACATAATCAGTGTGTCACATAATCACAGCCCTTAAGGCAAAATAACATACCCAACACACTAGTAATACGCGACACTATAGTCAGGCACACTCATGTCCCACTAACTAGGCTGGACAAGGAGAAGATTACAGTTAGCTGCCTGTCAGGTGCCAGGATCTGCCACATAACACAAGCACTTAGGTTGCTCCAGAACAAATACAAATACGGCTCTGTCATTGTCCAAGTTGGTGTGAATGACCTGACACGTACCTCCCTGGACTACATGAAAAGAGACATGGAAGAGCTCTCTGAACACATAGCCCAGGCCGGTATGACCCTGACCCTGAGTAGCATCCTGCCCTCACCAGGAATGATGCCACAGTATAAAGAAAAAATGATCAATTTCAACAATTGACTAAGTTTCTGGTGTCATTCAAAGGGGATCTAGTATCTGTCCACCTGGGATGGCATGCTCGACAAGCCACATTGCTTCAGAAGAGATGGCTTGCACCTGTCAGCTTTAAGCTTTCAAATACTGGCCAAGGCTTTTGCTGCCCCCATAGTGCCTTTTTTAGGCAAGGCTCAAAAGACAAACCCACCACCGAAATAGCACAAGTAACCAAAAACTAAGGGTAATGCTACTCAACGCCAGAAGTCTAAACCTCAAAATGCATGCACTCGAGGCACTCCTCAGTATGGAGAACATCAATATCTGTGCAGTAACAGAAACCTGGTTTAAGTTCTCCAAAGAGCACCCCAGCACTACCAGGCTATAACTCATACCATACTTTTCGGCCACAGAACCCAGACCGAAACACAAAAGACAGGGTTGTATCCATATTCATCAAGGATACCCACACCTTTAGGTTAGTGGCACAACAAAATACCTCAGAGATCATCCATGTGCAACTAACAATGGGCAAAACTGCAATTCAAATTGTAGCTTGCTACAGATCACCCACCATGACCCAGGACCCCCATTCCGCCTTTCTATAGACACTGGAAAATATGAAGGTCCTACCAAATGCCCTAAAATTGGGTGATTTCAATTACCCAAACATTAACTGAGAGAACTACTCAAGTACTAATGCCCTTGCCCAACGCTTCCTAGAATTTAAACTCAAATGCCCTGGATCAACTGGTCAACACCCCCACCAGAGGTGACAACATATTAGACCTGGTCATCACCAACATGTGTGACCGGTGTTCTACACCGGAGGTCAACCCCTCACTGGTTAGACCAGACCATAGACTAATCACTCTGGATATCCACATTCCACCCCCACCCCCAATCAAGGAAACCACTGTGGAAAACTTTTCAAAAGCAAACTTCACATTACTTAAGACTGAGGTGGAAAGGTTCACAGCCCCCATGCTAAAGGACAATGCTGTCCAAGCTGCTGAATCCCTTATAAAGGCACTCTATGAGCACCTGCAAAAATGCATGGATCGTGCTATCCCAAGCAAAACCAAGACTCACTCCTCCAAGAAAAGGAAACCAGCCTGTTGGACCCCTGCCATAAACAAGCTATACAATAGAAGGAGGAAATTAGTACAGAAAAGAGTAAAATCCCAAAGACATCCATGATCAGTATCAGCAATAAACTATGATCCCTCATGAAATCATCCAAGGCTAGCTTTGAAAGAAAAATTGCCAAAGACTCCAAAGTTAACCACAAAGCGTTCTTTAGCTATGTCAAGAACCTAAGAGGAAACTCTCAGATCTGCTCTGAGTTAGTGCAGAATGGCACAAAACTCACTGAACTGACTGATATTGCCAACATTCTGGCAGACAGGTTTAGTGCAAACTTCACCCCCCTCTCACCCCCTAAAGGGCCCATAACCATACCAGAAGAATGTAGAGCCCTGGCAATCACTAACACACAGGTTAAAACAGCCCTATCCAAAGCCAAAACCACAGCTTCAATGGGAACAGACAGTGTCCAAGGCTGTGTCTTACATGAACTCCAAAATGAACTAACCCCTCACCTAAACACACTGTTCAAACTCAGCCTCTCTACAGGCTACATACTCATAGAATGGCACACAGCAACAGTTATCCTGCTCCACAAAGGTGGAACCACAACAGATCCTGGGAACTATTGCCCTATAAGTGGTCTGCAAGGCTATGGAATGCATCATCATGGAACTCATTAACAGAGACATTGGGAACATCCAAACATTGGACCCTACCCAGTTTGGCTTTGTTAAGGGCAGATCATGCCTCCTAAACCTGGTGGACTTCTTTGAGACAGTTATCAAGGCTTTATATTAGGGAAAGGAGGTCCACACAGCCTACGTAGACATCACAAAGGCTTTTGGACACCATTCCCCATTCTGGTATTATAGACAAGCTCACCAGCCTGAACATAAACCCCTACATCACGAAATGGGTTAGCAATTGGCTGATGGATAGAACCCACATTGTGAGAGTTGCAGGCTCTAGGTCCGACTCTAAAACGGTTATAAGTGGCGTCCCCTAGGGCTCAGTCCTGGGACCCCTCCTGTTCGCTATATACTTCTCAGAGGTACAGGCAAGCACAAGAGGACTATGGCTGACCAAGTTCACAGGCGACTGCAAACTGGGGGCCATAACTGACTCTCCAGCTGATACAGACATCCTCCAGAAGGGTCTCACTGAGATGGATGCCTCGTGTCAAAATCATGGCCTCAAGCTAAATGCCAAAAAGTGCATAGTCATCCCCTTTGGAAAAAACAAATTACCCACAAATCACCACATATGTGGTAGTCCCCTAAATACAGAAAATGTAATAAGGGATCTGGGGACCCAAGTAGATAGTAATCTCTCCTTTGATAATCATATTGCCAAGGTGGTTAGAAAAGCCTTCTATGTGGCCCACCTAATCAAAAAAAGGGTTTGCATCTAGAACAAAAGAGGTTATTGTGCTCCTCTACTCATCACTCATCAGACCCATCATAGAGTACACCGCCCCATTTGGGATGTACCTTACAAGACACCTGCAACAGCTGGAAAAACCACAGAAGTACCTCACCAAAAAGATACTAGCCTCAAACAGATGTCCTATGCAGCCTGACTGAAAAATCTTCAGCTGTACTTGGTTGCATACTGCTTACTCAGATGTGATCTCTGCCTGACATACAAGGCCATGTCCAACCCAAAATTGATGGACATGCTCCACCTAAAAAAAACAAATCCCCAAGAGCCACACACTCTAGGGATCTAAACTTCATCACAACGATAAATAGGACTTGCTGTAGGAAGAGATTACTGTCCCAGAGACTCCCCATGCTTTGGAACAGGATTCAATCTACATTAGGCAGAGACCCTCACTAACACTCTTCAAGAGAAACCTTGACGAGTGGATGGGAAACAGAAAATTTACCCTGAGGATCACTGCAGTGGCTCTGCTGGACAGAGGCACAGGGAACTAATGGCTCTGCTGGACAGAGGCACAGGGAACTAATCTAAGGGGACGGCGAAAGCCAACACATTCTGGCTTGGCTTACAGATGCCCTTGGGCAGATAGCCTAGTACTTACCTATGAACCTACACAGGTGTAATGTTCAAATCAGGTCCAGTTTACTGCTGTGTATGTGTGGTCGGTGATATGTTATGGCCATTGTTTGATCTTTGAAATCATTCTGACAGTACTATTATCCTGTGCAACTTGATCTGACCAAAGCATTTGACAGAAATAAACAGTTAGGTATTGCAGAGAAACTGCCACAAGTGTCTATAAACACCAAGTGGGTAGACAACTGTAACACATACATGACAGAGAAATATGTTGCAGTGTGTGAAATCACCTCTGTCTAGAGTCAGTGATCAGGTACACACCTCAGGGCTCTGTAGTAGGCCCTTTCCAGTCCATTGCTTAAGTGTCAGATATCAAAACTGACTTACACATTCTTTCACCAACCAGCTTTGTGAAGGACTGCAAATTGTGGACAATCATTGAATCCAAGTGTGGTATTGGTATAATACATACAGTCTAAACACACACAGAAGATAAATGCTACATTCATGGGGACGGTGTAGATGTAAGAAACTCATTGGGGATTAGTTCCATTATGAATACAAATACACACGTTAATTATAATATTATAAAAAAAGAGAAATAGGCAACGGAGGAAACTAGGCAATGGCAAAAATCCAAAGTTCAGGTATAAATCACAATTCAGCTCATGAAATGCAGAAAAACCAGCAAGATGTAAAACCATAAAACTCCTTTATTGTAGTCGACCAGAGGTAAGCGCTTTCACTATGCAGCTTCATCAGACCATTACACAACTACTAACACAACTCTATATAAAGGCAAACATAAATTAAGCGTCAGCCAAAAGTAGACAGCTTCAATTAAACCATTAATTAAACAGTAATTAACTAAAAATTATAGAATGCAAATAAAAACATCATATATTGATGTATAAACACTTAAATAAAATAAATAAGAAATATATATATAAAATGCATATAAAATATACAACGTATATATACATATACATAAAACACACAACAACCAACAATACAACAAATGACAAATAAATAGTATAAATCTACTATTTATGTAATCTCCTCTTCCTCAGGGTGGGCTTGATGGAGGCCCTTTCATTCAAGCCCCTACCCCTGTCAGCACGAAGAATAATAATCCAGCAAGCTTCTTTGTATTCAGTATGTGTAAATAAATCACCTCCTCTGATGCTAGGATTGATTGTTTCAATAACCCTGAAGTTAAAGGTATGGGAAATCCTAGTCTCTAACACATGTTTAGAAAGTGCATTATGCATAGACCCCTTCCTAATGTGATAAAAATGTCCCCTCATCCTATCTCGTAGAACCCTGTTGGTTTTACCAACATAGAAGGAATGGCAGATGGAACATTCAGCTTAATAAATCACATGGGGTGTCATGCAATCTGCAGAAGCATGAAAAACAAATTTCCTACGCAGATCAGAATGAAAAAATCATTTAGAAGTATTAATAGAAGCACAAAAACTACAACCACCACATGGTATAGTGAAACCAATATTAGATGATCTACCACTATAGTTCTTCTCATAACACAGCAGTCTTTTCAAGTTCTTACAATTCCTAAACCGGATTGTAGGTCTATCACCTACAATCCTCCTTATATCATCATCCACTTGCAAAATATCCCAAAACTGACCAAACAACTCGGTAATATCTTTATGGTCATTGGTATAAAACAACGGAAACTTAACTACCAGGATGAGAGATCTCTTCTCAGAACCAGCGCATGTATCTACTACGGGTCCAAAATATGGACTCGCTGTGGTCATTCTCAGTTGACCTAAGTCCGACCACTGCTGTTTAACTTCCACCGAGGTATACCCTCATGCTTCTAACTTACATCCCAGGCTGTCTATCTCCTTAAGGAAGCCTGACATAGTTTGATTTAGCCTAGAAGCCCTAATCCCCTGGCCTCTGACCAAGTTCTTGAAAATATACCCAGGATGCATACTAGATCTAAAAAGAAATGCATTCCTATGACAAGTTTTTCGATATACACCTGTGTTAATAATATTGCCAGGTAACTTTTCAATGTATAGATCCAAGAACTCAATGTGGTCAAGAGACCAAGTAAAAGTAAACTTTAAACAGTCTGTTAAATTGCTCATCATATCATGGAAGACTATTAAAGCAGCAATTGGGCCACTCCATAACAGAAACAAGTCATCAACGAAACGTCTATAAAATAAAACGTGTTCCCTAAAGCCCTGGGTGGGAAACAAACAATTAATCTCCCAATGTGCTAGAAACATACTGGCATAGCTATTCGCACAAGAAGTGCCCATAGCTATGCCATGTTTCTGTAAATACATGTCACCATTGAAAGTAAAAACGTTCTCAAGCACCATCTCTAAAAGATAACAAATAAGGTCTATTTGTGCTGGAGTATACTTACTGTGTGACAAAAGATAATCATGTACATACTGGATACCTAATCCATTAGGCATCATTGTAAATAAAGATTGAACATCAAATGTAACAAAAATGATATTCCCAATGTCAGAAATGGAAGAAGTACATTGGTAAAGATCTAACAATAATTGCTTCGAATCCCTCAGGATCACAGAGTTCAAATTAATGACAGGTCTCAAAGCCTTCTCAACATATAGACAGAGTGGCTCTGTAACCCACCCAGCACCTGCCACTATGGGTCTCATTGGTGGATCAGTGGCATGCTTATGGATCTTAGGGAGACCTTGGATAAGTGGAATCAAAGGGTTGGCCACCTTCAAAAAAAGAAAAAAACTTCCTCAGTGACAAGATGACTGGAAAAAATATCAGATATACATTGACCAACTAAAGACATAACCCTGTGTACATCCATTACTGTAATCCTCTCATAGAAACTACCATCACTCAATATTGAGCACATAGACTGCTCATAATGTGACCTATCCATCACCACTATCAGGCCTCCCTTATCTGCTGGCCTAATCACTATGTGGTTATTATCCTGTAGGGCTTTCAAAGCTCCCCTCTCAGCATATGACAAATTATTTCTATATTGTGTACACTGATTATTACGTGTATCATAAAAATTAAATACCTGATCTTCAGTCAAATTTAAATAAGCATCAACAAGGGGGTGATTATTAGGAACAAAAGTGCTTGGTTTCCTAAGGTTCATAAGACCATCAGCTCCAACATCTATGGAGCATACATTATTTGTATCACCATAAATCGTAACATTACACTTCGACAAAATACTCTTAAATCTAAAATAGTGTCAGAAAGCTTACTCCTCCGGGTAGGAATAAAACTTAAGCCCTTTACAAGGACTCTTCTCTCATTAAAAAAAAGTTCATAAGTAGAAATATTCAATATCAATGATTTGGGGCCCTCCCCCACATCTTCTTGAGCATTTGAGACTGACTCTGTTCATCGGACAGTTTGCGTTTCTGAAGTTCCCTGCTTGCTGATCTTGGGCGCACTCCCCCTCTCTGTGAACGTACTGGTAGGGGAAAAGGAAGCTCATCAGCATTTCTACTCCTCAAGACATTCAGAGAATCTACATCAGTTAAAACAGTGCCACACCATTTGGGTCTAACGACTCTCTCTGGCTTATCCAATTTATCTGCACTACGATTGTTATTAATAACAACATGGGGATACAAACCACCCATCGATGTCACACCCATTGGTACATGGCCAGTGGTACCCCCACTCGATGGCTGAACAGGTGGTGTGGATTCTTGCACTACCTCTAATTCACTAAGCTGACGATTATTGTATGTATTAACACTCGGTGTGACAACACTACCATTCTTACTATTAGAAGCAATAACATTAGAGTTACAACTACTAGACACAATAGAACCAGCACAGTCATTATTTACAGGAAAACAGTCACATATATTATTAGTAATAAGGCGTTCAGTCTCTCCTGAGCCTTGATGGAAAGGCACGGTATCACTAATGTTATTAGATATAGTCAAAGAATTACCAGGACCATGTCCATCTACATTCTGTCCATTACATGGCCACATAAAGACATGGCCTGTCTTAAACTCATTGATATCTTGTAGAAGTTTAGATTTTTTTCTGATAAATTAATTTTCTTTCAAAGACGGCAACGCTGTCCAACATACTTTCAAACAAAGGATTCAGGACATTCATACTACAGTCCTTGAGAAGGGCCTCTTGCCTTTCTCGTAAGGATTCTCTCAATGTGTCCTCCTCAGGGCAAAAATAATCAATTAACAAGCACATATAGTTAACACTTACCTCTAAGTTAATTTTCTAAGTTAAATGGGTGTGACATCAATGGGTGGTTTGTATCCCCATGTTGTTATTAATAACAATCGTAGTGCAGATAAATTGGATAAGCCAGAGAGAGTCGTTAGACCCAAATGGTGTGGCACTGTTTTAACTGATGTAGATTCTCTGAATGTCTTGAGGAGTGGAAATGCTGATGACCTTCCTTTTCCCCTACCAGTACGTTCAGTGTGAGGGGGAGGGTGCCCAAGATCAGCAAGCAGGGGGCATCAGAAACGTAAACTGTCCGGTGAACAGAGTCAGTCTCAAACGGTCATGAAGATGTGGGGGAGGGCCCCAAATCATTGATATTGAATATTTCTACTTATGAACTTTCTTTTAATGAGAGAAGAGTCCTTGTAAAGGGCTTAAGTTTTATTCCTACCTGGAGGAGTAAGCTTTCTGACACTATTTTAGATTTAAGAGTATTTTGTCGAAGTGTAATGTTACGTTTGATTTATGGTGATACAAATAATGTACGCTCCATAGGTGTTGGAGCTGATGGTCTTATGAACCTTAGGAAACCGAGCACTTTTGTTCCTAATAATCACCCCCTTGTTGATGCTTATTTAAAATTGACTGAAGATCAGGTATTCAATTTTTATGATACACGTAATAATCAGTGTACACAATATAGAAATAATTTGTCATATGCTGAGAGGGGAGCTTTGAAAGCCCTACAGGATAATAACCACATAGTGATTAGGCCAGCAGATAAGGGAGGCCTGATAGTGGTGATGGATAGGTCACATTATGAGTGGTGTATGTGCTCAATATTGAGTGATGGTAGTTTCTATAAGAGGATTACAGTAATGGATGTACACAGGGTAATGTCCTTAGTTGGTCGCTGTATATCTGATATTATTTCTAATCATCTTGCCACTGAGGATGTTTTTTTTCTTTTTTGAAGGTGGCCAACCCTTTGATTCCACTTATCCAGGGTCTCCCTAAGATCCATAAGCATGCCACTGATTCACCAATGAGACCCATAGTGGCAGGTGCTGGGTGGGTTACAGAGCCACTCTCTCTATATGTTGAGAAGGCTTTGAGACCTGTCATTAATTTGAACTCTGTGGTCTTGAGGGACTCGAAGCAATTTTTGTTACATCTTTGTCAATGTACTTCTTCCATTTCTGACATTGGGAATATCATTTTTGTTACATTTGATGTTCAATCTTTATTTACAATGATACCTAATGGATTAGGTATCCAGTATGTACATGATTATCTTTTGTCGCACAGCAAGTATACTCCAGCACAAATAGACCTTATTTGTTATCTTTTAGAGATGGTGCTTGAGAACAACCTTTTTACTTTCAATGGTGACATGTATTTACAGAAACATGGCGTAGCTATGGGCACTTCTTGTGCGAATAGCTACGCCAGTATGTTTCTACCACATTGGGAGATTAATTGTTTGTTTCCCACCCAGGGCTTTAGGGAACACGTTTTATTTTATAGATGTTTCGTTGATGACTTGTTTCTGTTATGGAGTGGCCCAATTGATGGTTTAATAGCCTTCCATGATATGATGAACAATTTAACAGACTGTTTAAAGTTTACTTTTACTTGGTCTCTTGACCACATTGAGTTCTTGTTTCTATACATTGAAAAGTTACCTGGCAATATTATTAACACAGGTGTATAATGAAAAACTTGTCATAGGAATGCATTTCTTTTTAGATCTAGTATGCATCCTGGGTATATTTTCAAGAACTTGGTCAGAGGCCAGGGGATTAGAGCTTCTAGGCTAAATCCAACTATGTCAGGCTTCCTTAAGGAGATAGACAGCCTGGGATGTAAGTTAGAAGCATGAGGGTATACCTCGGTGGAAGTTAAACAGCAGTGGTCGATTTAGGTCAACTGAGAATGACCACAGCGAGTCCATATTTTGAACCCGTAGTAGATACTTGTGTTGGTTCTGAGAAGAGATCTCTCATCCCGGTAGTTAAGGTTCCGTTGTTTTATACCAATGACCATAAAGATATTACCGAGTTGTTTGGTCAGTTTTGGGATATTTTGCAAGTGGATGATGATATAAGGAGGATTGTAGGTGATAGACCTACATTCCAGTTTAGGAACTGTAAGAACTTGAAAAGACTGCTGTGCTATGAGAAGAACTATAGTGGTAGATCATCTAATATTGGTTTCACTATACCATGTGGTGGTTGTAGTTTTTGTGCTTCTATTAATACTTCTAAAGGATTTTTTCATCCTGATCTGCATTGGGAATTTGTTTTTCATGATTCTGCAGATTGCATGACACCCCATGTGATTTATTTGGCTGAAAGTTCCATCTGTCATTCCTTCTATGTTGGTAAAACCAACAGGGTTCTACGAGATAGGATGAGGGAACATTTTTATCACATTAGGAAGGGGTCTATGCATAATGCACTTTCTAAACATGTGTTAGAGACTGGGATTTCCCATACCTTTAATTTCAGGGTTATTGAAACAATCAATCCTAGCATCAGAGGAGGTGATTTATTTACACATACTGATTACAGAGAAGCTTGCTGGATTATTATTCTTCGTGCTGACAGGGGTAGGGGCTTGAATGAAAGGGCCTCCATCAAGCCCACCCTGAGGAAGAGGAGATTACATAAATAGTAGATTTATACTATTTATTTGTCATTTGTTGTATTGTTGGTTGTTGTGTGTTTTATGTATATGTATATATACGTTGTATATTTTATATGCATTTTTTATATATATTTCTTATTTATTTTATTTAAGTGTTTATACATCAATATATGATGTTTTTATTTGCATTCTATAATTTTTAGTTAATTACTGTTTAATTAATGGTTTAATTGAAGCTGTCTACTTTTGGCTGACGCTTAATTTATGTTTGCCTTTATATAGAGTTGTGTTAGTAGTTGTGTAATGGTCTGATGAAGCTGCATAGTGAAAGCGCTTACCTCTGGTCGACTACAATAAAGGAGTTTTATGATTTTACATCTTGCTGTTTTTTTCTGCATTTCATGAGCTGAACTGTGATTTATACCTGGACTTTGGATTTTTGGCATTGCCTAGTTTCCTCCGTTGCCTATTTCTCTTTTTTATACATTTGTTTATATTCTTTGCAACAAAGGATTCACCAGTTGGTTTCCACTACTCTCTGTGCATTTTTAATTATAATATGGACAACACACCCCTATGAGTAGACCAAGTGGTATGCACACCTGTCAACTAGCTAGTATTGCTCATTATTTCTAGTATAGGCATAACAGTGTCCCTCTGAACACCTCTGGCAGATGTTACGTTTTCAGGGAGGTGTGCTTGATTCCCCTCAGAGATTGCTGACAAATCATAATAGTTGTACAATTATGTTCTTACACAACCATCTATGATCACTCACAATCACATATATGTGGAAGGCAATGGATTACTGATGGTATTATTCTGATATTCTGGTAACCATTCTGAAATCCCACAATAAGGCAGGTAACTCTCTGTTCTCAAACTCAGTGGGGAAGATTTGGAACAAGCTTCCCAGTAAACTGACATCTCTCTCATCATTACCACTCTTTAAAAAACAACTAAAAATTCAACTAAAATTACAATGGCTATGTCCATGTACTAACCCAGACTACCCTCCCCCCCGTATTACCTTTTTCTATATCTCTCCTCCGCTCACCCACCTTGCTGAATTTAGTAAATTCATCCTCTCACTCCCCTCTTTGTGAATTATCTAAGACTTTCTCATGGTAAACATTACTGTATTTTTGCCTTACTAATCATTTGTACTCATCTACAGTAGAGTTAGGTTTCGGTATAAATCAACTTATTGAAGGATATTTTCAAGTTTATGTATTTTGGATTGTTTGTTTCTGTACTTTTTGTTTGTCTCGTTTATTTAGATTATAGTGGAGCTTATTTCCCTGGGCCTCTACTGAAAATGGACATGTATCCAGTTGGACTAGCCCGGTCAACAAATGTAAAATAAAAATAAAAGTAAAATGAAAAAATATTGTCCCTGATTGTGAGCAATTCTGTCTACTCTTGTCCATGGGCCTGTTAGTATGTGTCTTGTTTGGTTGAGACCTATGCTGACAATGCATTCATATTCAGGCAATTCATTTTGCACAGATTCACAATATGCATACAATCCCTATTATATATACCATCCCTGATATATTTCCTGTCCATTGGTCATGTCAGGATGCTTATATCACAAAGTATCTGCTCCATTAATATATCACAGTGTGTAACAATCACATAATATGATAATAACTATGCAGTCCATACGGTGTCATGTCAATATGTGATTACTGTTCAAGGTACATTTGTCTTCACTGACATGCCGTCATTTATTTATCTATTTTACATTTGATTACCAGGAAAGTCCGACTGAACCATGTCTCTATTCAGCGGAGACCCTGGGAGAAAAGCTCCACATAGTATATACAGTTTAGCAACATTTGATTAGAACTGACCATACAGAGTGATACAGATACTAGGTAACAGAGTTTAGACAATCAGGATCCTATACGTTAACTAAGTAATCAGTTATAATACAAAAACATAGGGTAATGAAATATAGCTAATACAGACTGAAATCATAATTTCTATAAATAATCAGAAAATTTGAATAAAGTGCAGGTATTTATAGAACAGAGAAATGAGAGACATATACAACATTATGCAATTTCTGTGTAGGACTCATATGGTTATTTTTAGGTTAACTGTTCTTGTTTGTCATCAGAGCTAATTGATCTATACTAAGTGTGATGTTAGTATCAATGTAATAGAGTTATCAGTATTGTCTGAGAGAGACGGTTTAGTCAGGAGCAGAGCAAGGGCAGAGCCACTTGTTGGATAAGTGAGTTTTTAGTATTTTTTAAATTGAGACAAGGCTGGGGTAGATGTAATGTCATATGGTAGTGCATTCCAGATTTTGACTATGTAATTTGAGAAAAGGGATTCTCCAGCTAGGTTTTTGTTTGTATTGATCTTAATGAGGTGTTTATTGCTGGAGTGTACAGTTCTGGCAGTGAAATACAGTTGAAGTAACATTAGTTGGGCAGGTGTTTTCTCAGGTTGATAGAAGGTTTTATGGGTCATAGTTAACTGGTTAAATAGAAGGAGTTGGGGGAGTTCCAGCCAGTTGATTTGTTTGAGTGCTATACAGTGGTGTGACCTAAATGGCGAGTTTGTAGCATATCTGGCAATTTTGTTGTAACTGGGTTCAAGTTTTGCTAACTCAGATTTTCTTTGATTTGTGAGTATGGGAGATGCATACAGCAGTGTTGACACCAGGTGAGCTTGGGCAATGGTAGCTTTACTGTATTTTATGAAGTAGTGTTTGTCCCTATACAGCGTTCCAAGTTTTTTATGTACTTTTTTACTGTTTTGGATATGTGGATGTTAAATCTCATGTTGCAATCAATTTCAACTCATGGAAGTTTGGTGTGAGGAGAGGAGGAGATGATGGTGTTATTTAATAAAACAATGTTAAATGTGGTAGTGGGTACAATTGATTTAGTTGGTTGAAAAATATTGAGTTTGTTTTTTTGGTGTTCAGAATTAGCTGGGAGTTTGTTAGCCAGGTCTCTACTGCTAGGAAGGATTGTTGTGTTTTTGTTTGAAGTTCCTGTATGGTAGTATCAGCACATATCACTGTCGAATCATCTGCATGTTGGATGAGTAAGGCTTGTGGGGTTGAGGTATGGAGGTTGTTTGTAAATAATGAGAAGAGTAGAGGGGCCTAAAATTGAGCCTGGTGGGACTCCAAGGGTCACCTGAAGAAGGGGTGATAGTGCGTATTGCCAACATACTGCTTGTTGGTGCCCATTTAGGTAGTACTGGAACCAGGCAAGGGTAGATTGACAAAAGTTTAGCTCAGAGAGGGCATTTACATGTTTCTTATGTGAGACCATATCGAAGGCTTTTGATAGGTCAAGGAAGATAGAGGATATGTAACTGATGTTTCTGTGATGGGTAACAGTATTAGTAAATGTCATTAGTGTGGTGGTAGTACTGTGATATGGCCAGAAACTGTGCTGAGTATTGGTTAGCAGTTTATTATTATGCAGGTAATCTGTGATTTGTTTGTGAATGATTCTCTCTGTTATCTTAGATAGTGGTGATAATTGGGCGGTAATTAGACAGCTCTGTTGATGAGTCTCCTTTTTGAAGTGGTATAATGTGAGAGGCTTTCCAGATGGTAGGGACTTAGTGTTCTGCTATGGATCTATTGATAAGAATGGATACTGGGTAGGCAATATGCTCAGCAGTACATGTCGCACCTGTGTTCATTTCTACAATTCATCTGTGCATCCCTTTTCAATATACACACTTCCCCCTGACTATTTATTTATAATGCAGTCTATGTACCCCTACTGATCACGTACACAACTTTTATTCAGTATGCCTGGCACAGATTTCCACACTACTTTGCACTATATACACTTTCATGTAATGTGTTGGAACTATATACATTGCTTTATTAAAAACCCTAGTAGTCATTTTGGCTTTCCATACAATCCTGCAGACCTAGTTTGCCCTTAGGTAAACAGGTATGCATGTCTGCAGGTGTTCTTGTTGCTTTACATGGTTTCCTGGCCAGCAACACATTGCTGGCAATGAAACCACACTTGTTTATATTTAAACGTAGTGTGTTGCATGCATACGTGGTTAGCGCTGCTACTCACTGCACAAACATATAAACTCCATGGAGGCTTTGCACTAAGCCTGCACAAAGTTTATTGAATTCCCAGGTTCATTTATTACTGCATGTATTAAATGTCTTTAGAGCTTTAGAAAATGTGCTCTATAGTAAATAAAGCAGCAGTGCACTCCAAGATCATATATTTTTTCATATTGAAAGTATGTATAAGAGCAGGTTGTTTAGCAACTGATTAATTTAGATATTCTTCAGCATACAGTGGAATATTTATAAACACTTCGCTGTCTTATAAGCAACATAAACTCAGTTTTGGAACAAAATATTCTGTACTTTTCTAGCAGCCCTGGTAATGATCATCTACAGAGCAATATCATGTCCTTTCATTGTTTCAGAAGTAAAAGCCAGCTGGATACACTCCACGGTGACATAAGCATTGGTTGCACAATGCCAGCAGTGATACTTCTTAATTTGTTTTTCAAGGCTGAAAGCACAATCCTTACATGGTGAGGTATATACTCAGCAGGACAAAGTGAGAACAAATGATAAAAGAAAGAACAGGAGCATACACTCTAGATATTTTGTAAATAGGTTAGCAACACTCATTGGACAGGTCCCAGTGTTAAAGATTTACATTTCCTAAGGAAACATCCTGAGTCCTATCACACTTTTTCTATTGTAACATATTTATTGCTTGATTTTTGTCAAACTGCACCTCAGCATGCTGACACAAGTTAAACAGTGTCAGAAATAACATTCTAGAATATTTAGGGGACACAATAATTTGAAAAAAAAGTGCCTGTTTTTTTTTCATCTTTTGTGGTCTTTCCCCTACTGATGTCTATTTTTTTTTCAGATTGTTGAGTAGATTTAAGGTAGCTGATGCTAAGTAATCTGATCTAATATCCTTTTCAGATGGCTTTCTTTGTGTTGTAAACAATCTATTCCACATTTTCACACTTCCCAAAACACAACAGGCTGGTTTGCATAAGGCAGTGATGATCCATGATGTGAAGAGATGAACCTTCTCTAAACAAGCATGTCAGTTATATACATTGATGGGCTTGGACAATTTTGTAAACACAAACAAGTGCATGGAAATGTATACTCAGGAAAAAACTACACATAATTAAGGCTTTTAATAAATACAATGTGAAAAGCACAAATGTTGAGCATGTCTCACACACAGCAGATCATTGCTAAAGGTGAACTAGTGAGGGAAAATTCTGGCTAATCACATGTTTCCCTTTGGTGTTCTCTTGCTGTTATTACTAGGTACATGTCACTCTGATAAGAAATGATTGTAACATGTCCGACATCAGCAGTGTGATCACCGAGCATTTATTCAGCCACTGACTCGGTATTTATTTTTATGCTTATCAACTAAGCATTGCATCTTCAAGTAAATAATGACATCAAAATAAATACACAGAACACATGGCATTCTTTCATTCTTTCTTTCTTTCTTTCTTTCATTATTTGTGTTTGTTATCCATTCTAGAGCATTGATTCACAGGGACCAGACATTTGACACAATACCCCACTTTGGCATTGTTGACAAGCTCAAGAGGTTAGGTACAAACCCCTATGTCACCAGTGAATAGCCAACTGGCTCACAGACAGGACCCAGGAAGTTAGAAATGGGGAGTCCAGCTCTACAAAGAGGCCAGTCACAAGTGGAGTCCCTCAGGGATTAGTCCTTGGACCGCTCCTTTTTGGCATTTACTTCTCAGAAGTCAAGGCCAGTGTCAGTGGTCTCTAGCTGACTAAATTTGCAGATGATTGCACATTAGGAGCTTTCATTGAATCTCACACTGACACAAATATTCTCCAGGAGGGGCTGACACAAACAAACAACTGGTGTCAGAGCCATAGACTAAAACTAAATGCCAAGAAAATGCATAATAGTATCCTTTGGGAAGTCATCCATCCCTGGTAATTATCATATTGACAACACACCCCTTAGAGTTGACCCAGTAATCAGGGACTTAGGGACTCATATAGATTGTAATCTAGCATTTGACCATCATGTGTCTATAGTGCTGAGGAAATCATTATATATTGCAAAACTTATAAACAAAGGTATGGCATCTAAGTCCAAGGAAGTCATTGTTCCACTGTATACATCATTATTAAGACTTATCGTTGAGTACAATGCCCCCTTTGGAATGTACCTAATCAGGCATATCCAACAAGTGGAACGTCCACAGAGGTCCCTCACTAAAAGAATACAGGGCATAAGTAAAATGTCCTATGCAGACCACCTCAAGGCCCTATACATGTATTCTGTCTCCTACAGGCTTTTTTTTTTTTTTTTCAGGATGGCACTTAATTCCAGGCTTTATTAACATTTATTACTGGGTTACAACAATCCTTTCCAGCTGACTCACTTATTTCATATGTCAGTATATACAAGGATGTATTCATAACTTGTCTGTCCTTTATTATTTTTTTTTTTAAATATTTTTATTCATTTCCAAAAACAAGAAAACATGAATGCAGGTTATTTATGACAATGAAGTACTTACAAATTATTTAAAAAGATAGGCTAAAACCTCTAAACAGATATCAAACATTAAAACCAAAATAAAGTATTTACAAGGGTGTCTATTGTTGACATATAATTGACTTTCTATACAATTGTTTCCTGATTATAATCTGCTGCAGTCATTATTCTCTAGTATTTCAGTTACTTTTTGCCATGCTACGTATAATGATGTAGTTCTTTCAGTTCTTCCTTTAATAGTGTTCATTTCCAATTGCGATACTGCTGACACCATATTCATAAATTGCTTAAAAGTTGGAGAAGCTTTGGATTTCCAGTTTGATGTAATGTTCTTCCTTGCAATAGCTAGGAGAGTCCATAAGATTATATATTTTGTTCTTGGCACACAGTCAGGTACAGGTGCATTAAACAAAATAATAGATTTGGAAATCTGGAATTTATCATCGAATACCATTTGCAGAAAATAATTTATTTTATCCCAATATGGTTTAATCAAATGGCATTCGTAGAACATATGTTGCCAGTCTGCTTTTATTGATAAATCACATCTCCAGCAGCCAATATTTTTCTTAAACATAAGTTCCATTTTATGAGGGGTTACATAAGATCTGTGTATGAATTGCCATGTAAAAAGTCTCCAATGTAATGAAAGTGATGTCTGCTTTGGAGAGAGAAGAATTAGTTTTTATCTCTGTCATTTGGCACATGTCCATTAACTGATTATAATAATTCCATATTTTGTCATTATTATGCATTTTTATTTTTTTGTTTGTTTTATAAATAGATGATAAGTATCCCTTTCCAGTAATGGGTTGATTCGTTAGTAATATTATATGTTCTATAAGGTTAGGAACATTTTGTCTTATTGATGGTTGCATTGTTTCTTGTTTGCTTTTAATTCTTGTACATGTAACCATGAACTATCTTCCATATTTAATTTCTGTTTAATCTGGTCTATTGTCAGAGGTTTTCCAGAGTTTAGCAATTGATGCCAATATATTAATCCCTTTTCTTTAAGCATGTTGACTACTTTCATATTAAATGTTATTATATTACCTTGTGTGTACGCTACTGGATATAAAAGAAATGACCATGCTTTAATATCAGGATTGCTATTAATAAGATTTTGGAAAATTTTTAATGTATAAGTAATGCATTTGGAACTTATATTTTTATTCTTATGTATCATCATATATTCCTTCATCAGCCATAGAAAATTGTTTGGTATGAAATCTGTATACTTATTTGCTACTACAAATCCTGATTTTAACCAGATTCTCTCATGAACTAGCTTCCATTTTGATGTATATTTTGTATTTAGCCATAATGATATTGTTTTAATAATGGATGAATGCAAATATATTTCTATGTCTGGTAAACCTATGCCACCTATATCCCAATCATCTAGATGATACTTCATAGCTATCCTTGTTTTTTTGGATACCATAGGAATCTTACCATTAAATCATTTAATTGTTTTAGGTGCGATTTAGCTGGTGGCAAAGAACAAGCTTTTGAGGGGAGATCTATGCCTGGCATGCAGGGCATTATCAGACTCCACTCTGATGGACCTCCTGCATATCCACAAAACAAATAGCACCAAAATTACTCATTCTAAAGACTTAAACCTTGCCTGTGATATAAATAGGACCTGCTGGAGAGATAGGTATGTATCCAAGAGACTACTGCGTCAATGGAACAGGCTCCCCATCCATGTGAAGCAGAATTCCTCCCTAACCCAGTTCAAGTGAAACTTGGACAATTGGATGGGAAATCAGAAATTCATGCCTGGTTTGGCACCTATGTCTCTAATGGACACAGCTTACCTGTAAATGGTTCATCTCCCAAACCCCTGCTTACGCTTATCAAGGGTATCAGAACTTATCAGAGATTTGGGATGCATGGCAAGTCTTAAAAAGGTCCTTGGGAGTCATTAGCCTAGTAAACACCTATGAACCATTTTTTGACTCAGCCCAGGATTACTGTTTGGTTAAGTGATTTATTCGGAGTCATACCATACTAGCACAAGAAATCTGGATAAAACATAAAATAATGGGAGGACAAAGGCTTAAAATAGGGAGCGATATTAAATATTGCTCTTATAAACTTAGAAAGTTGCTAGAATAACAGGATTTGTGTTAGCTTGCATTTTTCAGAAGGATATGAAGTCTGAAACTGAAATCTGTGTCATTATATAGTTATTTCAATATTCAGTGATTTGCCAGTAAAACATAAATTTTATGAGGAACAGGCAAAAAACATGAGGCAGAAATCTGGACAGGCTGAAGGAATCATGTCAAAATAATGATAAAATCAATGCATTTGAATTATTTTTTTCTTCGCAGAGATATAATATGACTTAAGGAAGTGTTTAGGATCCTCTTGAAAATGTCAAAAGCATATCTATCTCACAACAGATTGATTTTTAGATTCTGCAGGAAAGGAGCCTGTTAGGAAAATTCCCATCTGCTAGACAGTGTCACATGGGACCTAAGAGGCACTTGCTGTTCAATGCCAACATTTTGGCAACATTCAGATCCCCTCACACAAAGACTGGAAAGGCAGTTAAAACCTTTTATTCCCTCCATGATATGTGCTCTCACAAAACAGAAGTCTCTCCTTCCAAACATACCTGTTTTTACTGTGTTTGTCTTTACTGGCCATTCAGCCACAAACACTGTTGCTAACACTGGTGCTAATTCAAGATCCATTAAGCATTCTCATGTTCACAAATTATTGTGTGTTTTGTCGCAGGACCCAACTTTGAGTTTTTCTCAGCATATCAATAGACTGATTAATGATAAGTTATAAAACTAAAGGCTGTATAAAAAGGTTTGTAAATAAAGCCTAAGAGATTAAGTATTATAATATCATTGTTTGGAAGCTAAATTAGACCTAAATTAGAGCTCATAATAATAATAAGATGGAAACCTCATAAGAAAATTAGCATGAGTAAATTGGAATGAGTACAGTGGAAATATATCAAGGGACTCTATTATTGCAAAAGTTGAAAGTATGAAAGGTTAAAATATCTGAACTTGTACAGTGTTTCATATAGATGTTTAAGAGGTGACCTTATTCAGTTATAAAGGCATTTAGAGATATCTACCTCTGGGAATGCTTAGAGTTAAGTAACTCGTACATCACCAGCCTGTTAGCAGAATAAATGTTCTCCAGCAGGGTGTTAATCTACAGGTAATGCCTGCTGAAAAACCAGAGTGTGACTTCATGGCAGCATATTAAGCTACTGTGAAGCTTGGACACTAAAGAAGCAAATGAAACCATTGTTTTATGCCCACTAAACAGTGCTTAGCAACTGTAAAACTAAAATGACAAACTAAAATAAAAAAAAAAAAGTATGCATGTGTGTGTGTGTGTGTGTGTGTGTGTGTGTGTGTGTGTGTGTGTGTGTGTGTGTGTGTGCTTGAGTGAGACAGAGAGGGAGAGAGAGAGATCATCAACTACAAAAGAACAAAAGGCAGTCCATTAAAATAGCTGGAAAATAAAATGCATGAAAATGAAATTCTTAATCTCTGGCATTGTTGTCTGACATTAATCCAAAGTAATTTTCAAGAAAAATCAATGACTGAACATTATTATGCTGGAAAATCAGGGATAGTAAATGGGGGAAGTGGAAAGAGTTGCTATGCTCATTTGCTCACCAGATGATATCTGTGTATGTATTCATCAATAAAGTGGACTTTAAATGCAGGGGGTATGTGTGAGTGTGTGTGTGTGTGTGTGTGTGTGTGTGTGTGTGTGTGTGTGTGTGTGTGTGTGTGTGTGTGTGTGTGTGTGTGTGTGTGTGTGTGTGTGTGTGTGTGTGTGTGTGTATGTGTGATACCTTCAGCACCTGTGCAGATTGTTGAAAATGGGCCACCTAGGCAATAGTCAGGGCTTCGTCCCTCCAAACCACATAGGTGGGGTGTAGGGTGAAATAACCTTTTGAGACTACAGTAGCTGAACTAACATGCTGTGTAAAAGTGGAATTTTAATTATTTTGTTGCTGCCTGCTTCATACATCTTGTATCAATTATATCATTTATATTGGATGATACAAATAGCAGCTCACTGACTAAATATTCACAAAAGTTGCTATTCATATATCTCATTCATAACAGTCACTGATGTAAACCTCTTCTGAACCAAACTTTCTGTCATACAAAAATGTCATAAAGCTTATTAAAATAACTGGAGGAAATAAAGCATACATATTATTCCACGCAAGGTAATTGCTTTCCCAGTATCATTAAAATATCTGCAATATGTGATCTTCTTGCAATAAATATCTGAGGTAAAACTGAATATACATGCTCCCACAAGAAGAAATTACATCATTCTTGTTTTATGACTTAACTGTCGGACCCCATTAATCTTCAGTAGTCTGCGATATGTGGTTTACAATTAAGAAGTATAAAATAGTTTACTAATATCCTGTTTGTGACTTTCTCAATCAACATTATAAATGGGATAAAATAAAACTAATTTCTTCACTGAGAAGAATAACAGCATTATTGTTAGCAGAGTTAAGTGCCTTCTCAGTTAATTTATTTTTCCCTGTGGTGTATGATATACAATCACAAAACTTGTCACCTGGACCTGGCCCCCATAGCACAGAGAGATAAAGCCATGATTGCACCCCAGATGGCCTCTGTTTGACTAGCTGCATCAGGCTTTGAGTGACTGGACAGGGGAAGATGGGAGGGAGCAGCAGATGCCACCACTCTACTGGCAACATCTGCAGGAATACAGGTGTGTTGCCACAGCATTAAGACCCAAGCTTGCCCACTCTGCAGTTGACGTTTGGCTGGGATGTCATACAGACAGATAAACATGTATGTTGCTTTCAAATGCAGCTATAACAGAGCTCACAGATTTGCCTAGGAGGTAATAAAGATAGGACAATCCACAGGATATGTAAACGTGGTCCATTCCATAATATCTAACTCTTGCCTTCACTATGCAATGAATGAGCTGGAGTAATGATTGGCTTATTGGTTACAGGAAGGGAGTCATTGTTCTGATCCTGTGGATGACAAAACATTTTTCTGCTTAGAAGAATATCAGGTTCACCATTTTGCAAAACAACTGCTCTCCCACTAATTTCTAGAAATCTCTCAATTAACTATACCAATGGAGAAAAATAAAACTTATATTTGATATAAATCTGAACCACTGCACAGATCAGCAGCACTCGTATACATATAATTATCCTACAGTGCTCTATAGTTAAAGGTGCGCATTCAGCAGTCCTGCTAAGAGCATTATCAATGATGTATATCCATCCGTCTGTCCACAGGCCACTTTTTCCCATTTTTTTAGATGTGGTTCTTCAACAGTAGCAATCATCTAGATAGATAGATAGACAGAGATAGACAGACAGATAGATTAGATACATAGATAGATTAGATAGATAGATAGATAGATAGATAGATAGATAGATAGATAGATAGATAGATAGATAGATAGATAGATAGATAGATAGATAGATAGATAGGTAGATAGATAGATAGGTAGATAGATAGATAGATAGATAGATAGATAGATAGATAGATAGATAGATAGATAGATTAACAAAATAATGCTTGAACAGAGTGAATGAGAATAATTATGAAAAAGCACATCAGCCCAGAATTTCCCAATGAAATAACCAACAGAATTTGCTAAAAGGAATTTGTAAGTTGCTTTCAAGCAAAAAATGTTATTTTCAATCCTTTATGGAGTGCTGTTTCTGCTTCAACCTTTTGACATCAGTGATTAATATGTTGATGTTTGTGTACATCAGTGAATTATTAGGGTCCAGCAATAGAGTTCTGATTTTACAGTGCTCATAAATTCCATATACATGGGCTGCTGTGAAAGAAATCCAGCTTGCAGAGAGGTCAGGCGTTCTTGTTTTTGGAGCTGTTTTTATAATTCTTTAAGTGACTTACCTGTGTTTGTTATGTCAGGAGAGTTAACAACAAACACAGATGTAGGTGTGATCTAAACTTAATGACATCTAAATTGCAGCTGATTCCTCTGGAACTTCTGTGTGACTCATGACATGCTATCACTGAAAGTGTCTCAGTATTTAAAGGTGTATCCCCATGTGTTACATTATAACTAGTTGCTATTATGGATCATGGGATGAATTTATAAAGTTTACTGCAAGGTGTATACATGATATACACTTCACGGTAGCCATGTCTGATTCAGAGATAGCCCTCCCATAGCACTGCAGCATGAAAAGGTGGTGCATCATGGTAGACTGTCTGTGCTTCTTACTGCAATTACTAAAGTGAAAATTCCAGGGAAATGGTCTGTCCTCTCATCCAGAAATGCCTGTGGTAAGGCATTTAAATGGCTGAGCCATTCAGAGAATTGACCAGCTGCATAAGATACATAGGTAATCCATTGCATTAGAGGTAAGTGCCAGGGAGTTTGGTGGACAGGTATTAATGGGCTGCATGTCCTTCTGCATGTGTGAGTGTTTGTCTTTCTAGGAGGTCGCAATATTAAGGATTGTTAGTAGGTAGGCTAGGTTTGTTTTTTGTGTGTGTGTGTGTGTGTGTGTGTGTGTGTGTGTGTGTGTGTGTGTGTGTGTGTGTGTGTGTGTGTGTGTGAATATGCATGTGTGTGTATGTGTATGGGTGAGTGCATCTGTCAGTACAATGTGGACGGCTGTGTATATGTGTAAGCACGAATGTGTAAATGTATGTGGGGAGGCTGTCATACCTCCATACTCCCCTAGACTAACAAGTAAACCTTGCAACATTGGTGAGGAGGGGACACAACACCAAGGAAAACTCTTTACACTGTGCCTTAAAGGCACTTACAAAGATAAAGGAGCAAAGGCTTTCAGCATGAAAGATGTGGGGCAGGGGAACATTAGGCTCTATGTGTACTCTATATAGCATGCCATATAGGCACTAAAAAGCTCTAAACCCTATACCGTCATACCTCACAAAGAGGATACAAGTCCTCTGCACTGCCACTGCATGGGAAAGATCATGTAAACATTGTTTTAATATTTTATATATATAAAAATAAAGTAAAAAGGGGAAGATTTGTGCCCTCTACCATCAACATAAAGATCAGCAACATTAACCCACTACACTAACTGATCAGCTAGAAAAACACCCTTTTTTATATAAGAAATATGAAACTCTAATCTCAATAATCTCAATCATTAACCAATAATTGCAACAGACTATGAGTTATGAGGGACATGTCATCTATAAGAAGCAACAGTAAGAGTATCATGTGAAATCAGACAGAATGTTAAGAAGAAGAGGTGTGTATTCATGTGGAGGAAGGCTTCATGACAAAGCCAGGAGGAACACGCAGAAATACCAAGGAGAATTTTTTAAAATATGAATTGGATTCATTTAAAAAGGTATAGAACATTATGTATAGCATTACAATACACTTTATGAACAGTACAGAGAATGAGACCTGAGTGTCTGGTGTGTGTGTGTGTGTGTGTGTGTGTGTGTGTGTGTGTGTGTGTGTGTGTGTGTGTGTGTGTGTGTGTGTGTGTGTGTGTGTGTGTGTGTGTGCGTGCGTGTTGGTGGTTGCCTTTGCCAATGTGAGACATCTATAAACCCTAATCACAAACTTTTTTCTCTCCATATCTATACTTAAATGTACATCTACATAGTTAATGGATTCCCCAAATCCACTGAAAAAAGGTGTACAAAACTATTGTCTTCACATTCTTAATCTATCTAATATTTCTCTTTCACTAGAATTAGAAAGTGTGTTGAAAAAAGGCTTTTCATTTATCCCTGCTGGTAACATAAATATATGAAAACTTTTAATAAATTTTAGATTATACTTGAGAAAGTTGAACCTAAGTTACATTATGCAGGATGTAATGAAGCAGACTGGTATAACAAATAAAAAATCAGATGACAAGCCAAGTAAGCTTAGCACTTTCAACCCACCCCTACAAGCTACACTCCAAGTTTTTCAAAGTATATGTGAGAGTGAATTCAGGAAGATTAGTTATGGAGATTACAAATATAACCTCACTAAAGATGAGCACAATGCATTACATAGCTTGAGCAAGAACCCTGACATTAGAACTATGAGAGCAGACAAAGGTGGTAAAATTGTTATCATGAACACAAAGGATTATGAAAGTTCTATGGAGGTCATGTTAGAAGACACAGACACTTACAAAAAAGTCAGTTGCGAAGAAGTTAACACAAGTTATAAAAAGTTGGATGTTACACTATTTGACATGTTTAGTCAAGGTGAAATTGACAATGAAAATTACAACTATCTATTGGTTGAACATCCCAAAATGGCTTCCTTTTTTGGCATTCCAAAAATTCAAACTAGCCAAAAAAATCCACCATTTAGACCCAACATTTTGGCCAAACATTCAAAAACAGAAAATATATTGGTCTGGTTAGATTACATTCTTAATCCTATTGATCGGAAATCAAACTACTATCTCAGAGATTCATGGCATTTGTTAGAAATTCTGAGAGATTACAATATAACAGAAAGACCAATTTATTTTGGTACTTTAGATGTTAAGTCCCTAAATACTTCCATCGACCAATAAAGGGGTATTGAATATCTTAGGGAGTACCTTACTACCAATACTGATTTCACTGGTGAAAAAGTCAACACTATTTGCAGTTTGATGGATTTGGTTTTAAATAATATTTTTTTCAAATTTAATAAACTTCTGTATAAACAAGTTTCCGGAGTAGCAATGGGGGCAAGGGTAGCACCTGCATTCGCAAATTTAGTTATGGCTAACTGGGAACTGAATGTTTAAACCAACATCCATGTTTCAACAAAGTTCAAGTCTACTATAGATATATAGATGATTTGTTATTTATATGGAATGGAAACTATGAGGAATTTGTGGATTTTGGTTAGGGACCTCAATTCCACTACAGATTTTTTAGACTTTAAAATCAGTGGATTTGGGGAATCCATTAACTATTTAGATTTACATTTAAGTATAGATATGGAGAGAAAAAAGTTTGTGAGCAGGGTTTATAGAAAACCAGTAGTCGCTAATCAATATCTACACAAAGACAGTTTACATCCACAACACATGAAAAGGGGAATAATAAAAGGACAAATCATCAGGCTTAGTAGATTAACTTCTGACAACGACATTTATTTAGAAAAAGTTATTTTTTTTAGATCACTTTTCATATTCAGAGGTTACACCCTGGAGAGGTTAAAAAAGATAGAAAATGAAGTTATGGTACTAAGAAGGGGGGGGGTGTCTTCACCCATTTTTCACTCGACCGACATAATGGTAGGTACAGTAATTGATAACACATCAGGTGAACTGGAAAATAGATCTTTGAAGTACATGAGTGCCTTTCCTATACCTATAGTTAATGAAATGTGGTACATCAAAAACATCATAGAGAACAATTGGAAAGTTATACTTGGGAATAAAGAGCTAGTGGCGATATTAGGACTGGCACCCAGATTCAAGGTAACTAATATTAAGAACTTGGTAGAATTTGAAAATAACATGACCACTAGTAGCACTAGAGTAGGATGTAACAAAAAGGGCACTTATGCTTGCAGAAACTGCAATCAATGTAGGTTCATTAGCAATTCTTCCTTTGTAACTCTTAGTCACCCAAACAAAACTTTTTGGGCAAAAAACTATTATAATTGTAACAGTGAATATGTTGTATACATTGCTACATGCATGTCCTGCGAAGGTTATTACATCGGAAAAACTGCAAGAAGTTTAAAACGCAGGATATATGAGCACAATTTGGCTATCAAAAGGAAAGATAAAAGAAATTCATTAGCTAGACATGCACTCATATGTCCTGATTTCAAAAAGTTTGTATTCTTTGTTTTAGAAAAGGTAGACAAGGTTTTGTTTGAAGGGGATCTTAATAATATATTATAGTGTAAAGAAGCATTTTGGCAGTTGTATTTAGGTGCAGACAGTGCACCTGGATTAAATGAATCGATAAATTTAAAATGTTTTTTTTTATTATATAGGTGAACTTATACGTACACATATTTTATATATTCTTTTATATAAAATATTTTTTTAACTTAAAAGAAAATTAAGAAAAAATGTATTTTATAAAGTTAATGATATACAGATGCACTTATTTAGTAAGTTATCTGTCTAAATTGGTTTGATGTCATTTCCTGTATATTTGAGACAAGATATAAAAGTTTGGGTAGGGTAAATTGTTTTTTCTGAAGAAGTTCAACAATAAAAAGTGGATGAAAGCGTTAAAATATACACTGTCATAGTGTGGTCTTTGAATTTGTGTTGCAGGACTGGTTCTGTTTGTGATTTTTTCTATATAGCTTACAACTTCTTCAATTATTTCAAGTTTCAGGATGTGGACATTCCCATGGCCCTTAGATTCCTACTTTATGTCTCATCTGCAATGCTGATAGCATTCTGAGTTTCTGTTATGCTAATATTTTCCTTTATGTTGATTTCTTTCCAACATCTCTTTTACTTTATGTTGATTTTCAGACATTAGCAATGTAGCTGAAGTTAAGTCACTTGTTTTTAGCTTTATGCCAATCAACAGAAATGGCATGAGATAAAGTCCTTACACTGGAGTATTCTTATTCTAATTAAGTGCAAGATGACACCCTTGTAGTTTTTGCAACAAGTCTTTATAAGGAGATTCTTCATTGCTTGGATAATTTCTACCTCTTGCCCACTGAAAAGGGATAATATGGACTAGACATTATATGTATGAATTTCTAGTCACAGACTAGTTTTCTGAATTTCTGACTTTTTATTGTAGACTAGTGTCAGACAAGAAAATACAAAGTTATCCACAAGCTGAAGACAACAGGGTTTAGTGTTCTAATCAGATGTATGTGCTGTATCTGTCAGGATCTTAATTATAGTTTAGATATCTGAGATACATAGCTTCTCTAAACTGGAAAAAAAATCACAGATCATTGCCCATTCTGATGAATGTATGACCTGGAGCTGTTATGCCAGACTCTTTCCTTTAGGACTGATGTTATAATATACATTGCAGATGGCACAACTCATCTCTCCTTGTTATACATCTGATGCCATTGCTGAAGAAAATTATTGCGCCTCTTTCTCTTTCTTTTTACTTTACTACTTTTGGATGTGCTTCATGTATCTTCTCAAACATTGTTTCCTTAGCTGACTGAGAACTTTTCTTGTCAACTTTGAGCATCAAGTCTTAACAAAATAATTATTCCCAGATATAAGGCTGAAATTCTTTCCTCACTGATGTGTCTTGCATTTCTATATCAGTAACACAAACGTAAAATTATTTTCCTTTTTATGTCATTGTAACTGCAGTGCCATGCAAAGATTATCTAGGCTTTTAATTTCTCTAAATATTTTGGGTTTCTAATACCATGGTGGGAATGGACCCCATTCCTAAGTCAAAGTATGATTAAAGTTCATGAAACCAGTATTGTTTCGGTCTTTGATGTAATGTACTCAGTAATGACTCCTTTTGCAATTCATATGGGGTTACATGTAATGGTAACATATCTAAATACGATTGTAGATTCTTTTTTATAAGACCCATTGCTCCTACTGCTATTGGAAATGTCTGGGTATATTTCTTCCACATTGCTGTCATTTCTGCCTGCAGATCCTTATATTTTATGACTTTGTGTCTCTCTGTGCACAAGACACTGTAGTCACTGGTTGTGGCAATTTCAATGATCAATGCTACTTTTGTGTTCTTTTCATGGACTGCTATATCCAGTTTTCTAGCATCTATCTTTTGAACTGTTGGTGATGTAAACTTCACCATTTTCTATGATAGTTTGTGGCTCACATTTCCAGTGTTTTTCAGTCACTTCAATACCATATTGTTTGCACAAATCCCAGTGTAACAGTCTTGCCACGTTATTATGCCTTTCAGTATACAGTCACAACCAGCAACGAGGTGTGTGACTGTTTCCAATTTGGTTTTACAAAACCTACATTTGTCTGTTTCTCCCACATGTTCAATGAACTTTGCAAAGCAGAGTGTTCATAGTCCACTATTTTGGGCCATTAATATTAACCTTTTATCTTTTGGTTTGAATTCGCTTCTCCTTAACCATTCCTGTATTTGTTCCTGATCAACATGAGGTTCTTCCAGAAGTTTTCTATACTTGCAACTATATTTATGCATTTTCCACATTTCTTGCCTTATCATCTGGTCCTTCACCTTATATTCTTTTTTTTTTTTTTTGGCACATTCAGTTGCTGCCTGATTTTATCTGCTTCTGATTGATATCCATTCCTGCTTGATGCCGATATGCTTCTGCTAGATTAAGCAGAAAAGTCATCTTAGATTTATTCTCCTCATGTTTCAGAACTTTCACTATGTTTGGATCTTGTGAGATCAGCAGATATGTGCAGAGTCCCACGATTGCAGATCTATACATGTAATCAATTTCAAGGAGGCCCATTCCTCCTTTGGAACAGGGAATATATAATCTTGAGATGCACTGATTTTTATAAATCATTTGTTGAGTATTGGAAGCATACTTACTGCAGATATATTAGGTACAAGCTGCAGAATACTGTAGAAGCACCTAGAAACCTGTGCACTGTCTACATATCTTTTGGCCTTAACATTTACAGAATTTCTTGAAATTCTTTTTTTTTCTTGATCAGATTTCAAACTTTTTTATGCCAGAATGCATCCTGTATGTTTCCGACTTGTCATTCTGATTTTGAAATGATGCTATCTTTAATCTATTCTGCAACTAAATCAGTATTTTGTTTTCACCTTTCATGCCTTCAATTTCTTGGGCAACTTTTCTCTGAAATACTTCTTGGGTCTGACAAAAATACAAAATGGTATCTGTTCAACAGCATGCAAATTCTTTTGAACATATTACTTTTACACACTCTCACAAAATATTATTTTCAAACACTGATTCTGGAAGCTTGACTAAGATTCTTCAAGATTTTCTCTTATGCTTATAGCCACATTCACTGCGAACCTCCATTTCAGTTATGTGCTTTTTCATCTGTTCTAGATCTTCTATCCTATCTTTATTACAGCATACTGCTTCATGGCTTTCCTTTTTATGACCATTACTTTTACTGCACATTCTGTTAACTGCTACATGGTTTTTCCCTTTCATAACCATTACCTTTACAACACACCCTTCCTCTCTTTTTTCATTTTGCTTTATTATTTCACTCATACTTTATTTTATTCATCTAATTTCTTAATTTGTTTTTTTTATCTTTGTATAAGTAATTCTAGTGGTTGTGCATGCAATCTCAGCTTTTCTAAAGTCAGGTCTTTTTCTCCTAATCACCTGTCCATCTTTGATCATTTCTTATACCACAACTTATTATTTTTTAAAGAATTTTGAAGCTTATCAAATATACACTTTTGGTTCTGCTTCACATTTTCATATCTTAGAGATTTATAATATTTGTAGGGTCTTGTCATCTAGTAAAGAATAATAATGTCTAATTAGCTGACAGCAATTACTGAATTTATCACTGTGATGGATCCGTACTCTGGGCAAGCAATCAAGAAGACTCGATCCACACCATTGACTCTGGTGAGAGACAGTCACTAAGAGCAAAGATGGATTCACGCAGTATTTTCAGATGCAGTTTCCTGCACAAGCATAATTTCCCTTAAGAGCACACAGGGAGCATATTCCAGACCTGGGGCTGGACTCGCTTTCTCTCTCCAGACTCACATGAAACTCCACACTGACCACTTTGGAGCTCTCTGTCCCTGTTCCCGGTAGCTCACACACACACAAATTTATTAGCTGTGCCCCTTTCTGCCCAGACTCTGAGGTAATCATGTCACTTGTCAGCTACCATAATGCTCTTACAAAGGGTACCCAATTATGCTTTGTAAAATGAATACTAATACCAATGGTAGGGTCTGACCAAAGCACAAGGCTTTTATGAGTAGCCATGGTGTTACTAAAACAAGCATAAGTACTCTCAAGATGTTAAAAGTATTCTCTAAAAGACCAACCACATGAATGGTAGTAAAATATTTAATGATAAATTATAAAACAGAAAACAAGAGAATACTGACTACAATAAACAACAGAGTTTCAGCCACAGAGATATAAAAAATAATACAGTTGGATAGTTTCTCACAGATGCAGAAAACAATACTAAACTATTCTCACTAAATATCCCTGAGCAACTAAAGAATTACTGTTCCATGATTATTTACTGCTGTTTGCTGATTGTCTTACCAAAGCAAAAGCCAGATGATGTCCAGCTTTGTCTGTGTGGATGTGTGAGATATATATCCTGTCAGAAATCTTTCCTGTCAGGTTCCAAAGTGCTGCTGCCAGAGTTCCAAAGAAACCAGATGCTGGTTAGAGGATGACATCACTTCTAATCACCTGACTTAGGTACAATACACACATCTGAAAGCTATAACATAATTTCAAGCTTTCCACCATTCCAGAGCTCTCTGATAAACATACACATTTGAGCAGTTACAACAATGCAACCTAATATACATGCATACAGTCTTTCTGTCCAACAGGACCTACTGTTGATGCATTTTTAACACAAGTAACTTTACAAGTATATTTTTAACTCAAACAGTTGTACAAATCAGTGTGATAGTCAAATAACATAAAATTCTTTACAAAACTTAAGCTAGCTATGCTGGCATATGTACACATGTGCTGCCCTACTCTCCCTGACACAGATGGCACTACCTCATAACATCACAATCACTGTTTTTTTTTATTTTCTTCATCAATTGACTTAAAAGAGTTAAATATCCTTACAGATTTTTCCCTAGCAACATGCATGAGATATCAGAATTTTCAGATAATCCACCTGTAGTGAAAAGACAATCAAAATACTGCATCCAAAGTGTCCTTCTAGCTTTCCGTCAGGTTTCCTTCTTGTGGCAAAAGTAGCCTAGTTGAATGCAGTTGCATTATGTTGTAGTTACAAATGTAGAGACTCAACACCAAATATATTGCATCTCTTCTACAGGTGTTATTTCCTCAGTTCTGGTGGATATTTCTACAACTCCGTCACCATGACATGTCAGGAAGCTTATCAATTAATGCACTGTGATGTAATGTAATATCATGACATCCTTTTTGTAAATGCTTTCTTTAGAACTTCTATGTCAACATGAATAACTGAAACCAGTCAATTAGCCTTTAAATATAAAGATGCATTTCTAAGAGGATTTTGTCATGTGGCAGGCTAAGTACTCAGATGCTATGTCCTTTAGAAAATGATAGTTTTCACTACTGATTTCAGAATAAAAGGATTCATGTTATTAAATTTGATGAGCTTATGCAGTTTTTTAGAGCGTTAGTAAAATACTTTACCGTCAAGTCATTCTAAGGTACAAATATATTTAATTTATATTTTATTCAAATATAAAAAATACAGAAATAAGTTGATTTGGTAAATTGTGCCTCCAATTATAGTGTCAGATTCAAAGATGTTTAAAACATGGCAGAAGGGTTAAAACTGCATTCTCTGATAAAACTGTTCACAATTCTGTTAGTCTAGAAGTACCTAGAACAAACCTTACAGCAAGCTAGAGAAGGTGGATTTAACTAGGGCAGTAGCAATAGGTCCAAGAGAAATTGTTCCCTCACAAATTGTAAATTGAATCATGATTGATTTCATGTCTTTTTTATTTGTATTTCATAGGTTCATAGGTTCATACTAGGCTATCTGCCCTAGGGCATTTATAAGCCTAGCCAGAGTGTGTTTGGCTTTCGCCACCCATTTTAAATTAATTTTGCTATGCCTTTTTTTGAGGTTAGTACACTGTGCCTCTGTCTAACAGTGACACAGAAGAGATAGCCGGGGTAAACCTAAGGTCCCCATCCACTCATCAAGATTCCTCTTGAAGAGAGTCAATGTGGGACTCTGCCTAACCTGGACTGGGATTTTATTCCACAGTGAAGGGAGCCCCTGGGTTATGAATCTGTCCCTCCAGCATGTCCTATTTATTTCAGTGCTGAGGTTCAAGTCTCTCGAGCGCATAGCTCGATGGGATTTGGATTTTCTGAGGTGCAGCATGTCCATTAATTCCGGGTTGGACATGGCTTTATACGTCAGGCACAGATCGCCTCTGAGCAGATGGTATGCCACTGAGTAGAGCTGGAGTTTCTTTAACCGGGCAGCATATGGCATCTGTTTGAGCCCTTTGATCCTCTTGGTGAGGTACTTTTGGGGTCTTTCCAGTTGCTGCAGGTGTCTGGTAAGGTACATCCCAAAAGGGGCATTGTACTCAATTATGGGCCTGATGAGGGATGAGTAAAGAGGTATGATGACCTCCCCTGATCTAGATGTGAATCCCTTCATGATTAGGTGGGCTATATAAAATGTTTTTCTAACCACTTTGGCCACGTGGTTGTCAAATGAGAGATTGCTATCAACTTGGGTCCCCAGGTCCCTAATGACTTCTTCTGTACTTAATGGATTACCACCTATGTGGTAATTTGTGGGCACTTTGTTTTTGCCAAAGGGGATGACTATACACTTTTTGGTGTTTAGCTTGAGGCCATGGCTCTGGCACCAGTTGTCTGTTTCTATGAGGCCCTTTTGGAGGATGCTTGTGTCGGCTGGAGAGTTGATTATGGCACCCAGTTTGCAGTCATCTGCGAACTTGATCAGCCACAGTCCTTCCGTGTTGGCCTGTACCGCCGAGAAATATATACCGAACAAGAGAGGTCCCAGGACTGAGCCTTGTGGGACGCCACTTGTAACTGGTTTGGAGTCTGACATATGGCTCCAGCAATTCTAACCATGTGGGTTCTGTCCTTGAGCCAGTTTGCAACCCATCTAGTGACATAGGGGTTTATATTTAAGCTGGTGAGCTTATCTATAATGCCCGAGTGGGGTATTGTATCGAAGGCTTTTGCGAGGTTCAGGTAGGCTGTGTGGACCACCTTCCCCTCGTCAATGGCCTTGGTGACTGTTTCAAAGAAATCGACCAGGTTTAAGAGGCAGGATCTGCCCTTAACAAAGCCAAACTGGGTAGGATCCAGTGTCTTTAGGTCCCCAATATCTTTATTTATGAGGTCCATGATGATCCTTTCCATAGCTTTGCAGACCAAGCTAGTCAGGCTTATGGGGCGATAGTTTCCAGGATCCGTTGAGGCACCACCTTTGTGGAGAGGGACCACTGTTGCTGTACGCCACTCTTTGGGTACATATCCTGTAGTAAGGCTAAGATTGAACAGTAGTTTTATGTTTGGGTTTAGCTCTTCTTGGAGTTCATGTAGGACGCAGCCCGGGACACCATCTGGTCCCATTGATGCTGTGTTTTTTGCTTTGGAGAGGGTGGCTCTTACCTGAGCATCTGAGATGTCAGGGGGACAGCACTCTGTTGGGACAGATATTTGCCCTTTTGGTGGGGAGAGGGGGCAGAAGTTTGCACTGAACCTGTCAGCTAGGATGTTGGCAATGTCTGTGGGCTCGGTGTATTTTTTGTCATTTTGGACTAATTCTGAGCATATCTGGGAATTCCCACCCAGGTTCCTAACATAACTAAAGAAAGCCTTGTGATTATCCTTAGTGTCCTGTGCAATTTTTCTCTCGAAGCTGGCCTTAGACGATTTTATGAGTGCCCCTAGTTTTTTGCTAATACTGATCAGAGATGCCTTCCCTTTTTGGGATTTTGCTCTATCATGTAGTAGCTTCCTCCTTCTATTGTATAGTTTGTTTATGGCTGGGGTCCACCAGACAGGACGTCTGCCTTTGGAGGATTGGGTCTTGGTTTTATTTGGGATTGCATGATCCATGCATTCCTGAAGGTGTTCATAGAATGTGTTTATAAAGGATTCTGCGGTCTGGGCCGTATTTTCCACAGGCCCGGGAGCTTTGAAGGATTTCGCCTCAGTTTTGAGGCGTGTGAAATTTGCTTTAGAGAAGTTTTTCACTGTGGTTTTCTGGGCAGGGGGTGGGGTCGGGATGTGAATATCCAGTGAGATTAGTTTATGGTCTGATCTTACCAGTGAGGGATACACTTCTGGTCTGGAGCATAGTGTCCCCATGTTGGTGATGATCAGGTCCAGTATGTTTTCCCCTCTTGTGGGATTGGTAACAAGTTGTTCCATAGCATTTGAGTTTATAAATTCTAGGAACCTTTGGGCTAGGGTGTTGGAGCTAGAGTAATGCTCCCAGTCTATGTTTGGGTAGTTGATGTCGCCCAATATAATGGTGTTTAGAGAGACCTTCATATTTTCCAGTATTCTCAGGAAGGCCAAGTGGGGTTCCTGTGTTTGGGAGGGTGGTCTGTAGCAGGCTATAAACTGGAAGGCAGTTTTACCCACAGTTAGTTGCACATGGATAGTCTCTGATGCTTCGTGCTGTGCCACCAACCTGGAGGTGTGGGTATCTTTGACGAATATTGATACTCCCCCTCCTTTTGTGGTTCGTTCCAAGTTTTGGGGCCGAAAAACATGGTATGAGGTGTAACCTGGTAGTGCTGGGGTGCTCTTGGGAGCCTTGAACCAGGTTTCTGTTACTGCACAGATATCGATGTTCTCCATGCTAAGGAGAGTTTCGAGTGCATGCATCTTGAGGTTTAGACTTCTGGCATTGAGTAGCATTACTCTTAGTTTCTTATCCCTTGTGATACCTATGGAGGTGGGTTTGTCTTTTGAGCCTTGCCTAAAAAAGGCACTATGGGGGTAGCAAGAGCCTTTGCCAATATTCGAAAGCCCAGGGGTGACAGGTGCAAGCCGTCCCTAGCGAAGCATCGTGGCTTCTCGAGCATGTCATCCCAGGCTGAGAGACATTGGATCCCCTTTGAATGACACCAACACTTAAGCCAATTGTTGAAATTGATCATCTTGTCTTCATATTGTGGCATCATTCTTGGTGAGGGTAAGATGCTACTCAAGGTCAGGGTCATACCGGCCTGGGCTACATGCTCAGAGAGCTCCTCTATGTCTCTTTTCATGTAGTCCAGGGAGGTACGTCTCAGGTCATTCACACCAGCATGGACAATGACTGAGTCATATTTGTACTTGCCTTGGAGTGACCTGAGTGCTTGTGTTATGTGGCGGATCCTAGCGCCCAACAGGCAGCTCACTGTGACCTTCTCCTTGTTCAGCCTGGTGAGCGGGACGTCAGTGTGCCTGATGATAGAGTCACCTATTACAAGTGTATCAGGTGTGTTGTTTAGCCTTAAGGGCTGTGACTGTTCAGCACACTGGCTTTGTGAGCTATGTGTTGCACGTGTTTTGTTTTGGGGTAGCGGTTGCTTGGGTGTCTGCTTTGGAGGTCTCTGCTGCTTAGGCAGATTTTTATTTAGAGCCTCCGAGTATGTTTTTGTGTGTTTATGTGTTTGGTTTGTTGTCGTGGTAGGTCTATGTGAGACTGGAATTGTAGTGAGTGTGGTTTCCTTCTCCTCCTGACTGGTTATGCCAGTACTGAGTTGAGAGAGCTTAGCCTCCAGTTTGGCTATATGGTTGCATCTCTCACATGTGTTGGAATTTGTTGGGAGGAGGAGAGGGTTGTCTGTGTACATGAGGCAGTTGTAACATTGCCTCAAGATTCCCAGATTCACCAGCTGGGCCGGAGAGGAGATTGACAACTGACCTTTGGACATGCTAGAATAGTATTGGGAATTCCTTTATAATTGAAAAAAAGGGCCAATGGGGAACAAGGTACTCAAGGGGAGTTTGTGAGTTTGTAGTGCTTTTAATTTTTTAGAGCTGACTTATATAATTGCTTTAGTGAGCAAGTGCCAGGTAACTTAAATGCAATAACGACAAACATTAACTTTCTTTCAAGTGAAACAAGGAAATAAGTACAGTAAGCAATGCAGATATCACTAGGGATCCACAGAAGTGCTAAAAGGCCGCGCTTTAGGTGGAATTAGCGTTTCAGGGAAATAAACAAACAACAAGCATACAAATAAAGCTAGATTCAGCAGGCCTGGATCTAGTCTATGCTACAGCAAACAAGGTGTACCAATTTCAGTAAGAAACAGTTAGAATATGCAGGCACTATAAGCCTCTAACCAGAAATTCCCTGCTCAGAAGGGCAGAGTCCAGCCTCTCCTCACACAAGAGTGCAGACCGCAGTCCTTCTTAACGTAAAATAACTGGCCTGAAGCCCAAGTGCTTTAAACCAGAACTAATGCACTTTTAGAATAACAGACACTGAGCTCTCAATCAGCAGTTCCCAACTTAGAAGGATGTAAGCTAACTGTCCTGCCACCACAGTGCAGGCCACAAACCTTCCTAATGTAAAACAACTGGTCTGAAGCCCAAGTGCTTAATCCAAAAGACTTAGAAATGATAGCTACACTTTAATCAAGTTACTACCAGCAGTAATAAATACAACTGAATACTTTAAAGAATGCCTGGATTAGTGCTCAAGTTATACAAACAAAGCTAGATTCAGCAGGCCTGAATCTAGTCTATGCTACAGCAAACGAGGTGTACCAATTTCAGTAAGAAGCAGTTCAAATATGCAGGCACTATAAGCTTTAACCAGAAATTCCCAGCTCAGAAGGACAGAGTCCAGCCTCTCCTCCCACAAGAGTGCAGAACACGAACCCTCTTAATGTAAAATAACTGGCCTCAAGCCCAAGTGCTTAAACCAGAATTAATACACTTTTAGAATAACAGACACTGAGCCCTCAATCAGCAGTTCCCAACTTAGAAGGATGTAAGCTACCTGTTCTGCCACTACAGTGCAGACCACAAACCTTCCTAATGTAAAACTGGTCTGAAGCCCAGGTGCTTAAACTAAAAGGCTTACAATGAGTTACACCAAGCAGTAATAAATACAATTGAGTACTTTTAAGATGACGCAAAAGCAAAATAAAGTAGGAAAAAACACAAATACAGTAAAAGCAGATACATTTTTTTTTTTTTTTTTTTTTTTGGAAAGAGAGAAAGGAGTAGCAGAAACTAAGCTGATTGGCCTTCTCAAATGCTCTCCCTGTACTGGGTAGAATGAGGTAATGACACTAGACTGGGAGGAGGGTCCCAGATCAAATTTACACTAGGGACAGGCAACTGCAAAGCCACCAACTATAAAAACACTATACCAACAGGAGGGAGGGTGGGAAACAAACAGCAGAAATGTTACTCACAGCTGAAAAGCAGCAGTGAGCCTTTAAATGAAAGTTTTAAACAGCTAAAGGAGCCACTAGAAAAAGAGTTTAACTGCAACAAGTTATCATAAACAAACAACCCAACAGATGCTTAATAAGAGTGGACAATTTCCAGTTAATACCTCACACACAGTGAAACTAGCTAGAAAAAATACACAGTAGACAAAGTGCTATAAACAACAAAGAAATAAAGAACAAAATAAACAAAAAACAGGATACTTAATGTTATATATTGTAGCTCCGAGTTTGCTGAGTGTTCTTCCTTCGATCAGCTCACTGTATTTTATATTTGTGTATGTGAGTAATCCCACTGATGAAATTTTCCCTTTTGTTGGGTTACCCAGGAGCACGGGCTAATTAACTGACTTGCTCAAAGTCACATAGCTAGCAAATAGAGGTTGAAGGAACCAAACCTTGCATAGTGTGCTGTGAGAAACCACCCAGATCCTTAATCTTCTGTGCTAACTGCCAGATAGTCGTCTGTTTTGACAGCTGTACTATGAAAGACATTATTCTTTTATTACAAGACTTCAAAAGGCATCGCCCATCAGAACTCACACTGCACAATAAACCTCTGCAAACCAGGACCTTGATTTTATAGCTTCTGCAATGCTTTCATTTACAGAAGGACTGATCTTGGTTTAATTTTTACTTGTTGAACTACTTTTTCACCAAAAAAAAAAAAACACAAGATTATCAAATGCAAAGAAATGTGTTATTCTTCTCATGATTTACAGTATACTTCAGTTACTTATTTATGCATTTACATTGAAGTGAAACACCTTTTGGGATAACACTTTTGTTACAAATGTGCTATGGACATTGCAAGTAGCTCTCGTTCAATTTTTGTAATCAGATATGCAGAAAATGACAGGAATTTCCTCATTCAGCGACTAAATGGAAGAAAACAAATATATGCAGTATAATGAGAATCATGAGAAAGCAACGTGGGCTAGTACAATTCGAATGCTCTCCAGCACTGTGGCTTAGAATCTTAGTTGTTAAGGCCCACTGCTTTGTTTGACCTGGATCATTAATAGTGTTTATCAGCTATCATTAAGTCTAATATAAGGTGAAAATTTAGTTTCAACAGAATACATTTGGATGAAATTATTGTCTTACCTGATAATGCAGAAAGGTATTTAATGGTAATAAACAAACTATTTAAACAGTCTGAAGGAAAAGTGATCATTTTAATACATCGCTAGTGCAAGAGGAAATGTTGACAGTTGAAATTCTAAACATGAATATCAAATCAGTCGGAAGCTCGGGTCTTTTTTGTTTGCATTAAAGGTATCCATATTATTTTTACAACCAGGTGAGTTCAATGACATTTTATTAGAGTGCTAAGATTCCCTATGCAGAGGTATTTTTAAACTGTGACTATAACTTATTGTGTGTCTGTGTGTATGTGTTTTTCTGTCAGTATCAACTCATTAAGAAAAAATGCAATATATATAAAATATGAACAAATTAAATTAAGTATAAAGAGAGCACCTCCCTTCACTACCATATGAGGAACTGTGTCACTTAAAACACCATACTTAAATATTACAAGTGCTAAGTAGTGGAACCTAGTTTGCACCCATTCCCAACATGGTATCACTGCAAAGTTAGAATATTTTGTCTTAATAATTCTCTTTCTGCTTAGTTTACTTTAATTTGGTCTTCTGCTTTAGAAGAGTATAACCTATCTGTGCATTATCTCTATAACATGTATCTGTCTATCTATCTATCTATCTATCTATCTATCTATCTATCTATGTGTGTGTGTGTGTGTGTGTGTGTGTGTGTGTGTGTGTGTGTGTGTGTGTGTGTGTGTGTGTGTGCTGTATGCATGCGTATTGAGCACATTTTAAAGTATAGGAGACAGTTTTCTTCATATCCAAATGTGAGCATGTTTGTTCTCAACAGAACTTTTCATTTCCATATTTTTGTAAATTAAAGTTTTAGGTTAGGATTATTCATTGCATGCCTATATTTTTTGTCTTGTCATTTGCTGTTTCTTCAGTTACACTACTTTTCTGTAATGACCCACTGTTTTAGGCATTTTCCAGCAGCAATACTAAAGGTTTTAGGCAGACAGTCTTGGAAGGTAAGAATTTGCTTCATGACTGCTGCATTTTCTGCTGTAGGGGGATTAATTTACTTACTGAGAAACGTCAGCTTTTAGCGTTTGCTAGGTTTCCACTGTACTTCTTTCTGCCTTCCTACTAGCAGTTTTCCTTTCTCTACCATTTAACTTTAACTTTTCTGTCTGTTTAATAGGGCTAACATTTCATTTTATTCCATCACTGTGTGGCTACTTTCCTGCAAACTCCCTTCCCCCACTCACAGTTTCTTTTACTACTAACTCCAGCTCAACACAGACGTTATCAGACCACATATCCGTATAACGTTTAAAGGACTCTACTGAAGCAATGTTGTCTTCCATGCTCCTACTGCCTCATTCACATAAACTTGTTTGGGATGTTTTTTTTTTTTTTTTTAAACCTGCAACTTTTGTTTTCTTGTAAAACCTAATGACATGTACATCAGAAGAAGTCCTAATGAGAATCAAAATATTCACATGCAATCATGAAAAAGTTATTCTTTCTTTATCCATGATTCTTTTCATTTATTTGAATTTCAATCACCAAAACACACACCACGTCCCGGCACTATTAAGGCTGTCCTTTGTCTCTCTTTTAGTCTGCTACACCTCCGTACTATTTTGCCAGCATAAACCACGAATAACGAATAGGTAGTAAATAATTTCTTTAATTTAAGCAAACAAAACAAGTTAAAAACTCCTCAGATTTAGCGCTTTCATCTCCCACAACGGAGACTTCCTCAGAATCCTCAGAAAAGAAAAGATAGTCCCTAAGGGGCTTCGAATTAACAAATTTCCCAACAGTAGTTTTCATGATGAAATGTTTTTTAAAAAAGTATGTGACATTTTAAATGAATGTGGATTGACAATTTTAAGGGCAATGATTGAATATAACACTGAAGTATTAGAGAAGTTGAAAAATGATATTGACAAAATTCATGCTGATATTAATAATGATTTACTGCACTCTTTGGAAGAATATAAAGTGGTATATTACAGAACACTGCATGATGCTGATATGGCAGCAAATATTAATATTAACCGTAAGTTAAAAAAATTGGATAGGGATATTTTAGTTTATGAAAAGGGTAATGCGATAATTTTGGGAAACCAACCCCTAATCAGAGGCCTAACAACTATTTTAAACCTTCTTTTCAGAATAAGAATAATAATTTTTTCCCACAAAAAGGAGGGGTTTGGGAGAAACCGTGGGAACATGAAGTAATAGATGTTAATAACCAAGCGTATTATGACCAATTCCCTAATCTTGAAAGGGCAGGTAGTATGACTAACAATGATGCCCTGTAGAAACAGAAGAAATCGGAGATCAGAGAGGTTGAGAAATAGAAATCAGCAGACCTCTTATGCACAAGCTACATCAGGAAATAATGCAGGATTGGGAGGGGGCCGTGAGCAGAATTTTCACTAACCCCTGCCCCTGAATTAACACATGATTTTGAATATACTACTGATACTGACAATACTGATTTTAATGGGATTTTAAATACATATAATAATTTTAATATTTTTAACTACACGGATATTACTGTTGACAAAAGTTTTTTTGAACTGTTTATTAAAGGTTTCACCTTTGTTCCAGTGGTTAAACCTAGCATTGACAAATTTATCCTGGATATCAAACTATTTACTAGCAGCTTAATTTTAGGCATATATTCAATGATAGAACTGAACATACCAAGATGAACCCTTTAGCTAGGCGCAGCATATACAATCCACCTTTACAGTATGAAATTCTGAATTTTGAAAGATGTGTAATTAATAAAATACGGGATGAACACAAAGTAAGAAATAGGGTGCAAAGTAATTTGGACAAAAAGGAAATAAAATTATTACATGATTTAAGTAACAACAATAAAATCACAGTGATGAAGCCAGATAAGGGGAGGCATAGTCATCATGGACAAATGGGACTATACCAAGAGAATGAAAGATATCTTAGATAAAGACCACCAGTATTGTTTGGTGACTAAAACGAGATAAACATACTGTACAGGAAAATAGATTTAATTTTAGATGATAATTTGTTCTGTGGTATGATAGATCTCGAGTTACATAAGTTTTGACAGTACCAAAACCAGTTATACCAGCTATTTTGGTATACGAAGATACACAAGTCGGTGGTGGATCCCCATGAGACCAATAGTGGCCTCGCAAGGATCAAAGACTCAGACCATGGCAATTTATGTAGACACTATGACTAAGGAATTTTATAATAGATATGAACATATAATTAAAGATTCCTGGGATTTTTTGACTAAAATTAATGAAAGTGCCTACAGTGATGAAACGTATTTTATAACAGTAGATGTTAAAGATTTATTTTCTGTTATTCCACAAACCATTGGTATGGAATGGTTTGAAGAGGTGCTACAGAGATGAAATTTCTTACACCAATTCAATATAGAATGGTTTTAGAATGCATGGAATTAGTGTTAAAATATAATTTTGTATACTTTGAAGGAGATTACTACCATCAGAAAGAAGGGTATTGCGCACCAGTCGCCCGAGCACCAGTTTATGCTAATATAATTATGCTACACTGGGAAAAACAATATGTTTTTAAATCTGGGTACAATCAATACATTGTCAAGTATTTTAGGTTCCTGGACGACATTTTTATCTTATGGAATGGAAATAGGGAGAATATAATGGATTTTTTAGAGTATATTAACAAGACTACATCCTTTTTGAGTTTTGTGCATCAAATAGATACAGATGAAATACACTTCCTAGACATTAAGTTGAGTAAAGACAAAATAAGAAAATGTTACAGATCAAATGTATTTAGGAAGGAATATTTTTCCAATTCCTATCTCCATTACTGTAGTGACCACCCATATCAACTAAAGAAAAATGTGGTCAAGGGACAAATGATCAGGATGGCAAGGATGATATCAGAGGAAGAAGATTTCCTGAATGAAATGAAACATGTGGAGACAATGTTTATTGAAAGAGGTTATCCTAAAGATATTATAACATCTATAAAAGAATATGTAATGCAGGGCAGGCGGACCAGATATAAACCTCTGATATGTAAGAGTGTAAACACTATAGGTGATAATGAGATGCATAGTAATAACAATAATGTCAATACCATTAATTCTAACATGGATGGTGGTGATGAAAATAATGGGACCCGCAATAATTTCACACCATATCTTACCATTACCTATTATAAAGATATAGGGTGGTTGAAGAAGAGTATTTATGAAGTTTGGAACATGTTCAAAAATATGGCAGTAAAAACTGATGTTTTCAAGAGTGAGCTTAAATTCAGTTTTAGAAGGAATATGAATATAAAGAACACCTTAGAGAGAAAGAAAATAGAGAAGGAAGGGACTAGTAAAAAATGTGGAACTTTTAAGTGTGGTCGGTGTGCACAATGTCCATACATTGCAGATACAAAGGAATTAACACTACCCAATTTACATTTGACTTTAAAAGCTAAAAAATATAGCACCTGTTATTCTAAAGGGGTTATATACTTAGTAAAATGTAAAGCATGTCAAAAATACTATATTGGGAAAACTGAAAGGCAGCTCAAAAATAGAATATATGAGCATATAAGGGATATAAATAGGCATAATGATAATAATGCTCTGTATCGTCATGCAATAGAATGCCAAAAAGCAGATTATAAATTTTGGGTACTGGAAGTAGTAGAATGTATGGAAAGAGGGGGTGATTGGGAAACCAAAGTGGAGTACAGGGAGATGATATGGCAACTCCGACTTGATGCCTGTGGTATTTGGGGTCTGAATGACCATATATCTATCACCCCTGTACTAAAAATTTTAGCTAATGACCCAAAAATCAAAAATTGAAAAAGTACAAAAGGATATAAAAAGTATCCCTACCTATGCTCCTTAAAAAGGTTTTTTTAAAATACTTTTTAAAATACTTTTTAAAATACTTTTTAAAATACTTTTTAAAACACTGTTAAATGTTCTTAAATGTTTATAAAGGTCTGTGGGTTCTGAAGTGGTTTGTAAATGCTCCAGGATATGTGTTTTTGAACATGGTTTTGAAATAGTTATTGAAATGTTTTTTAAAATGAACGTGAGAAATGAACATGAAAAGTATTTTGAAGTGGGTTTTTGGAATGTTTTTCAGATATGGTGAATGGCCTGTATAACAATATATTCATTTAATTTAATGTATATTTTTATATTATTCATATTTATATTTATCCATAATTATGATATATATATATTTATAATACTATTTATTTATTTAATCAATCAATTGCACAAATTGTATATTAATATATGTGTTTTTATTATTGCCAATGTGTTTTATGTATTGTGTAGTATATATATGTTTTTTGACTAACATCAAGATATTTTTATTTATTCAATATGCATTTATTTATTTATATGCACTTAATATGCACTTTATGACATAGTCAGTATCTTTATTGGAAGTAATATTTAGATTCTTTCATTTCATATGGAGTATTTTCATTTTATCAAACTTTATATGCTTTCAACATAAAAAGTGTTGCCCTTTTAAATCTGAGTCAAACTACAAAGTAATTAATTAATCAATTAACTACTGTTGGGAATTAAGGTACAATATAAAATGAGTGTTTGGATTAGTCTTTAACTGGATTCTGAGGAAGTCTCCGTTGTGGGAGATGAAAGCGCTAAATCTGAGGAGTTTTTAACTTGTTTTGTTTGCTTAAATTAAAGAAATTATTTACTACCTATTCGTTATTCGTGGTTTATGCTGGCAAAATAGTACGGAGGTGTAGCAGACTAAAAGAGAGACAAAGGACAGCCTTAATAGTGCCGGGACGTGGTGTGTGTTTTGGTGATTGAATTTTCTTGGTTACCAGTTTTTAGTTTTTTTATTTATTTGAATTTGTTAATTGGGCATAGCACTTACGGGAGTACAAGCCTAGAAGTAAATAGAGGAATATATAAAGGCAACAGAATTCAGATTATTTAGACACAGAATATTTACAACACTGAATACTTTTATTGTAAAATGCAAGAATACTTAATGCAGATATGTAGATTAACAGCAAGCAGTCAAGTATAAGCTAAAAATAAAATAAAAGTGACTAAAAAAGTAGACGATTGAGGACATGGTGGTAGGAAAAATTTGGTTGTCATAGTAGGCGCAATATAAGTGAAATGTTGTCTGGAGATTTAGAGCTGAAAAGTACAGTTGAAGATTTTACGTAATCTGCCTAACAAAAACTTGGGTTATATACATAAACCTAGGTAGACGAATAGCTGAAAGTATGTTTAAAGGAAGAAATCTTGCTTAATCCACAATAACAGTATACATATTTTACTGTTTTTGCTACTTTTCTGAAAAAAAAAAAAATGTATCTGCTATTACTGAATTTGTGTTTCTTCCTACTTTATTTTGCTTTTGCGTCATCTTAAAAGTACTCAATTGTATTTACTACTGCTTGGTGTATCTCATTCTAAGCCTTTTAGTTTAAGCACTTGGGCTTCAGACCAGTTGTTTTACATTAAGAAGGTATGTGGTCTGCACTGTGGTGGCAGAACAGGTAGCTTACATCCTTCTAAGTTGGGAACTGCTGATTGAGGGCTCAGTGTCTGTTATTCTAAAAGTGTATTAATTCTGGTTTAAGCACTTGGGCTTCAGGCCAGTTATTTTGCATTAAAAGGGTTCGTGGTCTGCACTCTTGTGGGAGGAGAGGCTGGACTCTGCCCTTCTGAGCTGGGAATTTCTGGTTAAAGGCTTATAGTGCCTGCGTATTTGAACTGCTTCTTACTGAAATTGGTACACCTTGTTTGCTGTAGCATAGACTAGATCCAGGCCTGCTGAATCTAGCTTTGTTTGTATAACTTGAGCACTAATCCAGGCATTCTTTAAAGTATTCAGTTGTATTTATTACTGCTTGGTAGTAACTTGATTAAAGTGTAGCTATCATTCTAAGTCTTTTGGATTAAGCACTTGGGCTTCAGACCAGTTGTTTTACATTAGGAAGGTTTGTGGCCTGCACTGTGGTGGCAGGACAGGTAGCTTACATCCTTCTAAGTTGGGAACTGCTGATTGAGGGCTCAGTGTCTGTTATTCTAAAAGTGTATTAGTTCTGGTTTAAGCACTTGGGCTTCAGGCCAGTTATTTTACATTAAGAAGGTTCGTGGTCTGCACTCGTGTGGGAGGAGAGGCTGGACTCTGCCCTTTTGAGCTGGGAATTCTGGTTAAAGGCTTATAGTGCCTGCATATTTGAACTGTTTCTTACTGAAATTGGTACACCTTGTTTGCTGTAGCATAGACTAGATCCAGGCCTGCTGAATCTAGCTTTGTTTATATGCTTGTTGTTTGTTTGCTTGTTATTTCCCTGAAATGCTAATTCCACCTAAAACGCGGCTTTTCAGCGCTTCTGTGGATCCCTAGTGATATCTGCATTGCTTACTGTACTTATTTCCTTGTTTCACATGAAAGAAAGTTACCATTTGTCATTTTTGCATTTAAGTTACCTGTGACACATTGCATTTAAGTTACCGGGCACTTGCTCACTAAAGCAATTATATAAGTCAGCACTGAAAAATTAAAAGCACTACACCCTCACAAACTCCCCTTGATTACCTTTTTCCCCATTAGCCCTTTTTTTTCAATTATAAAGGAATTCCCAATACTATTCTAGCATGTCCAAAGGTCAGTTGTCAATCTCCTCTCCGGTCCAGCTGGTGAATCTGGAAATCTTGAGGCAATGTTACAACTGCCTCATGTACACAAACAACCCTCTCCTCCTCCCAACAAATTCCAACACATGTGAGAGATGCAACCATATAGCCATACTGGAGGCTAAGCTCTCTCAACTCAGTACTGGCAAAACCAGTCAGGAGGAGAAGGAAACCACACTCATTACAATTCCAGTCTCACATAGACCTACCATGACAGCAAACCAAACACATAAACACACAAAAACATACTCGGAGGCTCTAAATAAAAATCTGCCTAAGCAGCAGAGACCTCCAAAGCAGACACCCAAGCAACCGCTACCCCAAAACAAAACACGTGCAACACATAGCTCACAAAGCCAGTGTGCTGAACAGTCACAGCCCTTAAGGCTAAACAACACACCTGATACACTTGTAATAGGTGACTCTATCATCAGGCACACTGACGTCCTGCTCACCAGGCTGAACAAGGAGAAGGTCACGGTGAGCTGCTTGTCGGGCGCTAGGATCCGCCACATAACACAAGCACTCAGGTCACTCCAAGGCAAGTACAAATATGACTCAGTCATTGTCCATGCTGGTGTGAATGACCTGAGACGTACCTCCCTGGACTACATGAAAAGAGACACAGAGGAGCTCTCTGAGCATGTAGCCCAGGCCGGTATGACCCTGACCTTGAGTAGCATCTTACCCTCACCAAGAATGATGCCACAATATAAAGACAAGATGATCAATTTCAACAATTGACTTAAGTATTGGTGTCATTCAAAGGGGATGCAATGCCTGTCAGCCAGGGTGACATGCTCGACAAGCCACGATGCTTCGCTAGGGATGGCTTGCACCTGTCACCCCCTGGGCTTTTGGATATTGGCAAAGGCTCTTGCTACCCCCATAGTGCCTTTTTAGGCAAGGCTCAAAAGACAAACCCACCTCCATAGGTATCACAAGGGATAAGAAACTAAGAGTAATGCTACTCAATGCCAGAAGTCTAAACCTCAAGATGCACACACTCAAAACTCTCCTTAGCATGGAGAACATCGATATCTGTGCAGTAACAGAAACCTGGTTCAAGGCTCCCGAGAGCACCCCAGCACTACCAGGTTATACCTCATACCATGTTTTTCAGACCCAAAACTTGGACCGAACCACAAAAGGAGGGGGAGTATCAATATTCGTCAAAGATACCCACACCTCCAGGTTGGTGGCACAGCACGAAGCATCAGAGACTATCCATGTGCAACTAACAGTGGGTAAAACTGCCTTCCAGTTTATAGCCTGCTACAGACCACCCTCCCAAACCCAGGAACCCCACTCGGCCTTCCTGAGAACACTGGAAAATATGAAGGTCTCTCCAAACACCATTAAATTGGGCAACTTCAACTACCCAAACATAGACTGGGAGCACTACTCTAGCTCCAACACCCTAGCCTAAAGGTTCCTAGAATTTATAAACTCAAATGCTATGGAACAACTTGTTACCATTCCCACAAGAGGGGAAAACATACTGGACCTGATCATCACCAACATGGGGACTCTATGCTCCAGACCAGAAGTGTATCCCTCATTGGTAAGATCAGACCATAAACTAATCTCACTGGATATTCTCATCCCGACTCCACCCCCTGCCCTGAAAACCATAGTGAAAAACTTCTCTAAAGCAAATTTCACACTCCTCAAAACCGAGGTGAAATCCTTCAAAGCCCCCGGGCCTGTGGAAAATATGGCCCAGACTGCAGAATCCTTTATAAACACATTCTATGAACACCTTCAGGAATGCATGAATCATGCAATCCCAAATAAAACCAAGACCCAATCCTCCAAAGGCAGACGTCCTGTCTGGTGGACCCCAGCCATAAACAAACTATACAATAGAAGGAGGAAGCTACTACATGATAGAGCAAAATCCCAAAAAGGGAAGGCATCTCTGATCAGTATTAGCAAAAAAACTACGGGCACTCATAAAATCGTCTAAGGCCAGCTTAGAGAGAAAAATTGCACAGGACACTAAGGATAATCACAAGGCTTTCTTTAATTATGTTAGGAACCTGGGTGGGAATTCCCAGATATGCTCAGAATTAGTCCAAAATGACATAAAAAACACCGAACCCACAGACATTGCCAACATCCTAGCTGACAGGTTCAGCGCAAACTTCTCCACCCCACCAAAAGGGCAAATATCTATCCCAGCAGAGTGCTGCCCCCCTGACATCTCAGATGCTCAGGTAAGAGCTGCCCTCTCCAAAGCAAAAAACACAGCATCAATGGGACCAGACTGTGTCCCGGGCTGCATCCTACATGAACTCCAAGAAGAGCTAAACCCAAACATAAAACTACTGTTCAATCTCAGCCTTACTACAGGATATGTACCCAAAGAGTGGCGTACAGCAACAGTGGTCCCTCTCCACAAAGGTGGTGCCTCAACGGATCCTGGAAACTATCGCCCCATAAGCCTGACTAGCTTGGTCTGCGAAGCTATGGAAAGGATCATCATGGACCTCATAAATAAAGATATTGGGGACCTACAGACACTGGATCCTACCCAGTTTGGCTTTGTTAAGGGCAGATCCTGCCTCTTAAACCTGGTTGATTTCTTTGAAACAGTCACCAAGGCCATTGACGAGGGGAAGGTGGTCCACACAGCCTACCAGGACCTTGCAAAAGCCTTCGATACAATACCCTTTTGGAGGATGTTTGTGTCAGCTGGAGAGTCGATTATGGCACCCAGTTTGCAGTCATCTGCGAACTTGGTCAGCCACAGTCCTTCCATGTTGGCCTGTACCTCCGAGAAATATATACCGAACAAGAGAGGTCCCAGGACTGAGCCTTGTGGGACACCACTTGTAACTGGTTTGGAGTCTGACATGGCTCCAGCAATTCTAACCATGTGGGTTCTGTCCTTGAGCCAGTTTGCAATCCATCTAGGGGTTTATATTTAAGCTGGTGAGCTTATCTATAATGCCTGAGTGGGGTATTGTATCTTGTGTTAAGTATGTGGGTGTAGCTGTGATAACCAGCTGTACGTAAAGGGACAAGACAGTGTTTGATTGCTGATATTGTTGAGAGGGATATTTAAGAAAGAGGTTAGCAGTTTGGGTGGGAAAAAGTGAAGCAAGTATAGTCATTATAGTGGAAAAGTGAAAGAGAACATCTATGCAGAAAAGACTTCATGGGACTATTTTTGTTTCTAAAGTTATAATTGGCTGTATTCACATCTGGAATATATGATTTATGCCTGTATTTGCAATGTAACAGCAAAATAATTTGTTGTTTTTGTATTTTCTCATTTTCTTGTTTTACTTGTTTAGATTTAATGTTAGGAAGATGATTGCTTGTTGTTATCAGAAATGTTAAAGCTTTTCTGTTTTTATTTACAGGTTTTATTTTATTGAATCATTTCCTTCTGCACCATGACAGGATTGATTGAGGTAGGAGAAACATCATATTTCTTATTGCTTTTTAGAAGTTTATATGTATTTTTGTTGTTTTGTATCCTTACCATTTATTGTGTGTCACACAGAAATGGATCATGGTCAAATAGGACTCTATGCAGGATAATAAACTGGGGTCCCCCCACCCACAGCCATTCCAATGTCCAATTACTTGTCTGTCTCCACCCTATTTTCATAATCACTGTTCAAAACTGTCAATGTGCATACTGTTTTCTCTTTATTTTTGAAATGATTACAGAGATGTTTTAAACGTTTAATTTATTTATCCTTTGTTGAACATGTTAGTCCCCCAGAATAGTAGTCTTTTTTCAGGGGGTACCCGAGATAGTATTTATACTACTAGGGGAAATTTGGCCAGGGCATTGGGGAAACTTTTCCTAATCATTTGGAGAGTGCTTGTTCCGATCTTAGCTTAGTAGTGGCTGAAAGAACAGCACTCATGGAGATCCAAGAAGGTGGATAGCACAGAGGCAAACACCGGTGCAGTGTTTGATGCTGTACAAGATTCTGAGGAACTGTTTCAGCAAAATTTGTTTGTTTCATCAGAAGCAAATATTCAAAACAACAATGGATATGTTATTACAACCCTCTGTTGGGAGGGTAGTAAGGATAATATTTTGGATGAATTGTTGTAGACTGAGCAGGAGAGTGGAAAATATGTTTCATGAGATGAAAATATGGACAAAATCTAATCAGAGGAATCAGATTACTTGTCTCTCAGTTTCCATAAACATTGTTCAAAACTGTCAATGTGCATACTGTTTTGTATTTACTTTTGAAATGATTACAGAGATGTTTCAAATTTTTAATTTGTTTATCCTTTGTTGACCAGATTAGTCCTACCAGACTAATAGCATTTTTTCAGAGGAGACCCAAGGTGGTCTTTATACTACTAGGAGAAATTTGGCCAGGGCATCAGGGAACTTCCCCTACTCTTTGTACGAGCGATCATACAGGGACGTAATTCAGTGTGGCACTTCCTGTTTTCCTCTCTGAGTGTGAAGGTGGTTCAGAGAAGCAGGAAGCATGGAGGAGAAGGAGAGCGTGGTGATCGCTATGGAGGGTGAAAGTGCTGTTACTTGAACAACTGTGGAAGCTAGTATAGCAGAGAAGGAGTGGGAAGACATAAGAAAGGAGGAGAATGGTGGCAGTGATGTGGACAGAGCGATAGGAGAGAAAAAACAGGCAGAAAATAGCATGGTGGTGGATTCGGAGGCCATCTTTCAATGAAATCTGATTTCAACAGATATTTCTACATCAGAATGTGTTGTTACATCCCTCCAGCTGGGAAGGTTGTTGGATATCTACTTAAAAGAGTTAATAGACCATAGCAAACCAGAGAGTGAAAAGGCAGCATCGTGGGGAAAGATAATGGACAGGATTCATGGAAATGAAAATTCACAGGAGAAAAAAGAAGAAAAGAGATTGTATGTACAAACAGTGAGAGAAGGAGAAAGACAGGAAGGAAAAAGGCAGAAATTAAAAGAACATTTCTCGTGATCATAAGGAGGAAGGTAGACAAGGTATTAGACAGGTATGAGGTATAGCATCACTGGGGATAGAACCCAGAGAGGTAAAAGCCTTTATTTGTATTAATAAGGATACATTTTATGACACTTTCTGAAGAGGCTCAACGTATGGAAAGGTTTTTAGAAAAGTATGATAAAAGAAAATACATTTATCCCAGTCCACAAGGGAGGATCCACCTTGGATCCCGGGAACTACTGCCCCATTAGTCTGACGAGCCTGATCTGCAAGGCCATGGAATGTATTATCATGGAACTTATAAACAAAGACATTGGCAACCTTAAAACACTGTACCCCACCCAGTTTGTGTTCGTGAAGGGCCGATCTTGTCTCCTGACCCTTGACTTCTTTGAATCAGTCTCCAGAGCCAAGGACGAGGGTAAGGCAGTCCACACAGCCTATCTGGACCTCGCCAAGGCCATTGACATCATCCCCCACTCTGGAATCATAGATAAACTTACTAAGCTGGGCATTAATCCCTATGTCATTCGATGGGTTGCCAACTGGCTTACTGACAGAACCCACACTGTAAAAGTAGCAGACTCCAAATCCAGCTCCAGACAAGTGATAAGTGGAGTACCTCAGGGTTCAGTCCTGGGACCTCTTTTGTTTGGCATCTACTTCTCTGAAGTACAGGCCAACACTAAGGGACTCTGGCTAACAAAGTTTGCAGATGACTGCAAACTGGGAGCCATTATTGTATCCCCAAATGATGTGGATACGCTACAAAAAGGCCTTACAGAAACAGATGCTTGGTGCCAGAGCCATGGGCTCAAGCTCAATACCAAGAAATGTATAGTTATCCCCTTTGGCAAAGAACATGTACCCATGAATTATCACATAGGTGGCAGTACACTAAACACCGAAAGTGTGATGAGACTTAGGGACACATGTGAACAGTGGTCTCACCTTCAATAAACACATTGCCACAACAGTCAGGAAATCCTTCTATGTGGCACACCTCATCACTAAGGGCTTTTCATCCAGAAAAAAGGAGGTCATTGTCACACTGTACTCATCCCTCATTAGACCCATTATAGAATACAGTGCCCCTCAAGGCATCTGCAACAACTGGAAAGGCCTCAGAAATACCTCACTAAAAGAATCACAGGCCTAAAGCAGATGCCCTATCCTGACCGCCTTAAAAAACTCCAACTATACTCTGTCACATATCATCTACTCTGAGGCGATCTCTGCATAACATGCAAGGCCATGTCAAACCCAGAGCTGTTGGACATGCTACACTTAAAGAAATCCCAATCCATCAGAGCCACGCACTCCAGGGATCCAAATCTTGTCATCACAATAAACAAAACATGCTGGAGGGATAGGTTCCTGACCCAGAGACTCCCCAGACTCTGGAATAGACTGCCCATATATGTCAAGCAGAGCGCCTCTTTGGCCCTCTTCAAAAGGAACCTTGATGATTGGATGGGAGAAAGGAAATTCACCCCGGGGATCACATCAGTCACCCTGCTAGACAGGGTTCCAGGGAAGTAAATAGTGTGGGAAGAAATAGCCAGGGAATTGTTATGGCTAGACTTGTATAGGCCCTAGGGCTGATAGCCAAGTACCAACCTATGAACCTATGATACAGGCTTTTTTATAGAGAAGCCAAGAAGAAAGTGTTTGTGCAATTTAGAAATGAAATTGAAAAAGATGACTTAAAATAACATTTAAAGACTATTTGCAGAGACATTATACATGTAACAAAAATATACTATAATAGAAGCTTATGGACTGGGTTTGGGAATGTGGTGCAATACTGAAAATGCAAGATGAAATAATTGTACATTTACCAAATATAATTACTATTGATGGAAACAAAGACATGGTGAGATACTGGGAACAACCCAAGATGTGTTTTTTATGTGGCAAGGAGGATCACTTAATTAGTAATTGTGATAAAAGAAAATGTTTTATATGTGAAAAATGGGGTCATGGAGCAAAGAAATGTGAACAAAAATGTACAAAATGTGAAATATAGGTCATTCTGGGATGGTTTGTACAGAATTAGAGAAACATACACAAGAGACAATATTAGTACAGGAATAGGATCAGAGAAAATTTCATCAGACCTTATAGAGGAAGTGCAAAATAAACAAATTAATGATATTGAAGCAACAATTGGTGTGTGAGAGAGTATGAATGATGTAGTGATAAGAAAACAAATGAGAAAGAAGAAATAAGCAATACAAGTGATGACAGAAAAAGTAAATGGGTAAAAGTAAGAACAAAAGAGGTTCCATAGGTAAAAGAGGAAAGACAGAAAATGTAAGGCCAAAAATATATCTGTGAGAGAAAGCAAAAAGAGAAAAGGATGAAGATAAAATTCATTCACTATAGTGTGAATCTTAGCCATTAATGTCAATAGTACGAAGAATATTCATCGCAGGCTAGGACTGGTAGAATGCAGTATAACATTAGATATGGATATCATAGCACTTATAGTTATTAGAATAACATAAAATAATGGTTTATGGGAAGGCAAGATAATTTGGAATTTAGATAATGGCAAAGTGCTCTGGTATAGCCATCCTATATAAAGAATGGGTCTATATTAGATAAACAAAAGTTTATCTTACCGAACGTTAACATGAGAAAAAATCCCAGAACCCGAAACCGGAATTGTGAGATCGTAGTACAGTGAAGACGGGAATATTTGCCATTCCTCACTGTAGTGCGATTTCGGAGTTGTAATATATATTTAGCGGGGGGCGCAGCCCCCCCAAAACTGCAGTTTCGAGTTCCGGGATTTTCGATAATGTCAGCGTTCGGTAAGATAAACTTTTGTTTATCTAATATAGACCCTAAATAATGGATAAATCTTTTGGATTATACAGTAGTACCGATTGGAAGAACAGTACTATTAGACATAAGGTGTACAATCAAGTTTATAGAGTAATTACACTTTATGCATATACCTTACAGAAACAAAGGGAAATTATGTTTAGAAAAATAATGGATCATGTAAATTTAAACATGCAAATAATTGTAATGGGGGACTTTAATTGGGATTTAAGACACAGACATAAAGAAGGAGCAGATGCTAAAGTAATTTTTGATATGATTAACTATAACAAAATGCATTTATGCCAAAATAGGAATTGCAGATACAAAAGAAACAATTTAAGATCAGAAACTGACTATTTTATTGTTCCAGACAGTTGGGTTATTTTACATCAAGGATGTAGAAACACAGGATTTTCAGACCATTTAGCCATATGGATAGAAATACAAGAATGAAGGAATTATATAAAAATAGGTAAAGGAATAAAAATAATTAATGAATCAAAATTGGATGAACAGGCAAAATATATAATGCTACAATTGTGGCAAGATCATATAGGAATGAGAGAATTTTATAAAGACTGGATGAGTTGGTGAATCAATTTTAAAGAAAAATATAGAAAAGGGGCATTAAAATGGCAAAAACTGAAAAGACTGCAAGCTTTTGATGTATGTAAGGAAATGAGTAACCAACTATTCAGAATTATAGCAAGTAAGAGGATGAGTTTATAGAAAAAGAAAGAAAGCTGTATGAAATGAATCAAGATAAGATTAAAAAAAGACTGTTTAAGCAAATATATTTTTGCATGGAAAGAAAGAAGAAGTAGCACCATACTTAGTTAAAATGGTTAAAGAAAATACAAGAATAATGAGAGAATTAAAAGACTGAAAAGGTGGTATAGTAAACACACAAGAAGAAATTATGAAAACAATTAAAGAATATATGGTAGAGACATTTTCAGTAAGTGATATTACATTAAAAGATAGATGGAAATTAAATAAGTTAACTGAAGTAGACAACAAAAGGATGGAAGAAATGATTACAATAATGGAATTAAATAAATCTACTTAAGACAGAAAATGTAGAATCAGCTACAGGGATAGAGGTAATCAAATACTTAATGTACAAAAATATGCAAGAATGGCAAAAAGAATATTTAGTACAAGTTATGAATAAATGGTTTGAAAAAAAGGTATAAATGAAAAATTTGTTTAGGGGCAATGGAATTCATATGGAAAAATGGAGAAAAAGTGGATATAAAATTGGAGACCATTAGACTAAATAATATAGATTATAAGATTTTCGTGAAAAAAAATAGAAAAAAAGGATGGCAAATAAAGTTAATAAGTTATTTTCTGATATGTTGGCTACTGACTAAGGCTTTTGCCACCCTTCTTTAAGCAGTATCTCAAGGACAAATTCCAGACATAAAAACTCCATCTAAATATAATGTCAAAGTTATGCTGCTAAACGCCAGGAGTCTTAACATGAAACTGCACTCACTGGAAGCAGTCCTAACCTTGGAAGACACAGACATGTGCAGTCATAGAAACCTGGTTCAAGGCTGTGTCGAGCACCCCAGCCATACTGGGTTGCACCTCCTTCCACACATTCAGACCACAAACTGAAGGTGTGAAAACTAAAGGAGGCAGTTTATCAATATTCATTAAAGATAAATACACCTCCAGATTGGTTAAACGGTATGGTTCCCTGGTGATACTTCAGGTGCAATTAACTGTTGGTAGGACACTTATTGAAATCATTGGCAGCTACAGGACACCCTCCATGAATCACTGTCTGTTAGGATCTACTTGAGTCTATCAAGATACAACAGAACCACCATGGTTTTGGGTGAGTTTATCTAAATTACTCATGCTCAAATTCACTTGCCCAAAGGTTCCTTGACTTCATAAACTTCAATGCCCAGGGCCAGCTGGTTGACACCCCCACAAGGGGTGGCAACATCCTGGATCTGGTGCTTACTAATATGAGGGACCACTGTAGCATCCCCACTGTAAGGTCTTCCCTGGTGAGATCTGACCACAAATCAGCCTCATTTGAAGTAAATATCACGCCTAACCCCCCACCCCACAACAACTAAGCTAAAAAACTTCTACAAAGCAGATTATAACTTCTTACAAGATGGTATAAATAGCTTCACTGCACCTCCCACCTCCGTTTGAGCTGGTAACTATGCCTAGTTCTACACCAATGCTTTATACAAGCACCTGTATAACTGCACTGACTTGGCCATACCTTATAGGACCAAATTAAGCTCCTCAAGGAAGAGCAAACCTGCCTGATAGTCTACTGCCATTAAGAGGCTTTACAATAGCAGAAAGAAATTGCTGTCTGAGAGTAAGAGAGAGAGAGCCCTAAACTGGAAACACTCCCTCCTTAGCTTAAACAAGCAAATAATACCTCTTGTAAAGTCCTCCAAAGCAAACTATGAATTCAAATTAGCTTTGTCAGCTAAGATAACCATAAAGTTTTTTTTAGTTATATCCATAACCTAAAAGGAAAGGCCCAGATTTGTGCCAAACTGGTAATTAATGATACCACATATGCTGAGCCTGTGGACATAGCTAACCTGTTAGCTGACAGGTTCTGGTAAAACTTTACACCCTGCCCCCACCACATGTACCCCATGACATCCCTACCACCTGTCCTCTATCTTGTATCTCTAAAGAGCAGGTCATAAATGCCCTCTCTAAGGCCACAAGCACAGCATGTACAGGACCTGATAACATTCCAGGGTGCGTCCTCCAGGGGCTCCAACAAGATTTAGCAACACCATTGGGTACTCATTTTACTCATAGTCTATGCACTGACTTTATCACAGCTGAATGGAAAATGGCCACCATTATACCCTTGCACAAAGGTGGTGCTTCCAGTGACCCTGAGAACTATAGACCTATAAGCCTGACTAGCCTTATCTGCAAGTCCTTGGAGCGAATCATCATGGACCTTATTAACAAAAGGGTGTACTTCAAAATATTGAATATGTACATTATCAAATCCCATTTTATCAACCTCACTTCATCGACTCTCATTATATGAAACTCCCAGAGCTATAAAAAGGAACTCCGTGAAAGGAAACACTTGGCCAACATGGTGAACTTTGCCCTTCCCCCACTGCTGTTTGAGCTCAGAGTTGGTATATTTAGTTAGGGGAGGTGTGGGAGGCAAAGCCCCCACATTGAGAGGTGTGGAAGCGAAATTCCCCACTTGGAGGGTTTTTTGTTTTAATGTTTGTTGTTTTGTCCTGGTGGTCATGTCATTCCTTTCTTGGCAGTTCCTTTTTATAGTTTTGGGAGTTCAATATAATGACAGTCAATGATGTGAAGTATGAGAAAATGGGATTCGATGAAGTATTTGGCAATTTGAAGTACATCCCAACAAAGATATAGGCAATCGCCAAACACTTAACCTTACTCTGGATTTGTCAAAGGGAGATCATGCCTGTTAAACCTGATGGACTTCTTCGAGACAGTCACCAAGGCCTTAGAAAAGGGGAAATCTGTGCATACAGTGTACCTAGACTTAGCCAAGGCTTTTGACACCATTCTCCACTCAAGCATCATTGACAAACTCACCCAGCTAGGTATCAATTTATTGACATCAAAACAGTTTTATTGAGAACTGGGAAGCAAGGTAAATGGAATTGAAAGACCACTAAAAAAAGAGGATATAGATACATTCTGGAGAAGTATTTATGAAGATCCTGTGGAAGATAAAGATGCTAAATCAATAGAAGGGTAAATGAAAGAATAAGAAGGTTAAAGGTAAAGGTTATGAGATGGGATGAAGTAACAACCAGAGAGATTGAAACAAAGTTAAGAAAAGTCTCTAACTGGAAAACCCCCGGTCCAGATGCAGTAGTTAACTTCTGGTTTGCACAAAGATTTATCCATGAGTAAGAACTATTTCTATGCACACCCTGAACAGACACATACCTCGCTAACAACAGGAAAAACAATACTACTTAACAGTGAACCTGCAAGCTACCCAAAAATTATGGACCAATAACTTGCCTTCCAATAAAGTATAAACTATATACTGGAATTGATGCCAACAGAGGTTATAGTCATTTAGAAGAAAACTCAATTATGATAGCAGAACAAAAGGGCAATAAAAGAAAGTCATATGGAGCAAAGGATCATTTGTTGTTAAATAAACTCATAGTGGAGAACTGTAAAAAGGGGAAGATTGTAAGTATGGCATGGATTGATTATAAAAAAGCATTTGATAGTATCCCACATTCATGGATAAAAGAGTAGTCAAACATGTATAAGATGCACTCTACACTGATTGACTACATTGCAGTAACCATGAAACAGTGGCAGACCATTTTGCAATTAAGCCATGATGAAGGACAAATTATTATTCCAGGGATAAAAGTTCAAAGGGGAATATTTCAGGGTGACTCTTTGTCACAGCTGCTATTCTGTCTTGCCCTTAACCCATTAAGCTGTCTACTTAACAGCTATGGCCTGGCTATAATTTGGCTCCTAGAAAACAACAAAGTGTAAAGACTTCTCATCTTCTCTTTTGTTGATGATTTAAAACTGTATGGCTCATCTGATGAGGAACTGAAAGCACAAGGAATTGAAAGCACAACTGCAAGTTGTCAAAACTTTTTCAGATGATATTAGAATGTCATTTGGTCTTGATAAATGTGCAAAAACAACCTTTAAAGCAGGAAAACTCCAGCAGCAAGAAAACATCAGTTTGGGACAATAATGTGATATAAATGAACTTCAACAAGAGAGAGTGTATAAATATTTGGTAATTGATGAAAGATCAACAATAAAACATGAACAAATGCAAATAAAACTCAGTAAGGAATACTTTAGAATACTTAAATTAATCCTGAAAACAGCATTGACATATAAGAACACAATTCAAGCTATAAACCAATTTGCTCTTCCTGTCCTAACTTACAGTTTTGGAGTTACTGACTGGCCTCAAAACATGTGGGATAAATTAGACAGGAAAACAAGAAGGATGCTTCCTGCTCACTAAATGATTTATAAAAATTATTGCATACCAAGATTATATATTCCCCATTCCGAAGGAGGTATGGACCACCCTAAAATTGATTACATATATAGATCTGCAATCGTGGGACTGCACACATATCTGCTGACCTCACAGACCCAAACATAGTGAAAGTTCTGAAACATGAGGAGAATAAATCTAAGATGACTTCCCTGCTTAGTCTAGCAGAAGCATATCGGCATGGTGTCAAGCAGGAATGGAAATCAAACCAAAAGTAGATAAAAATCAGGCAGCAACTGAATGTGCCAAAAAAACAAAATAAAGGATATAAGATGAAGGACCAGATGAGAAGGCAAGAAATTCAGAAAATGTATAAATATTGTTGCAAGTATAGAAAACTTCTGAACCTCATGTGGATGAGCATTGAATGCAGGAATGGTTAAGAAGAGGCAAATTACAACCAAGAGATAAAAGGTTAATATTGGCGGTCCAAGATAGTTGACTACATACATGTTGTTTTACAAAGTCCATTGAACATGTAGGAGAAACAAACAAATGTAGGTTTTGTAAAACAGAATTGGAAACAGTTGCACACATCATTGCTGGTCATGACATACTAATGGCAAAAGGGCTATAGACTGACAGTCATAATAATGTGGCAAGACTGCTGCACTGGGGATTGTGCAAACATTATGTTAATGAAGTGGCTGAAAAACACTGGAAACATGAGCCGCAAGGCATCATAGAAAATGATGAATTTGACTTCACATGGGATCACCCATTATCAACAGTTCAAAAGACAGATGCTAGAAAACCAGATATAGTGGTCCATGAAAAGAAGACAAAAGTAGCATTGATCATTGAAATCCCCACACCCAGTGACTACAGTGTCTTGCATGCAGAGAGACACAAACTCATAAAATTCAAGGATTTGTAGGCAGAAATGAGAGCAATGTGGAAGAAAGATACCCAGACCATTCCAATAGGAGTAGGAGCAACAGGTCTCATAAAAAAAGAATCTACAATCGTATATATATATTTTACCAATACATGTAACTCCATACGAATTTCAGAAGGAGATATAACTGGGCACATTGTGGGTAATGTGAAGAGCACTTCTGGCTGACATCTAAGATTGAAACAATACTACTTTCATGAACTCTAATCGTACTTTGACTTAGGAATGGGGTCCAATCCTGTCATGGTATTAGAAACCCAAAAGGCTTTGAGAAATTAATAAAAACTAGATCATCATCATCTTCTTTTGGCTGTTCCCGTTAGGGGTCACCACAGTGGATCTTCTGTTTCCATTTCTTCCTGTCTTTTGCATCTTGCTCTGTCACACCAACCATCTGCATGTCCTCTCTCACCACATCCATAACCCTTATCTTAGGCCTTCCTCTTTTCCTGTTACCTGGTAGCTTCATCCTTAGCATCTTTTTCCCAATATACACAGCATCCCTCCTCAGCACATGTCCAAACCAACGTAATCTTACCTCTCTGCCACTGCCACTGGGGATGCACAAGCCAGTGCATTTCTTTGTGCCGGTCCCAAGCCTGGATAAATGGGGAGGGTTGCGTCTGGAAGGGCATCCAGCATAAAACTTGGACAAATTATTCATGCGGACAACAGTAATAAAAACTAGATATCAACCCTTATATTGTTAGATGGGTCACTAACTGGCTCACTGATAGAACCCATATAGTCAAAATATGGGAATCCACCTGCAGCAGCAGACCTGTAACCAGTGTTGTTCCACAAGAATCAGTCCTGGCACCTCTGCTGCTTGGAATCTATTTCTCTGAAGTACAAGCAAAAACTAATGGCCTGTGCCTGACAAAGTTTGCTGATGACTACAAATTGGCAGTAGTCATAGAATCTCTAAATGACGTCAACATCCTACAAGAGGATCTTACACAAACAAATGATTGGTGTCAAAGTCATGACCTTAAACTCAATGCAAAAAAATGTATTATCATCCCTTTCAGTAAGAGTGATGTTCCTGCTAACTACCACATCAGTAGCAATACACTAAGTGTGCACTCAGTGGTGAGAGACCTGGGCACACATGTTGACAGCAACCTTACCTTTGATCACCATGTCTCCACCATGGTAAGAACATTCTGTACTGCTCATCTCAATAGTAAGGACAATACCCCTTTTGGCATTTACCTTTCCAAGCACCTGCAGCAATCTGAGAAACCATAAAGGTTCCTCACAAGGAAGATTAAAGGCATTCAGCAACAATCCTATGTCGATCATCTGAAATCACTGTCACTTTATTCTGTTTCATACAGACAACTCAGAGGTAATCTCTGCCTTGTTTATAAGGCAATCTTTGACCCTGCTTTACTAGAAATGCTGCATATCCTTCAGTCAAATGGTACACAGGTTACTCACTCTAAAGACCTTAACCTGGTATGTGACATTAATAAAACCTGCTGGAGGGACAGATTTGTCTCCCAGTGGTTATCATACCTTTGGAACAGACTCCCACTTCATGTCAAACAGAGTCCTCTTGAAACGCAGTCTGGAAGATTTGATGAGTAACTATAAATTCACCCCGGGGAATCCACCTGTGTCCCTCTTGGACAGGGGCAATAGGTGCTGATTATGAAAATAAGGGAAGAACTTGGCTAGGCTTGTAAGGGCCCTAGGGGCATTACCCTTGTAACTTCCTATGATCCTAAAGGAAGTCAGGAACTATTCGTATTAATAAGAGAATTGGTAGTTGACATAAACAGAAGAACTGAATTAAAAATATTACTAGGAGACATAAATAAAGCTTTCAACAAAGATCAACACAAAGCATTGTGGAAAATTTTAGAGGAATATAATATAAGCAATAAAATAATAAATGTTTTCAAGTCAGTTTACATCACAAAACAAGGCAAGATTAGTAGTCAATGAATGGGTAAGTGAAATTATAAGTCTAAGAAGTGGTATTAAATAAGGATGTCCAACCAGTAGCATTTTATTTGCATTAATTATGAATACAGTGGTCACTGAGATCAATTTAATATTGGAAAAAGCTAGATATCAGACACCAGAAAGAATTATGATTCCAGTTAAGTTTAAGTATACAGATGATTTAGTATTAGCTGTCAAGAATACAGAATGGATGAAAACAGTCATATAAATGCTTAATAAAAACAAAAGAAGCTAGGATTGACTATTAATAAATAAAAAAGTAAAGGATTACTTTTTGAGTAGAAATACAGGGCATTAAATTTAATGAAGAAGAGACTGAAATCTTAGGGCTAACATTTGGGAATGAACAATTAAGACAGCAGCAATGGAGAAATATGACATTAGAATGTGAATCTCTTCATATTTTAGAGAACATTTAGGCTGTCATACAGCAACTTCATTGCTGGTTGCGACATACTAATGGCAGAAGGACTGTATACTGAAAGGCATAATAATGTGGCAAGACAGCTGCACTGAGTATTGTGCAAACATTATAGTACTGAAGTGGCTGAAAAATACTGGAAACATTAGCCGCAAAGCATTATAGAAAATGAAGTCTACATCATATGGGATCACCCATTACCAACAGTTCAAAAGATAGATGCTAGAAAACCAGATGTAGTGGTCCAAACAAAGAAGACAAAAGTAGTATTGATCATTGAAATTGCCACACTCGGTAACTACAGTGTCCTGCTTACAGACAGACAGAAAGTTTTAAAATATCAGGATTTGCAAGCAGAAATGAGAGCTATGTGGAAGAAAGATACCCAGATAGTTCCAATAGTAGTAGGAGCAACAGGTCTTACGAAAAAGAGTCTACAATCATATTTATGTATGCTACAAATACACAAAAACTCCATAAGACTTACAGAAGGAGTCACTACTGGGCACATTGCAGGTGCTGCACAGAGCACTTTTGGCTGACATCAAATAGTGAAACAATCCTAATTTTTTGAACTTTAGTTGTACTTTGACTTAGGAATGGGGTTGATTCCTGTCATGGTATTAGAAGCCCAAAAGATTTGGAGAAATTAAAAAGGGAAAAGGGCAAATTTAAGTAACTCTATAATATTAGGCAAAATTGTCATTTAGCTAATGTATGTACAATCCAATTAACATTAGAAAAGGATCTAATGAATGTTATTTTTACTTTCCTTTGTAGATCAAGGTTTTAAACTCAGTGAAAACAGGCATTCTTAATGTAAACAACAAAGAAGGAAGGTTGAGCTTGTTATACCCAACTGTACATGATTTTTTTGTTAAATTTGCACAAAATCTTAGTAAATAGGAATGATAAAGAAAAGTTGCTAACAAAATCATAGAAGGGCAACATAAAGCAATTTGGGAAAAGTTGGAATATTTAAAAAAGTGCATTGCATGGATATGAAATTATATCAAAGGAAAATACTGCTATGAAAAATTGATATAGGAAAGATAGAAAAAATAGAAGGATTCAGTATGAAAATATAATGGAGAAATGTTGTTTATCCTTGGAAGCATATAAGTGAAGAGAAGATTAAAGCAGAAAAAAAGAGAATTCATAGATATAAGAAACGTAAAATGTACAGATTTTTTGTGGAGATTATCAATAAAAAAGTTACCGGTTAAGGCAAACATGCCATATAAGACAATAAAGGATAGAATTTGTTTACATTATGGTGAATTAGAGACAACTGAACATGTTTTTATAAAGTGTAAAAAAAATTTAAACTGTGGAAGGAAAGATATGATAAAGGATAAAGAATTGGGGAACACTGAATGTATCAATATGGATATTATAATAATGTAAAACAAAAGGACATTAACAAATTGGATGCAACATTATTTTGTATAATATGGATAATATGAAGCAAAAGAATTAATGAAGTGAAATATAATGGAAAATGGTTATGAGAAATTTTGAAGAAAGTAGGACTTTGGTTGTGCAAAAAGAGTGGTGGGGATTAAAACATTGAAGATTTAATATACATGTAAGAATCATGTTATAAATACTGTAAATAATGTAAATGTGTTGAAATTAATATATATATATAATATATATGCATACACACACATATATATATATATATATATATATATATATATATATATATATATATTTGTAACTCCAATAAAGAACACCTACTTATTAAGCGAGTGCTTTTTCTGATCCTAGTGCAGTGGCTGCTAGGAGAACAGAAATCAAAGAGATCCAAGATGGCAGATAGCACAGAGGTGAATGCCAATGCAGTGTTTGAGGCTCTACAAGAATCTCAGGAGTTGTTTCAGCTAAATTTGTTTGTTTTAAATATTTGCATCTGATAAAACAATGAATGAAGTGTTATTACAACCCTCCAGTGGGGAGGGTTTCAGGATGATATTTTCAGTGAATTGTTGTTGCAAACTGAGCCAGAGAGTAGAAAAGATGTTTCATTAGGTGAAACTATGGACAATATCCAACTGGAAGAATCAAAAGCAATTTTGAAAGAAAATTGCAAGAAAAATAAATCATATGCTGAGACTGTTAAGGAAACAGCATGGAAAGAGCTAAAAGATGACAGAGGAAAGGACATGTTTCTGTAATCTACAGAAAAAGGATGAGGAAGCAGAAAACAAAAGTAAGGACAGTATACAGACAGAAGAAACAGTCCCAATAAAAGTTAAAGAGGAAGCAGGGAAGCAAGATCAGGGTAAAATAAAGAAAAGGGTAAAGCAAAAGAATGAAGGAGAAGATACTATAGAAGAAGATTCTAAAATAAGTGATGTGGAAGATATAAATTGGAAAATAGAAAATGATAAAAAGAATTATATTGGCAAAAGAGTAAGAGACAGAAAAAGAAAATTTAAAGGGATTAATGTAAAAGAGAAAAAAATAAATGGGTAATGCAAATGAGATAAATACTTCAAATTTATATAATGTCTGGTAAACTACAACACAGATATATTGACAATTGTAGAGTTTTTTTCAGTAAATGTAAATAGTATTAAAAATATAAGTAGAACAAAAGGCATCCTAAACTGGTAAATTAAGTGTGATGTTGACATAATATTGGAAGATGTAAGATTTGTTGGCACAAGAAGAGAGATTGCAAATAAAGAAACTTTGGAGAAGAGATAGATTATGGAAACTATGAAAATAACCATGCTCAGGCATAGTTGAACTCTGTAGAAAGTCAGTGAAAATATTGAATATAAGATTGGTGATAATGGGAAGATTTACTGTTGTAGATCTCAGAAGGTATAATCAGGTGTATAGAATTATTGCATTGTATGCCTATGTTACAAGCAAAGAAAGAGAAAATGTGTTTCGTAAACTTCCTAATTATGTAATAATTAACATGAATAAAATATTAATGGGAATTTTTAATTGTGATTTGAGATAAAAAAAGAAGAAGAGAGGAAATTAAGTTAAGAAAAAATTTTGAAGTTTTAAAATGTGTCAATTTAAAGATTTGAATTAATAATTTGTGGGCATATAGTCAAGGTGTAGATGGAAATACGTTATTTTGTTATATCACAAAATTTAAATACAGCTAAGGGAGTGACACTTGTAACAGGCTTTTCAGATCACTCAGCCATAATGATAGAAATACAGGAAAACAAAGAGCATATCAAACTGAGAAAAGGAATAAAAATAATAAATATAAAAATAATAAATGAGAAATTTTGGGACAAAAATGGAAAGAAAATAAGTATGCAATTATGAAAAGATTACATTTCCACTAGAGTGTGCTATAAAAAACTGGTCTGAGTGGTAGCTAGCTTTTAAAGAAAACATTTTTTTAGAATAGCAGTCAAATTTAAGAAAAGTGTGTATAGATGCTTTAAAGGATTTGTAAAGGAATGATAAAGAATACTATGCAATAGAACAGAGAATTTATTATTATTTAAGGAACGATATCACTTACAAGGAAAATCAAAAAAGGTACTAGCTTATTTGAGTAGCATAGTCAAAGAGGTCATGAGTATAATGAGAGAAATTAAAGATGATAGGAGATAGATAAGAAGATCTCAGGAATAAATTATGAACAATAATCATAATAAATTATGTAAATAAATGTTTCAAGATATAAAGTACAAAAAAGAATGACATGTTAAGAAATAAGAACAAGAATAAAAGAAAATGAAGTATTATACAATTACATGTTCTTATATGAATTATATAAGGTATTTGGACTTGTTGATTTTTAGTTGGTTTCAGGACAGGATGGAATAGGATACCTATTTTATAAGAATTTTACAGACTGGCAGAAAACACTTCTTATAATTTTTGAATGAGTGGTTAAATTAAGGACTTCTGTATAAACATTTATTCAGTGGTATGTTTAAATTTGTATGGAAAAAGGAAAATGCAAATAATTGAAAATTGAAGACCTATAATATTGACCAATGCAGATTATAAGACTTTTATGAAAATAATTCAGAGGAGAATGGAAAGTAAAATAAAAAGTAGTATAGAAGATTGTATATATAATTTAAAGAAATAAAGGATGTCAGGAATTATTATTCATACTAAGGGGAATTGTGGATGATATTATAAACAAGACTGATGAGACCAAAATCATGATAGGAGATTTAAATAAAGCACCTGACACAGTACAACATGAACTTTTGTCTACAATTATGGAAGAGTAAAACAGTAGTGGGAAAATTAAGACTGTATGTTGGTCTGCATATAAGAAAATAAAGTAAGAATTTAGTGAATTAGTGGTTAAGCAAAGAAATAGATATAATGAATGGCATACATCAGGGATGTCCTGCTAGTAGCATGTTTTTTGCATTCGTTTGGAATATCTTAGAGATGTACAGTTGCATATGAAAGGTGCTACTTATATTACTAATGAAGGGATAAAAATCCAGTTATGTTTAATTATACAGATGAAATTGCATTGATTATGAGAAACAAAGTCTGGATGAAATAAGTTATATGTTGTATTCCTCAATGTTTAAATAAAATAAGCATGACTTTAAATAAAGAAAAAAAAGAAAAGGATTGGATGATATAGTAAAGATAGAAGGAATATCTTTTTCAATGAAATAAATCTCTGTGCTAAGAATAAGACCTGTGGGTAATAAGTGAGGAACAATGGAATAGGATAATGGATGAAATAAATGAGCTTTTTATTTGAAAAACAAAAATTATTGTTTACTAAAAAGTTTTACTTGATTAATTCAGTTATACTAGGGAAGATTGCATATTTAGCTAGTGTCTATATATTTCCAACCATATATGGGGTTCAAGATTGAACCCAGTGAAGAAAGGAGTCTTATATATGGACAAGGAATATTAGGATTTAGGATTAATAAACCCAATTGATTATGCTGCTTCTTTGAATTTGTACAAAGTTTTGTTCTGGATGATAAAAATAGAAAGTTAGTAGTAAATTTACTAAAGAACAAATATGTGTGGTACTAGGCTATTTTAAAAATTTCAAAAGAAGAAATGTATGTTTAAATAAAGAAATGAGATCTTATCAAGAAAACATATTTTATTGAAAATAAAACTTGATAAAATAGGAAATGAGAGGAATGTGGTATAAAATATGATGATACAATATATTTATGCTAATCCTTGGGCAGAGCTAACAAATGAAAATGATAAAGGTATACAAATATGAAAATCATGGTGTAATAAGCAAGTACATGTCAAGATCTTTTATGGAGATTAGTGATTAATAAAATATCAGTAAAAGGAAATATGCTGTATATAAAAAATCTGTGAAAGAGTTTGTATATTTTGTGATAAGAAGAAATTGCAGGACGCGTTTTCTTGCAATGTATAAAGATTTCAAAATTGTGGGAAAAATTATGTCAAGAAAAGTTCTTTGGAATATAAAGGAAGTAAATTAAATAAATTGGGATATGATTATATGTAGATATTATAGCCAAATAAAAAGGAATGTGTTAATAAAAGATTATTTTGCATTGTTTGGATCATTTGGGATGAAAGGATAATATGAAATTATATTTAATGGTAAATAGTAAACTAGCATTCATTTTAAGAAAAATTAGATGGTGGTTATGCAAAAAGGAGTGGGGGTCAAATAAGAATCATGAAGATAGAAGTTTAACATTGTATGACAATAACAGAAAGGAAAGGAACATTTTACATGGTATAAATTATAAATATGCAAATATGTAAGTTTGTAAATATTATTTTAAATAATGTTTTAAATAAACAGCACTAATCATCTTGATATGTAGCCACAAAATCTTTACATCCAGCTGAGCTACCACCAAGTCAGGCAGATGGGGCCATGGTTTAATGTCTCAACAGAAGGATGACACGTTTAAGAGTGCAGCACCCCACTTATGCTGCACCACAGTGCCAGCAATCCATCTACTTAGTGTGGGAGTAGAAGCCAATCTGTCTCACAAAGGCATTGAAACACCATTGTTTTTCATGTTCATATTCACACCAACCTGTATATTAATTAAAATGGTGATTATATTATGACCATTAATGCCTCTCAGCCTGCAAAACAACGTGATAGATTACTGCATTCTTAGAGTCAGAAGTTTGAGATACATCTCATTATTTATTTATTTTTTATTTTATTGCATTGTTTACTGGGAAAGTTCACTGGGCTTAAAAGAGCCCATTTTCAGTGAAGGCCCGGGGAGAAAAGCTCCAACAAGAGCATAGAAACAGAAAAAAATTGAATACCATGCTGAGTGGGTGACAGAATTTGGTTTTCAAGCAGGTGGTTGAGGAGTTGGGCATGGATGCATTGTTTCAGTATTTTAGAGAGGGGTGAGAGAATTGCTATGGGTCGAAAGTTTGTGGTGTCTATGTTGGTGCTGCCTTTGTTTAAGGGGAGAATTAATGCTTTTTTCCAAATGTCTGGGATGAGAGATTCTTTACTCAATCTGTTAATGAGTATGTTGATGGGATAAGCTATAGAGTTTGCAGCTAGCTGCAGGAAGTGTGGTGGTAGATTGTCAGGGGCTAAAGTACAGTGTTTTAGCTTAAGTAAAAGTTTTTTTTTATTGTGGTGGTGGGTATGGGGAGAATTTCTGGTTGGAGATGAGGGTTCAATTGTTTTCTGGGATGGTTTGGTCATTAGTTTTCTTGGTGGTGGTGTTAACCATAGGAAAGGTGGTGGTTATGTTAGCTATGGTGTCAATGAAGTAGGAATTGAAGAGGATGGCAGATTCAGTACGAGTTTTGTGTAGGACAGGGGATGGGTTGCACTGAGATCCTGTTTGTAATAGCTGGGTTGATGGAGGACCAGATTTGTTGGGGATTATTTTTATGTTGGTTTTGTATGTGGAGATAGTCAGCTTTTTATCACTGGTTATTAGACATTTTGCCTAGTTACAGAGTTGCTTGTATTGTAGTAGAGTTGAGGGATCTTTGTTTTTCTGCCATGATTTCCAGATTTTATCCCTTCTGGAAATGACTTCTTTGGTGGATTTTGAGAGCCAGTTTGCAGGGTTATGTTTTATTCATTTATGGTGGGTGGGTGCTTGCCTATTTAGGATGTCTAGGAATGTTGAGTTAAAGAATTAAACAGCCTCATTAAGTGGTAGGAATTGAGGGGTTCCCAATTTACTTTAGCTAAGGTTTCATTAAATATGGATGGTTGGAACTTAGTCAAATTTCTGGGTTGATTTGTATTGCTGTTGGCCTGGGGTTGGGGTAGTTTTATTGGGTGGTGATTGCTAATGGTATTAGGTAATATCCCTGCAGTAATGATATTGTTAGGGTGGGACACTAATATCCAGTCAATTGTGGAGCCCAAATTGTTGTTTTTGTGGGGTCTGGTGATGTCTTCAATTAGTTGGGAGAAGTTGTAAAAGTTTATGTTTTTGAGGGGTTGTTGCGGGCAATGTCTAGCCAATCAATGTTGACATCACCTAAGATGATGGTTTCATTGTCCAGGCAAGTATGTTTTTTGATATTGGTATGTTGTTTCCTGGAGGAATATACAGAGCAATTATGCAAATTTTTTTGGTTATGTTTTAATATAGAGATTATTACTTTGGCTGGGGAGAAATTGGGTGTTGGTTTTGAGTAGGGAATTAATGTATATTTGTTAGGGAAGAGTATTGCTAATCTTCCTCCTGTCTTGTGGGGCCAATCGGCTCTCAGGCATGAGTAGCCTGGGGGAGAAACTTGGTGTCTTTTACATATGATTTCAACCAGGTTTTGGTAGCTGCTATAATAGTAGGATTGTTTTGTGAAATCCATGCCTGGAGTTCAGGTATCTTGTTTCTAAGGCTTTGGAGATTTATGGTTGATAACATGAGAGATTTGCTAGGTTTGCTAGGGCTGGGGAGATTGGGCCCAGGTTGGGTGTTTAGTAAATGTAACCTTAAATATGAAGAGACAGACGTGAAATTAAAACATACCAAGAGCTTAAGAAAAATGTACCATCTGTAAGACATTTATTTTTTTGCATGAAATGAAGATGCACAGAAAACTATTGATGTTTATGTGGCTGACTTAAAGAACAAATCAAAAGACCACGTCTAGGTTCAGAAAGGACTTCTTTACATTTGTGTAAATCAAAACAGCCTAAATTTGCAATTTACTTGATCAGGTAAAATCTGATTCAGAGACATGTTTAGCTACAATGAGAAAGATCTCAATTTGCATGTCCCTATTAAAATGCCAGGTTTTTGTGATATAAAAATGAGACCACAATAAATCATTTCAAAACTTTTCCCACCTTTTATGTGACCTATAACCTGTACAATTCAATTGAAAAACAAAATAATCTGTTAGGGGAAATATATATATATATATATATATATATACATATATATATATATATATATATATATATATATATATATATATATATATATATATATATATATATATATATATATTATATGTATATATACACACACACACACACACACACACACACACACACACACACACACACACACACACACAGACACACACACAAACACTGTACATGATCCTCCACTCTTAATTTTCCTCACAGACACATTCACCTGTCACACCAATTCAGGAATACCTGACAGGACAAAATCCTCCTCCTCAAGGAAGAGTAAATCTGTCCGGTGGACATCTGCAATAAATAAACTATATAACAAAAGGAAAAACTTGCTGTCCAGGACCAAGATGGAGCAGGTGCCCAGCTGGAAGCAGTCTCTCCTTAGCCTGAACAAGCAAATAAGAGCACTAGTGAAATCCTCCAAAGCAAACTCCGAGTCCAAACTGGCCACATCTACTAAAGACAATCATAAGACCTTCTTAATATATGTCCACAATCTTAAAGGAATCACTCATATCTGCTCAGAACTGGTGATCAAAGACACCACATACATAAATGCCATAGATATAGACAGATATGGCAGACAGGCTCAGTGAAAACTTCACTCCTCTGTCCCCCCATCAGTAAATCAGAAAATCCCCAGTACCTGCCCTCCCCTTATTTCTAAGGCGCAAGTCATCACTGGCCTCTCAAATGCAAAAAAATACAGCCTCCATGGGACACGATAACATCCCATGCTGCATCCTATATGAACTCAGGCAGGAACTTGCAGCACCATTAGGCTATTCAACCAAAGCCTGAGTACCAGCTTCATCCTAGCCAAGTGGAGGACAGCTACTGTCATCCCTTTGGACAAAGATGGAGCATCCACCAGTCCAGGAAATTATAGACCCATCAGTTTAACTAGCCTGATCTGCATGGCCATGGAATGGATTATCATGGGGCTTATTAAAAAGGACATTGGCAACCTCCAAACACTCGATCCCACACAGTTTGGTTTTGCCAAAAGGAGGTCACGCCTGTTAAATTTGGTTGACTTCTTTGAGACAGTCATCAAAGCCATGGACGAGGGGAAGACAGTCCATACTGCCTAACTTGACCTGGCCGAAGCCTTCGATACTATTCCCCACTTGGGTATAATACAGAAACTGTCTCAACTAGGCATCAAACTGGCTCATTAATAGAACCCACCTAGTCAAAACAGGAGAAGCCACATCAAGCAGTAGACCCATAACAAGTGGTGTACCCCAGGGATGGAAGCAGGACTATTCAATCCTGGACAGTTCGACCCGGACAGTTCGACCCCAATGCATTTCAATGTAATTTCATGTATTAATTTATATATGATTTTTTTAGTGGACAGTTTGACCCCAGACTATTTGACTCCAGACTATTCGGGTCAATATTAGAACACAGAACATTCAAAATGTCGAGTATTCTAATATCGAACCCTACCAATCGAAAATACCAAACATCGAATGTTCAGAACAGCGCATATTTTCCTAGGGAGAAAATATGCTGTTCCAAAACACATACACACAACACAAGCACACCAAACAAACAGCAATCCACACACATACACCTAAAATCTTACACCTAACCCTACACTAAACTATACACACAAATAACTATCCAGTTACCTTAACCCAAACCCTAAACCTAAGGACCGCCACTATCGCACACTCACCTCACCCGCGCCCTAACCCTAACTCACCTAACCCGCCCTAACCCTCATGTCCACACAGTCGCACACATACCTAACCCACGCCCTAAGCCTAACTCACCTAACCCACCCTAACCCTCATGTCCACACAATCACACACATACTTAACCCACACTCAATCGCACACTTACCTGAACCCGACCTGTAACTTTCCAACAGAGTGCTGAAAATACTGAAGCAACAGAAACAGACAACCAAATTCTTTCTGTAGGAAAGAATGCGTTTTTCTGCTTTTTCAATATTTTCAGCGTTCACTGAAAATGGGTCGATATTAGAACACTCGAAATTTTAAATGTTCGGTGTTCTAATACAGACCCGACTATTCGACCCCAAACATATTCTAATAAATACTTTATCATTATTCAATAATAACACTTTTTTTCATATGTTTTTTGATTTGTGTTACGGTTAATTTACTACCCAGAAGTTTGCAGCGCTAGCTAGCCTTCTTGTCTCTTGTCTCATCTGTGTTAACTTCTTTATTACATCTGTCATTCTTGTCCCGGTCATTTTTTTAATAAGTCTATTTTCAGCTTTCTTTGGTGATTTTCTTTTTAATTGATAGACAAATCTTTTCTGCTGGTTAATTTGCTGTTTACAGGTACGTTGTTTTTTTTCAGCTTACTCAAGGATTTATGATGTTTAAACTTTAGACCTGCACTGATGTATAACATTCTGTTTATGGAGTGTTCGGGGATAAGTTATGTCTATATACTGTTTTTATTCATATGGCAAATTCTTTCCTCAGATATGACATCTTTTAATATTAAGGTTTCTGCCTTAATGTTTTTATACAGGATTCCTTGAGCTACTTGATCCGGTAGTATTCTTTAAGTACAGTGAATGTTCTGTCTTTAGCGTGTTTGATGTGTTTGTTTTTGTCAGTTATTTATTTTTTTGGCATCATGTACATTCTGATGTAAACTTGTACAGTACATATTTGATAGCCATTCTGTACAATTTCGCTTTTGCTTTTTTTTTTGTACTGATTAAACATTTTTACAACATGGAGTTTCAAGAATAACTCACTTGTCTGTATCTTAGCACTGATTTTGAATACTTCAAGTTATTGTTTTTTTGGAAATGACTATCAATGTAAGTTGTTCGTGATTCGTGATTGTATAAGTAAAGCAGCGCATTCTCAGAAGCAAATTAATTTCCTGTGCTTTCCTTCTTGAGCAGGACTGTCTGCAATGTGTACAGTATGATAGTTTGCGTGGTTGCAGTTTTCTGGGGTCGAGTCGGTCGGGGGCGGATTGTCCAGAGGCAAATCGTCTGGGTGTGAATTAGTTAAAATGCCCTGTACCTCCAGGGATTGGTCTTGGAGCCTCTGTTGTTTGGGATATACTTTTATGAGGTGCAGGCCAAAACCAGTGGGCTATGGCTGACCAAGTTTGTATATGACTGGGCACTGTCATCAATTTCTCTAGTGATGTGGACATCCTCCAAGAGGGTCTCACCCAGACAAATGACTGGTGCCAGAAACATGGCCTCAAACTCAATGCTGAAAAAATGTATCATCATCCCTTTGGGGAGAGTGACATCCCCACAAATTATCACATTAATAACAGGGTCCTAAGCATGCAATCATTTGTGAGGTTGATAGCAAACTGACTTTTGACCACCATATTACCTCCATTGTATGGAAAGCTTTCTACATGGCCTATCTCATCCAGGGACAAGGAGGTTATAACATCCCTGTATTCTTCCTTTATAAGACCCATTATTGAGTACAATGCCCCTTTCGGCATGTTTCTCACAAAGCATATGCAGCAGCTGGAGAGACAACAGAGGCTCCTCACCAGGAGAATTTAGGGCCTCAAACGTCTACCCTACACAGATAGGCTAAAAGTGCTATCCCTCTGCTCAGTTTCATACAGACTCCTCAGAGGTGACCTCTGTCCAGCATACAAAACAATCTCAGACCCTGCCTTGATGGGACTGCTGCATATCCACAAGTCAAGCTCCACTCAAATAACCTGCATACGTGACCTCAGCCTGGTCTGTGACATCAGTAGGACTTGCTGGCAGAACAGATGTTTGTCCCAGAGACTCCCTCTTCTGTAGAGTAGTCTCCCTCTCCATGTCAAGCAGTGTATGTCATTAACCCTTTTTAAGCACAACCTGGATAACTGGATGGGGAGCAGAAAACACACCTCTGGGACTCCAGCTATGTCCCTGTTGGACAGAGGCATTGGGTGCTGACTTGTCAGAACATGGGTTAAATTCTTGGCTAAGCTTGTAAGGGCCTCAGGGCCAATAGCCTAGTAACTTCATATGATCCTATGACCCATACACAAGCACACTCACTCCTATTCTGCCAATCCCCTAACTAACCCTCCTACTGTGAACACCCAAGCAGACATACACTCACACACACACACACACACACACACACACACACACACACACACACACACACACACACACACACACGTGTGCGTGCACAGCTCAGACCACATATATTCCTGCAGACATGCAAACATGCAGATTTACACATTCTCTGAATCATTCAGCTACATTAATTGACTTCCCACAGGCACCTCCAGGGGAGAGCACATGTATAATTAGCATTAGACATTCCCCTGGAATGCCTCATTAGCATATAGCATAGCCTTGAGATGGCATACCATAGTGATTCCACTGACCATGTAAATTCACTGTGGCGACCCTGTCTCTGAATCAGAAAGGGTACCCAAAAGTGGTTGGCCTCTCATGTAAGGCCTTTCCACAACCATTAACTCTTTTTGAATCCAAGTCCATGATTTTGTGAACTGCAAGAATTACTAATCATTAATAGAATTGTCTGGGGCATTAAAATGATCAAATATGAGGATTTACTCAAACTGAGGGAAATTACGAGTATAAAATTAAAGAAGCATAAAAGGATAATACTCTAATGAAAATAAGTATGAATAACTCACAAAAAGAAATGTGTAATTATAATGGAAATGACATAAAAGACCATGATGTATCATGTGATGGCGTCTAGTAGAGCCAAACTGTTAAAATTAAAGCCTAATGTGCTACTTGCAGTTGCAAGGATAACAAAGGGAAATGAACAGCACTGGGTAAGAATTTCAGGCTATGTGGAGGAAAAAAACATTTTGCAAGAATGCATTAGACATGAATTGTGTGTTACTCAAAGAGCAGAATTTTTTTCTGGAATTGTGGAAATGTAGGCAATACTGAAACAAAATGCAGAGCATTAAATAAGGACTACTGACTAAAATTTCTGATCATTAAAATTCATTACTAACAGAAAAATTGTTGATTTTAAACTATGCACTAGAATAGAATGTTACATTCTGTTTATATATACAATAACATCTCTAAATCTGCCAAACATTGCTTTTAAATCAATATCTATTTTGCTAACATATTTAAGACATGAAGTAAAGTCTGTGTTCCAGTTATAGGTGGTATATGAAAAAAAAACTGCAGGTTCAGACCAGGTACACAAAAGAAAGAAAAGAAGTCTACAGATTAAAGGAAAAAAGGAAAAAAAAACAGTATCAGTATATGGTGTAAAATGGTGAACAAGTGAACTGAGATTGAAAGAGCAATATGATATAAGATACAGAAACAAAATATAATATAATATAATATAATATAATATAAGTCCCATAGGTAGTAAAACAATATACTTAGATATACATAAATAAAGTTATCAGATATACAATGAGTTGCTTACTCATTAGGTGACTTTTTCAGCACTTATCTCTACTGTTTAAGCATGCATCTACAGAAAACATGTGCAATATATATATATATATATATATATATATATATATATATATATATATATATATATATATGTTTCTACTTTATAACATCGGTGCACCATAATGACAACATCTAAACTAACAAATGCATATGGTTCCCCTTTATAACATCAATTTACCATAATGTTGTCTCATTTAACAGAGAGATCACAACAGCTAAACTTCAAAAGAACGAGCTCCTGGAATGGAGAATTGTGCCTCAAGGAAACTAACCACTTGGCCACGTATAAACACTATATGTACAATAAAAAAACAATAAACAAATTAAACCAATCAAAGTGGGGGTCTTGGGACCACCACCCCCACAGATATAAATATTCCAACTCTGAGATTGCACTAAAGTGGAGAAAAGGGCAAAGGTCAGCAGTGGTGGCTAAGTGGTAAGTTTGCCAGAGATGAAATTCGCCGTGCTGGGAGTTCAATCTTTTGAAGTTTAGATGTTGTGATCTCTCTGTTAAATGAGATGACATTATGGTAAATTGATGTTATAAAGGGGAACCATATACATATATGTGTGTGTGTGTGTGTGTGTGTGTGTGTGTGTGTGTGTGTGTGTGTGTGTGTGTGTGTGTGTGTGTGTGTGTATCTATATATATATATATATATATATATATATATATATATATATATATATATATATATATATACCCTCCATGTGTGCCAAACATGTTAACACTTTTTTGTACTGTTCTTTGACAAAATTATTCATTGTGGGCTATGTTTATGAAATTCACCCTTGATATGAGAGGATCAGACATGTTAGCTGCTAGGAAGTGATACACTTGAAAGAACTTGAAAAGGATTTTATTTTATAGAATGAAAGATCTGTGTAAAGGTACAAACACAGAGTTATGTAAGAGGTGGTATTAGTGGGATATTTCTTTCTGCTGTATGGGCAATAATGAATCATTAAGACATCCACTTTGAAAGAACTCAATGCTGAAAATAGAAAAGCTAAGAAAAGCCCATGATAGCAATATTTGGTAAATAACTTTTGAAAATATAGTTTAATGTGGTCAAGGAATATTTATCAGGAAAATTTATTCTATCACCAGCAATAAATCTTGGAAATCATTGCCTGCTGAAAACATATTCCATTGCTATCTATGACGGTCTTGAAGTGATACCCAGTCAGAAGAGCCGCATACAACTTTCAGAAATAAAAAACATCAGAACGTTATATATATCTGGGATAATAATACCCACAAACAGTCACACACACGTGCATTTTTTGTGAACTGTGTGGTATAGAAAGGATCTGAAATTGTACTCTGGGTGTCTTGAGATCTGGAGACAAGTAATTCATTTGTAAACTTTAATATAATATGAAGCCATTAAATCTGACATGCATTGCAATGTAAGCCACTGCATTGAAGGTAGTACTGTAGAATAGCTTGTAATTCCAGCCGCAAAATGAACCCTAAAGCAACCGAGGACACAAAAATCATATACTGGTAGAAATAATTTGGTTACAAACACTGCTGTGTCAGAACTTAATACCATTACAGAATATTTTAATTTATTATTTCCTTAGTTTTTATTCTGTTATTTTATCTTACTTTTGTTTTTGTGTGTTCTGTGAGCCATCTTTTTGACATCACATGGTCACGGCCACCATGGAGTTCAATACAACCTTATCAAATTTCTGAAAGAAATCAATTTTTATAGTAATTGAGAAAATTCATTGACATTTTCATATAAGAATTTTTGTAACCTCCTCTGTCATATCATGAAAGACTGAAAAAGTTGGTGTTGTTCTTCATGGTTTGCCATAGGCTTAAGGGTCAGTTAATCAATCTGTATAGGTCATTTTATGATGACATTGTTTATGAAGTATTAGGACTTAAATGACTACCACATGCCTTAAACTTGAGGAAAAACAGTCAAACTGTACCTAGCTAACATTTAAAACAAGCAAGCAGATACTAGATTTAACAACAGAGTGATAAAGGATCAACAACGTTTCCAAAACACTGTGTTGGCTATGAGATTTTGCTCATTTAAAACAGTTCTTGACTTTTATATGGGTGAAATGGTTATATATTTCATTGTTTGCCATAATGAAACAGTTTACTCCTCATACTGTAATTGCATGAAATATAGCCTAGTAAATTTAATTTCATTTTTATAGCCTGTGAAATGTTACAGCTCAAGGGCATATATCATGGAATATAGTAAGAAATTGAAATACTAGCATAATATAACATAAATGGACAAATATTAACTCAAATAATATATATGTCTATTGCTGTAAGTATGTTCACTGCCTTTTATATCAGTTTTGAATTGCAGATGATTTACACATGAAGTTAAAACACAGACAAATTTACAAATATATATACATATTCAAACACACACACACATGCGTGCGCGCGCACACACACGCACACACGTGCACACACACACACCCACCCACTGCTTAGTGATCAAAAGACAGAAGGAAAAAAAAAAACAATATTGGAGGGATAAAATGCTCTGCCTCTCATTAACTTGCCTTTTTCTGATATATGTTTGTCTTTAAAGCTCAGTGATTTCTCTGAAAGCAAATACATCTACAAAGCTATATGTCAGCAAGTTAATAGGGTGGTCTGAAATTGACACCTATTGATTATTCCCTGTGTTTTGCCAGAAAAAGTGTTAAAACAATCTTTATAGTTATTTATATGTTTTGATTTCTAGTAAGGGAAAAATAAGGGTTTTCCCTTACTAGAAACCTATTTGTGACAGTCTTGAAAAAAATCACACAATTGCTATTTTAAAATTGGTTAAGTGATAGTTTATTAAAATGACAGTAGTGTTAGATGCAACTCATTAATGAGCTAGAGTATAATTTGATCAGTCATGTTTTATTTTCATTTGCAGAGTAACACAAATCACACAAAGGTGTTAAAATAAGTCAAAAGAATAAGCAGTGTATGAACAGGATCATTTAAATGAATCACTACATTATCTGCAAATAGTGCATAGTGAAATTTGTACACATTCCTATTTAACTCTAACATTTATTTTATTTATAGGTTCATAGGTAAGTACTAGGCTTGCTACCCTTATGGGCCATTTTAACCCTGGTGAGCTTCCCTTTTGTGCTCAAAATAACCTACCCATGTGCTTACAGATTGGCCTTACCCATCCCATGATCGATAATTATATATTACCCCTATTGAGAATAACTGGGATCATACCATAGATAATTTTAGGGACCCATGCATGGGATAAAACATTTAGGAGCTGCATCTGCCCATTAGTAGCACAGGAGGCAGTCCTGGGGTAAATTCTTTGTTTTCCATCCATAGATCCAAGACACACTTGAAAAGAGACAGGGATAAACTTTGTTTTATGTAGATGGGGAGTCTGTTCCATAGCTGCAGTATCCTCTGTGAGATATGCCTGTCCCTCCAAACAATTCTGTTGATGTTACAGAAGAGGTTTAGATCCCTACACCAAGTATTTCCGATTTTTATTTATGTTTTAATTATGATGATGTCTAATTGTGTTACAATTCATCTTCTGTTTTACACAGTAAGAGCTTTTTATTGAATGAAAACAAAAATACAGTCAACTATTATTCAAAACCAATAACTACAAATATAAAGACAAAATACAATAACTAAATAGTAGGGCTAGATAAACAATGTAAAAATATACACCGATATGCATCAAATTCCATTTCATCTGTCTTCTTAAATACCATTTTGTTAGATTACTACTATACTTCTGAACCTGAAATTTTCAGTGATTTCGGAAAGTTTTCCAGAATGTAAAAATTATAGACAAGAAACTGGAGATGTCTGACCATATGAAAATGTAAATGCCAAAAGTAACCATTAATTCTAACACATAACTGAGCTCCTTGATCGAGTGTAATACTATCAATTCATGTTTCAATTTATGAAAAAGAGAAGGACAAGAGCAAACCACATGTATGCAATCTGCTTCATTCATTTTACAACTCAGGCAAGTGATATATTCACTCAGTCTTCAATGTTTTAGGTCTCTTACCACATAATAGCCAACAGGTCTCTTCTTTGAACACTGTGTTGGCCAAGTCATTCCTCAAAAGGGCATGGCCAACAGATGATTCAATCCACCAGGTGGCAAAAGATGGACACTAGTAATGATGTGTTCATCTGCCGTGCAGTTTTGAATGTTTTTATGGTCTTAACTACCTCCTCTAATCACAGTGGATTCCATTATAGCTTTCCTCACAGGTAGTGTATTTAATTACAACTCAGTTGATTTTCTGCAAGTCTTTTGGGTTTTTAATACCACAATGGAAATGGACCACATTCCTAAGTCAGGGTATGATTATAGTTCATGAAATTAGTAGTGTTTCAGTTTTTGATGTTACCCAAAAGTTGTCTTTGTGGTTCCTGCAATATGCCCAGAACTGACTCCATGCAATGGTAGAATATTTAAATGCCACTGTAAATTATATTTATGAGCGTGATGGCTCCTACTACTATTAGAAATGCCTGGCTATTTTTCTTCCACATTACTCTTGTTTCTACAATCATATCTTGATATTTGATGACTTTGTGTGTCTCTGTATGTGAGACACTTTAATTGCGAAGTGTAGCAATTTTAATGATCAATGTTACTTTTGTCTTTTTTTCATGGACTACTATATCTGGTTTTATGTCATCTGTGTTTTTGAATTGCTGGTAGTGGGTGATCTCATATGATCCGCACACCATCATTTTCTGTAATGCTTTGTGGTTTATGTTCCCAGTGCTTTTCTACTACTTCTTTATTGTAGTGTTTGCACACTCCCCAAAACAACAATCTTGCTACATTATTGTGCATTTCAGTGCACAGGCCTTCTTCTTTGAGAATATTACACCCAGCAACAACGTGTGTGACTGACTCCAATTCTTTTTTACAAAACATGCATTTGTCTGTTAATCCTACATGTTCAATGGACGTTGTAAACCAATGTGCATATAGTCCACTGTCCTTTGCTGCCATTATTAACCTTTCATCCTTTGGTTTCAACTCACGTCTCCTTAATCATTCCTGTATCAAATCCTGATCAACATGAGATTGTTTCAAGAGATCTGTATACTTGTCACTATATCTATGGCTTTTCCACGTTCCTTTCTTTTTCATCTGATCCTTCTCATTGTATGCTTTCTTTTGTTTTTGTTTTTGTTTTTTTTTTTTGGCACATTCAGTTGCTGTGTAAATTTTGTTTACTTCTGGTTTGATTTTCATTCCTGCTTGCTACCTGAATGCTTCTGCTAAACTAAGCAGAGAGGCCATCTTAGACTTTGTCTCCTCATGTTGTCCTTACTGACTTTTATTAATATTTGTTCATGTTTTATTGTCAATCCTTCATCAATTCCCAAATATTTATGCAGTTCTTCCTGTTCAAGTTCCTTTATATCACATTCCTATCCTAGATTGATATGTTCTTGGTACTGTAACTTTCCTGTTTTAAATTTTACATTTGCACATCTACCAAATTAAATGTCATTCTTATACAATCTGAGAACATTTTAACCACTTGCAGTTTGTGTTGTCAAGTCCTGATCTGATGAACTATGCAATTTTAAGTCATCCATAAAAAGTACCCAAGAAATCTTTAAGCAAGGTTATTTCCTGGGAGCCACATTGTAACCAAGACCTAATATGTTAAGTGAACAGCTAAATGGGTTAAAAGGGGGTAGTCCCTGCTGGTCTAGTGGTTAGGATTCAGTGCTCTCACCACCTTGGGCCAGGTTCAATTCCCAGTCAGGGAAACTTTGTTGCATTTTTTTACATGGGGTAATTGGCTAGGCTTAAAATGGCCCAGAAGGGTAGCAAACCTAGTACTAATCTATGAACCTACTCTATAAACAAAACAAAACAACAGTGGTGAGAAAGAATCACCCTGGAATATTCCCCATTGAATTTTTATGCATGGAATAATAATTTGCCTTTTTTCAAGACTTAATTGCAAAGTGGTTTGCCACAGTTTCACAATCACTGTAATGTAATTGATCAATGTACAATATTATCATATGCATCTGTAAACACTGTAAAATGCTTTGTTAATGTATCCTTGCCATCCTTAGACTCTTCCCGTTTTAACAATTATTCCATTATTGCTTTAACAACAAATGGTCATTTGCTTCATATGACTTTCTTTTGTTACCCTTTTGTTCTATTTCTGTAACTGAATTTTCCAGTAAATAATGATAAACTCTGTCCATATCAATTTGAGTATATAGTGTGCACATCTTTAGAAGGCAAGATATTGGTCTAAAGTTTTCAGGATGGCTTACAGGTTTACTCTTAAGAAGGGGTATTCTTTTACCTGTTGTTAACCAGGTTGGTGTCTGCTCTGGATGCATTTATAGGTAGTTCTTTCTAAAGTCTGAGTCTTTCTGTAAAGATTTTAACACTTTTAACAATAAGATAGGTAATATATCTAGGCCTGGTGTTTTCCATTTAGGTGCTTTTCTTAATTTTGTTTCAATTTCTCTGTCCGTCACTTCATCCCATTGTATATATTGTACATTTGAAGTCCTTACTGTTTCTTTTGGTTTCTCTATCCATTCAGCATCTTTGTTAAGTATCACAGGGTCTTCATAAATATTTTTACAAAATGCCTCTATTTCTTCTTTTTTGTGGTGTTTCTATTCATTTTGCTTTGTTTCCCATTTCTCTATGAATCTTTTTGAGTCATCAATGAATTTCCTAGTTTGTATATTTCTTTTATATTTATTTACAGATCTTCTACATTTTTCTGCTTGTGCTGATATCTTTAATTTATTATTTGCAATAGTGGATGATAGATCCTGGTCTGGTCAGATACTCTGCATTGCTTTTTATCACATCTATCTTTCTCAATATTTTTGTTGAGCTATTCCCTTTTCTATATTGTTCTGATAGTGATACTTCTTGTCTTAATTGCTTTACAGTTTTCACTACTCAATGCTAGTATGATGGCATTTTATTTCTTCCCTTCCTTTCCCTTATTGCTCTGTATTTTTGTGGTAAGACTTTATCTGTTATTAGTTTAGCTGCACTGTAATATAGCCTATTTACTTCTGTTATATCACATGAATTTCTCTTAATAGTTTTGATTAGTGTCTTCATCTATTTTATCAGACTTTTAACATTTTTTCATCAATCTTAATATGTCTATCCATCTTTATTAAATCAAGCGACTTTTTTCTTCTAAACTTAGGGCATATTCTTTGCTCTGTGTTTCCTGCAGGCATTCTACAGATAGTTCCAGAACATCTTCCTGTGACATATCCTCTTCAGCTGTATTCTGCATGATCCATTGCGCCTTCATATGGGAACTCATTGGCCCATCACTCCACAATATTGCCTGCATTAGAGTTGCCACTGTTTCCTGCACCTTTCCTTGATATCATCAAATATCTCTGGTGCTGCTTTTTTGTATTGATTAGTTTTCCTTTCTCGTTTTCTTTCCCATGTCCATATTTCTTCTTCAAATGTCTCACACTCCTTGTGTTTTTCCTTAATTTGGGGACTTATGTTCCAGCATGTAATAACATGACATGTTACACTTTTTACATTACATCCTTCACATCACAGGTATTCCATCACTTCAGTTTCTATTTGTTTAACTTCTACCTTACTAATCTTCTCTTCTACATCCCCCCTTCATCTTACTATTGTTTGTGTTGTGAAATTGTCCATCTCTGGGAGCCTTGGCCTGTATTTGACTTTTTTACTGATTAGTCTGGCTTCCTCCTTTGCATACATATTGCACCATATCAGATCTCTTGTTCTTTCCCATGTCCATATTTCTTTTTTATACCTTACAAAACTCTCTGGGTTTTGTTCTTTATATTTCCACACTTCTTTTGTTACTTCTTTTATCCAGGTGTCCCAGGGCTTTTTTGTCTATATAAAGCTTTTCATGGATTTGCTGTACTATTGAACATTAATTTTTATTTGAATCTTTTTGACAGCTTTTCTTGGACAAATATTTTTCTTTAATCTGAATTCTCTTTGTGAATATTATCTACCTATAAATTCTGAACTTCTTGCATGATAGTATCATTACATAATTTCATCCTTATCCTCAGTTTTCCACTCCATCATTTTCATGGTTTTCTTTTGGCTTGTCAGTTTTTTCTGATTTTTGTTTACTACTAATTCATTCTACAACAGAGTGGCCATCCCCCACAATAGTCTGGCCTAACCCCATTGTAAGAGTGTTACCATGTCCTGAGGATGCTACATTGCCATTTTTTCCAACCCTGTCTCCAGTGCACACACCAGGATTGGGCACTTTTTTATCTAGGGACTTGTGCACCCAGTTGTCTTCTTTTATTTTTAACCTACCTATCTCCATGATACATGCTATATAAAATACAGTCTATATATCAGTGTCATCTTGGTGAAATTTTGTAAAAACAGGATTCAACACATGAAGGTACTCACCAGGAATTGAGGAAGACTTCAGTTCTAACAATACTACTCTCATTTTCTTGCTGATTTCATCATTTCTTCATTTGGACCCCAAAGGATCAATAAGTGGAGTGGCATGCAATGCAAGTACAGTAATCCAGTCCCCTCTGTATACTGACCTACAGCCCCTTCCTCACTCCCACCCTAAGATAGCCAAGCAAGCTACTCAATGCTAGAAGTCTAAATCTCAAAATGCACTCACTCAAGGCACTCCTTAAAATGGAGAACATTGATATCTGTGCAGTGACTGAGACCTGGTTCAAGGCTCTAGAGAGCACCCCTGCATTACCAGGCTATAACTCATACCACACTTTTTGGCTGTCTAACCTGGACCAGAACACCAAAGGCGACGGTGTGTCCATATTGATTAAGGATATCCACATCACCAGGCTTGTTGCACAGCATAATGCATCCGAGGTTATTCAAGTGCAACTAACTCTGAGCAAAACTGCAATCCAAATTGTAGCTTGCTACAGATTCCCCACCATGCCCCAGCATTCCCACTCCTCTTTTCTTGATATACTGGAAAATATTAGGGTTCAACCAAACACCCTAATAATGGGCAATTTCAACTACACCACCATTAACTGGGAAAACTACTCATGTACCAACTCTTTTGCTCAACTCTTTCTGGAATTCATAAATTTCAATGCCCTAGATCAACTTATCCACACCCCCACCAGGGGCAACAATATCTTAGACCTAGTCATTACCAACATGAGTGACCGGTGTTCCACACCTGAAGTCAACTATTCGTTGGTCAGATCCGACCATAAGCTAATCACCCTAGATATCCACATCCCGCCCCCACCCACCATTAAGGAAACCACTGTAAAAAAAGTCTCCAAAGCCAACTTCATGCTTCTTAAGACAGAAGTGGTGAATTTCATGACACCCATGCAGATGGTCAATACAGTTACGACTGCTGAATCCTACACAAATGCATTCTATAAGTACTTACACAAGTGCATGGATCGTGCTATCCCAAACAGAACCGATATGCTTTCCTCCAACAAAAGAAGCCAATCTGGTGGTCCCCTGCCATAAACAAACTCTACAACAGAAGGAAGAAACTGTTGCAAAAGAGAGTAAAATCCCATGAGTGGAGGAGATCCCTGGTCAGCCTCAGTAAGAAACTGAGATCCCTTATAAGATCCTCCAGAGCTAGCTACGAAAACAATATCATCACTGATTCTAAGGGAAACCACAAAACATTCTATAGCTATATCAAGAATCTCAATGGCAACACCCAGATCAGCTCTGAGTTACAGCACAATGGCATGAAAATTACAGAACCAACTGATATTGCCAGCATCCTGGCAGATAGGTTCAGTGTTAATTTTACCCCCCTCTCACCCACTAAAGGGCCCATAACTATACAGGAAAAATGCAGAGTCCCCTGTAATCACATCTATGCAGGTAAAAGCTGCACTCTCTAAAACCAAAAACACAGCATCCATGGGACCGGACAACATCCCAGGCTGCGTGTTACATGAACTTCAGAACAAACTCACTCCCCACCTAAGCACCATGTTCAGTCATAGTCTCATGTCAGGCTTTGTGCCCACTGAATGGCACACAGCAACAGTTATCCCACTCCACAAAGGGGGAGCCACCACTGATCCTGGGAACTATTAGCCTGACAAGCCTTGTCTGCAAGGCCATGGAATGTATCATCATGGAACTCATAAGCAAAGACACTGGTAACCTCCAAACTCTGTACCCCACCCAGTACAGGTTTTTGAAAGGCAGATCATGCCTTCTGAACCTGATCGACTTCTTTGAGGCAGTCACCAAAGCCGTAGACTAGGGTAAGGTGGTTCACACAGCCTATCCTGACCTCGCCAAGACTTTCGACACTATCCTCCATTCTGAAATTATAGCTAAACTCACTAAATTAGGTATAAATCCCTATGTCACAAGATAGGTTGCCAACTGGCTCACTGACAGAACCCACACTGTAAAAAGTTGCAGACTCCAACTCTGACTTCAAACCAGTGACAAGTGGAGTACTACAGGGTTCCAGTCCTGGGATCTCTCCTGTTTGGTATCTACTTCTCTGAAGTACAGGCTAGCACAGAAGGCCTCTGGCTAATGAAGTTCGCAGATGACTGCAAACTAGGAGCCATAGTCGAGTCCCCAAATGATGTAGACATCCTACAGAAGAGCCTCACTGAGACAGATGCCTGGTGTCAGAGGCATGGCCTCAAGCTCAATGCCAAAAAGTGCATTGTCGTCCCCTTTGGTAAAAACTCTGTACCCATGAACTACCACATAAATGACAATCTACTTAATGCTGAATGTGTGATAAGAGACCTTGGGACCCAGGTGGATAGTAGTCTCTCCTTTGATAATCACATCACCACAGTAGTCAGGAAATTCTTCTATATGGCACACCTCATCATGAATGGGTTCTCATCCAGGAAAAAAGAGGTCATTGTTCCCCTCTACTCGGCACTCATTAGACCCCTTCTAGAGTACAACGTCCCTTTTGGAATGTACCTCACAAGACATCTGCAACAGTTGGAAAGGCCACAGAAGTACCTCACAAAGAGGATTACTGGCCTCAAACAGATGCCCTACACTGACCATCTCAAAAAACACCAGCTTTACTCTGTAGTATATTGCCTACTCTGAGGAGATCTCTGACTAACATATAAAGCTATGTTAAACCCAGAGCTGTTGGACATGCTACACCTAAATAAATCCCAATCTCTCCGAGCTACACGCTCTAGGGACCTAAACCTTGTCACCACAATAAACAGGATATGCTGGAGGGATAAATTCCTGTCCCAGAGACTTCCTATACTCTGGAACAAGCTACCCATCTATGTCAAGCAAAGTTCCTCATTAGCACTCTTCAACAAAAATCTTGATGAGTGGATGGGAAATAGGAAACACACCCTGGGGATCACTTCTGTGGCTCTGCTCAACAGAGGCACAGGAAATTAACTTTCTTGGGTGGCATAAGCCAGGGAACCTTGTTGGCTAGGCTTACTTTGGCCCTTGGGATGATAGCCTAGTACCTACCTATGAACCTATGAACCTAAGAAGTAGCCAGTCTTCTCCCACTTCCTCTTCTCCAGCTTCTCCCAGGACAGCGGATCCTAATTAAACCCAGGATGCTGATGGAAGAGTCACAGATTCATTATCTTCCAGCTAAGAATGCCTGTCATCTGTTTTTTTTCTTTTAGTTTAGATGGTAAATGCTGTCAGAAAAGAATCTGCAAGATAAACCAAACGAAGGACTGCATATTTAAAGATGTATTGTTGCATAACCATTTCTTTCATTATGAGTCTGTAAACTGATCTTGTAATAAAGCTTCCCAATTCTATTTAATATTAAACAATATAAGCCTACTGAGGATGCACAGTGGGATAAAGTCTTAGCTATGGCCTATGTGTCCTGTGTTCAAGTTAGCATATGAGACAACTGATGGAGCTGCCCATTTTGGGGAAATAGAGTGTGCTGTTCAATGGTGAAATGGGAGCACAAAACTTTAATCTGGAGTGGTGGCTGGCAGATTCTCAAGGTGCATCACTTATTTTATTACCTGACAATGCTAATACTTTGATGGTTGAGGCATTGTTAGCAACATTTCAAATGAAGCTTGTGAAATATGAAACTCTGCAAATTGTCAATAACCTTTTTAAAGGAATGTTTAGTTGGCAAGAGAGTTCCTAAATTATTTGACTGATGATGCTGTGGAAATTAACAAATGGGTTATGAGATATAACAGAGAACTTCTTAATATTTTTGATGCCTGTGAGCTAAAAGTTATTGGGCTTATGATGCAGGACAATGAATTTTATTAGAGAAATCACTTAAGGAAATCCATGAGATTGATTCTTAATTAAAGTACTTTATGATGTTTACCACGTGAAATACATGAATGTGTTTAAGAACAGATAAAATTGTGATTGATGTGAAGGCAAGAAAAGTCGAAAAGAAATTAAGGGAAGAGAGGGAATATTTTGATGGGAAAGCTTACCCTAAACCCAACATCTTTAGGGTACATGAGGAGATTACCACTAATGCTTTGGGGGTCAGAGATTTTGCCAATAAACACGATGATGGAGCTTTTTTAGTGAGCCCTTACTCCTCATCAAGGAGGTTGCAGAGGTTGGCTTAGAAGCAAAAGGGGTACCTTCAGGAACATGTTCCTGTGATATTGAACCCCTACAAGAAGGAGAAGGGCAAGGGTGTGGAACAGACAGGTGCTGTAGCCTGTGATTTGTGTAGTGCTGTCCTCCCTTCAAGTTTGGATTTAGACTTTGATTTTGAGTTTCAATACTGCACTGCTGAAGAAGATATAGGTCCCACCTCAGAAGGTTTTAAAATTTTTAATTACAGCACCAGTGAGACTGACAGTAGTTATTTCAGTTTACTTAAGAAGGGTTTTACCTTTGTGCCTGTTGATAGGCTGGATATTGTAGAAATTATTTTAGATTTTAAGCTATTTGTCAGAAAGCTCAATTCAAGTGTCCTATTTGGTCATAAGGATGAGGTGAACAAATTAGTTACAGGTCCTTCACTCATTAGGAAGAGGGTGTTTAACCCCCCCAAACCCCACTATTATTATGTTTGAAAAATTAAGTATTAATGGCATATACAAATGGCATGGCAAGAAACATTTTAAACTGAAATTTAATTTAACTTGTGAGGAAGGGTCTTGTTGCATGAGATTATTAGCAACCGTGACATACGTATCGTGTAGCCTGATAAAGGAGGTAGCATGGTCATTATACAAAGTATTGACTACTCAAGCAGAATAATTAACTTGTTGAGTAATGAGCAACAATACCAACAAATCTCAAAGAACGAGATTTGTGTAGTATATAGTAATATTGACAGCTTGTTTGTATGATCTGTTATTAGAGGGTAGGTTAAACAAACGTGAGTAAAAGTTTCTCAAGGTAGATTACTCAGTTGTGCCAAATATGTTTGGCATACCTAAGATACATAAAGGCATCCTAGACCCCCCCCCCCATTTCGACCCATCATAGTAGTTGCTGGGTCCCCTTGGCTAAATATTTGTGGATCAGTGGATCAAGGGGTTACATTTTCCATTTCAATACATTCTAAGCAATATTAAACAGGAGTATTTTTCATGAAGAGTAGTAATTTGTTACTGTTGATGTAAAGGATTTGTTTTCCTGCATTCTGCATGGGGTGGAGCTTGAATGGTTTTACAAGTTTTTAAGTGCACAAAGTGATTTTGCCAATGGCAAGGTTTCCATGATTTGTGAATTAATGGGCATGATTTTGAGTTGCAACTGCATATTTTTTGAGAGTGAATATTACAAGCAGGCTAGCATTGTAGTGTTGGGTGCCACTTGTGCACAGTTGTATGCAGACATTATAAACTGGTAGTGGAAGCAGAATGTATTTCCTATGCCCAGTTTGGCAACTTTGCCACCTATTTTAGAATTTTGGATGATGTCTTTATTATTTGGAAGGGAAACGAGGTTGAACTAAAATAATTTCTTAATTATTTGAATGCTAGTACCACATTTCTGTTTTTTAATTGCAATTACTCTGCTGTAATGATAAATTATCTGGATATTTTATTAGAGAAAGATCTTTACACAAAGAGTTTTAAGTCTATATTGTACCATACGCCCACATACTAAAATGTTTTTTTTGCATTTTGATAGTTGTCACCCATTCAAGCAAAAATGTTGCCTGGTTAAAGGTCAAATGGTGTGGTTAGCTTGGATTATTTCAGATGAAATGGATTTGGCTACTGAACTTGAAAGGATAAAGTTGATGTTTCCTGAAAGAGGTTACCCTGATTATTTACTTGAAGAAGTACATCAACTAATTAGTAGTGCTAGTGATTCTGAATTTTGCCCCATTTTAGGAAATGGGTTACCTCAAAGTATCCATGGGTCAGATTTCACAATTAACACTAATGACAAAGGGTTATGTTTTATCAATAATTTAGTCAAATCTAATTGAAGTTTTTGGGGGGTGATCCTGGGATAAAGGCATTGGTTGGTGACACCCCCTCCCATTTTATTTTTAAAAGGTGTAATTTAAAGGAGAAAATTGAAAAAGTACCAGTTTGTGGTTGAAATGTTATTGAATGGTCTATGAATGGTACCAGAAAATGTGGTATCTGAAAGCAGTGCCATTATATACATGAGGGGGAAGTAGTTAACTTAGCCACTATAGATTGCACTTTCCATTTTTAGAACAGCTTTAATTCTAATACCACTGGTATGGTATACCTTTGTGAAATGCCTGCTTTTCTTTTTATGTAGGTAGGACCGAATGTTTACTATGTAGGAGAATTTATGAACATCTTTATGTTGTTAACCATAAAAACAAAGCAAATGTACCGTATAGATACAAGATCACTTGTGATGAAAAACAAGGTTTTTTAATATCTTGTGTTGAAGCAAGTGCCTCATAACCCAAAGGGAGGCCCTTGGGAGTATTCCATTGAGTACAAGGAGCTGCTGTGGCAGCTAAGTTGGAATGCCGGTGATAGACCTGGCTTGAATGATGCTATATTGATTTCAATTGCCCTAAAATTAAGGGTTATGAAATTGTAGAATAAGTTGTTTATTTACTAAGCTATTTTGTATCATGGTCTACTTCCATGTAGCACTGTTTGTTGGATTGTTAGATTGACCAGTTGTTTATGTTTATAAATATGTTTTAACTTTTGAAGCTATTGCATACACAAGAAGTTGATTTTAATAGGTTATGTATTTATTGTTGGTGAGAAAACAGACTGTGTGTACATGCCAAAATTGTTGGACGGATGTCCCCACATAAAAACAGCAGCATTCATTACATAAAACTAAATAAACAAGATTACAAGTAGAACAATCAGCATAAAACCAAGGGGTGAATGTAAAACCATTAACTGGATGTACAAAAACTTAAGAATAGTATTAGATTAACAAAAACTAAAGAATTGTATTAGAGGAGGTGATTTAAATAATAAGGTTGAGAGGACTGAGAGTAAGTAGATTGTTACCTTACCGGCACACAGGTTCCCCTGGGCTGAATGGTAATATTCCTTTAAAACCTCTATTAAAAGATCGTAAATTGCTACAATAATTGTTTGATTGTGTAATTGTGTAATGATATAGATGTTAATGAGTTTTGCTATTTAAATTACTCTATTTTGTAGGGTAATTTATCTGATGAAGTGCTTGTTTTTGAGCATGAAAGCGCTTACCTTATAATAAATGTATTAATTTTATTTCAGCCGTGTTTGGTTTCTGGTGTGTGTGTGTGTGTGTGCGTGTGCATGTGTGTGTGTGTGTGTGTGTGTGTGTGTGTGTGTGTGTGTGTGTGTGTGTGTGTGTGTATATATATATATATATATATATATATATATATATATATATATATATATATATATATTTTATATATATGGATACACTAGACAATCTCGATGTACTGAAATGTCGAAATTCAGTACGTCGAGACCGAATAGTGGAAAGTGCAGTTAACCGAAACTACACTATGCCGAATCCACAAATGTCGAATTCACTGCTATCATGGTGTCACGTTCGTGACATGTGGTGCAGTTTGTGGATTTATCTGGGGTATCAGGTAAGTGCTGTGTGTTTGGGGATAATGGGTAGGGATTTTAGTGTGTGTGAGTGTGTGCGGTGGTGTTTGCTGTGTGTTTGTGTGTTTAGTGTGACCTTGGAGTTAGAATATATAAGTAGGGGGGTGTGGGGGGTGCTTATAGGTAGGTTAAGTGTGTTTGTGCATGTTGTTATGTTTGTTTAGTTAGGTAGGTGTATGTGTGTGATTATGTCCTAGTTTTCGACATTTCAGTAATTCGAGATTGTATAGTGAATCCATATATATATATCTATATATATATATATATATATATATATATATATATATATATTATATATACTTTTTTTTCAGTCTGTTTGGTCTACATTTGATACACCAGACCTTTGCTGCCCTTTTATTGGCTTTTTACCTTTTTAAGTCTTTGTTTATTGGCTGATTTTGGGTGGAATGTGGCTGAAGGACTGAGTTTGGATTTGGAGCTTGACTATGTGCCTACGGGAGCTGATTTGAACACTTGTACTGATCATTTGCATCATTTATTTCATATGAGTGATAATCCTCTTTTACATCTGCAACTGGGTAAGAGCCATCCTCAACAAGATGTGACTGTGATGGAATATGAATGTTTCAACTCTAACGTGAAAGAGATTGAGGATAAAATTTATACAGTAAAATATTATCAGTGACAACATCTCCATCTAGAAGCCTGCCTGCATTTTAAGGTGGTCCCTAAAGGGCTATGTATACTTAAGATATCAACCTATGGTGTGTCTTTTCCAGAGTTGTTACAAAAGTGGCAGGAATTAAATTTAGAACTCAGCTTTAATTATATGCATTTGTTGATTGACATGGAAGAGCAAGAGACTTGACCGTGACTTTCTAGATTTTAGTAGGGGTCACATTTTTGTTTGGCCACACCATACAGCTAAGGAATCAACTCCTAAGCATACTAGAAATTATAATAATGATGACTCTAATGATACTTCTGATGTCAGTAGAAAAGTGGTTATGCATATTCAACAAGAAGTTGATGTTGGGACTACCCCACTGATGTTAGGTGAAAGAGGTGTTCCTACATCTTCCAATACTGAGCATGCCTGTGAGTGTAGGGTGGAATCGAGTAAACAGTTGGTAACCAGACGCAAAGAGAAATCTGCTACCTCGGTGCATGAAGCCCATTTTCCGGCTTTACCAGCTCCAATAAGGTCCATAGAGATACACAGCGACCGGAAGAAGAAGAAACTCTTGATAGACCTGGAAACTGTGCAAAGACCAGCGTGGTATCTGCAAACAACACTTTAGTTTTTAATTTGTCATCTTTTCAGCTTACTGAAGCACAACTCAAAGACCTAAGCTGTGGATTATTGTTTATACCAGCATATCCAGCCCAGGTTAGTGAAGTTATTCTACAACTAAGACTGTTTGTGTGGAATATAATGCTTCATACTGTTTTTTTCTAAAAATGATGTCCCCTTGTTTCATTATAAAAAAGTAGTACTTTTTGTCCCTCACTTACTGCATCTGTTGATTTATTTTTAGAAAAATGTAAACATGATTTATTTGATTCAAGGAATCAATCAAATTCTAATAAGTTTTTTAACATGACTAATGATGAGGTGGATGCTTTGAATGTACGTAGGAATAAGGCGAGTATACAGATCTGCCCTGCTAATAAGGGTGGAGCCATTGTCATTTTAGATGGATAAAAATCTGATGATAAGATGCTTGTGATATTATCTGACAGTAATGTTTATCTTGTTATCACATCATTGGCAGTGCAGGGAATGGTCCAATATGTTAAAGATGAACTTTATGACCTGCTGATGAATAGATCGATTGATTCTGGACTGTATGAATATTTTATTGTTGAGCATCCCCTTCTGCCAGTGATTCATGGCTTACCCAAGGTGCATAAAGATGCTTATGATCCTCCGTTTTGACCAATTATCTCTGAGAGTGGTTGGCTCACTGAGCCATTGTCCATTTTTGTTGAACATAGACTCAAGGTGGTAGTGGATGGTATTCTTTCCATTTTGAAAGACTCCCAACACTTACTAGAGACTTTGTATGAATTTAATGTTAATCATGATGTGTCTGAATATGTGATAGTGAGTCCTGATGTTTATAGCTTATTTACTGTTATTCCTAATTTGAAAGGGGTAGAAACAGTGAAACTGTTTCTACATAAGCTCAGTCAATATTCAGATGATATGATTTTCTTGATTTGTACATTGTTGGATCTTGTTTTAGAGAATAACGCTTTTATTTTTAATGAGTGTATTTACCTACAGCAGGTTGGCATGGCTATGGGCACTTCTTGTGCCAATAGCTATGCCAACCTTGTTTTGGCTAAATGGGAGGAAGATTTTGTCTTTAATGAACATTCCTTTTCATATATGTTCATAGGTTCATAGGTAGGTACTAGGCTATCTCCCCAAAGGCATTTATAAGCCTAGCCGGAATGTGTTGGCTTTTGCTGCCCCCTTAGACTAGTTCCCTGTAACTCTCTCCAGCAGAGCCATCAAAGTGATCCCTGGGGTAAACTTTCTGTTTCCCATCCACTCATCAAGGTTCTGTTGAAGAGGGTTAGCGAGGAGCTCTGCCTAATGTAGTTGGAATCTTGTTCCAGAGCATGGGAAGTCTCTGGGACAGGAATCTATCCCTCCAGCATGTCCTATTTATAGTTGTGGTGAGGTTTAGATCCCTGGAGCATGTCGCTCAAGGGGATATGGTTTTCTTTAGGTGGAGCATGTCCATCAATTCTGGATTGGACATGGCCTTGTATGTCAGGCAGAGATCACCTCTGAGTAGGCGGTATGCAACCAAGTACAGCTAGAGTTTCTTCAGTTGAGCTGCATAGGGCATCTGCTTGAGGCCAGTGATCCACTTGGTGAGGTACTTCTGTGGTCTTTCCAGTTGTTGCATGTGTCTTGTAAAGTACATCCCAAATGGGGCATTGTACTCTATCATGGGTCTGATGAGTGATGCATAGAGGGGCCCAATGACCTCTTTCGATCTGGATGCAAACCCTTTTGTGATTAGGTGGGCCACATAGAAGGATTTTCTAACCACTTTGGCAATGTGATTATCAAAGGAGAGGTTACTATCTACTTGGGTTCCCAGATCCCTTATTACGTCTTCTGTATTTAGGGGCTACCACCTATGTGGTAGTTTGTGGGTACTTTGTTTTTTCCAAAGGAGATGACTACGCACTTTTTGGCATTTAGCTTGAGGCCATGGTTTTGATACCAGGTATTTGTCTCAGTGAGACCATTTTGGAGGATGTTTGTGTCAGCCGGAGAGTCAATTATAGCCCCTAGTTTGCAGTCGTCTGTGAACCTGGTCAGCCATAGTCCTCCTGTGCTTGCCTGTACCTCTGAGAAGTATATGCCAAACAGGAGGGGTCCTAGGACTGAGCCCTGGGGAACATCACTTGTAACCGGTTTAGAGTCACACCTAGCTCCTGAAACTCTTACCATGTGGGTTCTGTCCATGAGCTAGTTGGCAACCCATCTTGTGATGTAGAGGTTTATGATCACGCTGGTGAGCTTGTCTATAATACCTGAGTGGGGAATGGTGTTGAAGGCCTTTGCGAGGTCTAGGTAGGCTGTTTGGGCCATCTTTCCCTTGTCTATAGCCTTGGTAACTGTCTCAAAGAAGTCCACCAGGTTTAGGAGGCATGATCTGCCCTTAACAAAGCCAAACTGGGTAGGGTCCAGTGTTTGGAGGTTCCCAATGTCTCTGTTAATGAGATCCATGATGATGCGCTCCATAGCTTTGCAGACCAAGCGAGTCAGGCTTATAGGGCGATAGTTCCCAGGGTCCGTTGTGGTTCCATGTTTGTGGAGCGGAATAACCATTGCTGTGCACCACTCTGTGAGCATGTAGCCTGTGGAGAGGCTGAGTTTAAACAATGTGTTTAGGTGAGGGGTTAGTTCATCTTTGAGCTCATGTAGGACGCAGCCTGGGACCCGTCCAGTCCCATTGATGCTGTGTTTTTGGCTTTGGAGAGGGCTGTTTTAACCTGAGTGTCTGTGATTTCAGGGGCACTACATTCTTCTGGTATAGTTATGGGCCTTTTTGGGGGTGAAGTTTGCACTGAACATGTCTGCCAGGATGTTGGCTATATCAGTTAGTTCAGTGTATTTTGTGCCATTCTGCACTAACTCCAAGCAGATCTGAGAATTGCCACTTAGATTCTTGACATAGCTAAAGAATGCCTTGTGGTTATCTTTGGAGTCCATGGCAATTTTTCTTTCGAAGCTAGCTTTGGATTATTTTATGAGGGAACATAGTTTCTTGCTGATACTGATAAGGGATGTCTTCCCTTCTTGGGATTTTACTCTTTTCTGTACTAGTTTCCTCCTTCTATTGTATAGCTTGTTTATGGCAGGGGTCCACCAGACTGGTTTCCTTTTCTTGGAGAAGTGGGTCTTGGTTTTGATTGGGATAGCACGATCCATGCATTCTTGTAAGCGCCCATATAGTGCATTAGTAAAGGATTTTTTAGCTTGGACAGTGTTATCCTTTAGCATGGGGGCTTTGAAACTTCCCACCTTGGTCTTAAGTAACATGAAGTTTGCTTTTGAAAAGTTTTTCACAGTGGTTTCTTTGACCGGGGATAGTGGCGGAATGTGGATATCCAGAGTGCTTAGTTTATGGTCAGATCTAACCAGCGAGGAGTTGACCTCCGGTGTGGAACACCGGTCGCCCATGTTGGTGATGACCAAGTCCAATATGTTGTCACCTCTGGAGGGGTGTTGACCAGTTGATCCAGGGTGTTTGAGTTTATAAATTCTAGGAAATGTTGGACAAGGGAGTTTGTACTTGTGTACTTCTCCCAGTTAATGCTTGGGTAATTGAAATTGAATCAGTGTCTGGTAGGACCTTTATGTTTCCCAGTTTTTCCAGGAATGTGGAGTGAGGGTCTTGGGACATGGTGGGTGATCTGTAGTAAGCTATAATTTGAATAGCAGTTTTGCCTGTTTTTAGTTGCACGTGGATGATCTCTGAAGTATCGTGCTGTGCCACTAACCTGGAGGTGAGGGTATCCTTGATGAATATGGATACTCCGCCGCATTTTGTATTTCGGTCCGGGTTTTGTGGCCGAAATGTATGGTATAAGTTGTAGCCTGGTAGTGCTGGGGTGCTCTCTGGAGCCTTAAACCAGGTTTCTGTTACTGAACATATATCGATTTTCTCCATACTGAGGAGTGCCTTGAGTGCATGCATTTTGAGGTTTAGACATCTGGCATTGAGTAGCATTACCCTCAGTTTTTTCTTACTTGTGCCATTTACAGCGGTGGGTTTGTCTTTTGAGTCTTGCCTAAAAAAGGCACTATGGGGGTGGCAAGAGCCTTGGCCAGTATTCAAAAGCCTAAGGGTGACAGGTTCAAGCCTTCTTTAGCAAAGCAGCGTGCCTTGTCGAGCATGTCATCCCAGGCTGACAGACACAGGATCCCCTTTGAATGACACCAGAAGCTTAGCCAATTGTTGAAATTGATCATTTTTTTTCTCTGTACCGTGGTATAATTCTTGGTGAGGGCAGGATGCTACTCAGGGTCAGGGTCATACCGGCCTGGGCTATGTGATCAGAGAGCTCCTCCATGTCTCTTTTCATGTAGTCCAGGGAGGTATGGCTCAGGTCATTCACACCAACATGGACAATGACAGAGTCATATTTGTACTTGTTCTGGAGTGACCTGAGTGCTTGTGTTATGTGGCGGATCCTGGCATCTGACAGGCAGCTAACAGTAACATTCTCCTTGTTCAGCCTAATGAGTGGGACGTCAGTGTGCCTGACTATAGAGTCACCTATTACTATTGTGTTGGGTATGTTATTTTGCCTTAAGGGCTGTGATTGCATGGCACACTGGTTTTGTGAAGTATGTGCTTCATGGTTTGTGTTGGGGAGGTGGAGGTTGCTTGGATGTCTGCTTTGGAGGTCTCTGTTGCTTTTGCAGATTTTTATTTAGAGCCTCCGAGTATGCTTTTGTGTATTTATGTGTGTTTTTTGCCAGTGCTGGTTTCATAGGTCTATGTGAGACTGGTGGTGTGATGCAAGTAATTCCCTTCTCCACTTGACTGCCTGGTCCAGTCTTGGGTTGAGAGAGCTTAGCCTCCAGTTTGGCTGTATAATTGCATCTCTTGCATGTATTAGTGTTTAGTGGAAAGATGAGAGGGTTGTCTGTGTACATGAGGCAATTGTAACATTCCCTCAAAATGCCCAGATTCACCAGTTGGACCAAAGAGTACACCTATAACTGCCCTTTGGACATGCCTGGATAGGTACAGTGAACTGTTTAACTGATTGAATGGTAAGGTCAAATAGAGAGCCTTGTCCTTCTCTACAGTATAGGGGGGTCTAGTGCTAAGGTTTATTAGTGCTTGCTATGAGTTTTGAGCAAGTGTCAGGATAAGAAGTGAATGGTTTGAGTGCTTAAGTTGAAAGTTTGTTTCGTTCCAAGGGAAAAGTTGAAGAGCAGACTTTGCGGAGCTGGGAATAGTTATACCCTAGCTAACCGGCGCTATTCCGCATGCAAAACTGGGCAAATGCAGTTTTTATAGCAGAGAAATGAAAGAGCTAAAAATTAGCCCAAAATGACCAATAAACTACTAATTTCTGGGCTGAAACCACTCCTCAAGGGACAGATAGGCTGCTCAAAGCTCCCTCTCTCACAGTGAACAGAGAAACTTCCTTCTATCCAAGTAAGGTATGGGCAACCAGAGAAACTTGTAACACAGCCCTGAATTCAGCACTAACCTTAAATCTGGACTATACTAGCTTAGACAGGCAGGAAAACAAGTATGTTTTTTATTTTTGTTTTTCATGGGTTTATAGGTTCAAAGGTTAGTACTAGGCTATCGGCCCTAGGCCCTATACAAGCCTAGCCATAACAATTCCCTGGCTATTTCTTCCCACACTATTTACTTCCCTGGACCCTTGTCTAGCAGGGCAACTGATGTAATCCCTGGAGTGAATTTCCTTTCTCCCATCCAATCATCAAGGTTCCTTTTGAAGAGGGCCAAAGAGGCGCTCTTCTTGACATGTATGGGCAATCTATTCCAGAGTCTGAAGAGTCTCTGGGTCAGGAACCTATCCCTCCAGCATGTTTTGTTTATTGTGATGACAAGGTTTAGATCCCTGGAGCATGTGGCTCTGAGGGATTGGGATTTCTTTAAGTGTAGCATGTCCAACAGCTCTGGGTTTCACATGGCCTTGTATGTTAACCAGAGATCAACTCGGAGTAGACAATATGCGACAGAGTACATCTGGAGTTTTTTAAGGCATACAGCATAGGTCATCTGCTTTAGGCCTGTGATTCTTTTAGTGAGGTATTTCTGCGGCCTTTCCAGTTGTTGCAGATGTCTTGAGAGGTACATATGAAATGGGGCTTTGTATTCTATAATGGGTCTAATGAGGGATGAGTACAGTGGGATAATGACCTCCTTTTTTCTGGATGAAAAGCCCTTAGTGATGAGGTGTGCCACATAGAAGGATTTCCTGACTGTTGCGGCGATATGGTTATTGAAGGTGAGACCACTGTCCACCTGTGTCCCTAAGTCCCTTATCACACTTTCAGTGTTTAATGTACTGCCACCTATGTGGTAATTCATGGGTACATGTTTTTCCCAAAGGGAATAACTATACATTTCTTGGCATTGAGCTTGAGCCCATGGCTCTGGCACCAAGCATCTGTTTCTGTAAGGCCCTTTTGTATAGTATCCACATAATTTAGGGATTCAATAATGGCTCCCAGTTTGCAGTCATCTGCAAACTTTGTTAGCCAGAGTCTCCTTAGGGTTGGCCTGTACTTCAGAGAAGTATATGCCAATTAGAGAGGTCCCAGGACTGAACCCTGAGGTACTTTACTTGTCACTTGTCTGGAGCTGGATTTGGAGTCAGCTACTTTTACAGTGTGGGTTCTGTCAGTAAGCCAGTTGGCAACCCATCGATTGACATAGGGATTAATGCCCAGCTTAGTAAGTTTATCTATGATTCCAAAGTGGGGGATGGTGTCAAAGGCCTTGGCAAGGTCAAGATAGGATGTGTGGACTGCCTTTCCCTCTTCCACAGCTCTGGAGACTGATTTGAAGAGGTGAATCAGGTTCAGGAGACAGGATCAGCCCTTCACGAACCCAAACTGGGTGGGATCCAGTGTTTCAAGGTCACCAATGTCTTTGTTTATAAATTCCATGATAATACATTCCATGGCCTTGCAGATCAGGTTCGTCAGACTGGTGGAGTGGTAGTTCCCGGGATCCAAGGTGGATCCCCCCTTGTGGAGTGGGATAACTGCAGCTGTGCACCACTCAGTGGGCACGAAGCCTGAGGTGAGGGTATGATTAAACATGACACTTAGGTGAGGTGCCAGTTCATTTTGTAGTTCATGTAGTACACAGCCCGGGATGTCATCTTGTCCCATGGATGCTGTATTCTTAGCTTTGGATAGTGCGTTTTTTACCTGTGTGGCCGTTATTACCGGAATTTGGCAATCTTCCGGTATTGAGATGAGCCATTTAGGGAGTGAGAGGGGGGTGAAGTTGGCACTGAATCGATCTGCCAGGATATTGGCAATATCCTTGGGATCAGTATATTTAATGCCATTCTGCTGTAGCTCAGAGCAGATCTGAGCATTGTCATTTAGATTCTTGACAGTGTTATAGAATGCCTTGTGGTTGTCTTTGGAATCTTTGACAATTTTATTTTCGTAACTAGCTTTGGAGAATTTTATGAGGGATTGCAGCTTCTTACTGAGGCTCGTAAGGGAGGTTTTTGCATACTTAGATTTTCCTCTTTTCTGCAACAGTTTCTTCCTTTTGTTGTAAAGTTTGTTTATGTCAGGGGACGACCAGATTGGCTTCCTTTTTTGGAGGAGAGCATCTTGGTTCTATTTGGGATGGCACGATTCATGCATGAGTGGATGTGCTCATACAGTGCCTTAGTGTAGGACTCAGCAGTCAAACTTTCAGTTCCCATCTGCATGGGTGTCATGAAGTTTGTAACTTCTGACTTGAGTAGCATGAAGTTGGCTTTGGAGAAGTTTTTTCTGGAGGTTTCCTTACTGGGGGGTGGGGTGTGATGTGGATTTTAAGGGTGATTAGCTTACGGTCTGACCTGACCAATGAGGGGGTGACCATAGGTGTGGCGCATCGATTTCCCATGCTGGTAATGACCAGGTCTAGGATATTGGAGCCCCTGGTGGGACTATGGATTAGTTGACCCAGGGCATTGGAATTTATGAATTCCAAGAACCGTTGGACAAAGGTGTTGGTACACGAGTAGTTTTCCCATTTAATGGCAGGGTAGTTGAAATCACCCAGTATTGGGGTGTTTGGTTGTATATTAATATTTTCCAGTATGTTTAGAAAGGTGTAGTGAGAGTCTTGGGGCATGGTGGGGAATTGTAGCAAGTTACAATCTGGATTGTAGTCTTACCAAGTGTTAGTTGCACCTGGAGAATTTCAGATGCATTGTGTTGGGCAACTAACCTGGTGGTGTGAATATCCTTGCTGAATATGGACACTCCACCTTTAGTGTTTCGATCCTGGTTTGGTGGCTGAAAAGTGTGATAAGAGTTGTAACCTGGTATTGCAGGGGTGCTCTCTGGAGCCTTGAACCAGGTCTCAGTTACTGCACAAATATCAATGTTCTCCATTTTTAGGAGTGCCTTGAGAGAGTGCATTTTGAGGTTTAGACTTCTAGCATTGAGTAACATTACCTTCAGATTTTGCATGCTTGTACCTGTTACGGTGGTGGTTTTGTCCTTTGAACTTTGCCTAAAAAAGGCACTATAGGGGTGGCAAGAGCCTTAGCCAGTAATCTGAATCCCAGGAGCGACAGGTGCAGACCATCTCTGGCAAGCATTTTTTCAGCAAATAAAACAGATACAATAAAAAAAAAAACACTTTAAATGCACAGAAATGACTATCACACTTGAGTGTTTAGCCTACAACAGTTAAACAGGTAATTTAAACACAAAAATGACTTTGTTAAAGTGCAGGCAGTAAAATAAGTACACTATTCAGCTAAAACAAGCTATTTAAATCACAGAAACTCTAGAAAATCAAGGTTTTAGGTGGAATTAGCTAACGGCAGCAAGAAAATGCAGAAAAATTATACTTAATCACTCTAAAGTCTCTCTTTTGTCTCTCAGCTGCTGTAGAACTCTGTAGGGCACCATGCAGGAGCTTGCTGAGCTGTATACTAGCGCAAAAACCTTGCAAATGTGGGTTTTATAGCAAGAAAATGATAGAGATAGAAATTAGCCCAAAATGGTCGATAAACTACTAATTTCTGGGCTGAAACCTCTCCTCCAGGGTCAAATAGGCAGCTCAAAGCTCCCTCTCTCACAGTGAACAGAGAAACTTCCTTCTATCCAAGTAAGGTATGGGCAAACACGGAAACTTGTAACATATCCCTGAATTCAGCACTAACCTGAAAACTGGACTATACTAGCTTAGAAAGGCAGGAAAACAAGTATATATATATATATATATATATATATATATATATATATATATATATATTTTTTTTTTTTTTCCAGAAAATAAAGCAGATGCAATCAAAAAACACTTTAAATGCACCACATTTGAAATATTATAAAATATTTGTGGATGATATCTTTATGCTGTGAGATGGTCCTGTTAGTTTATTGGACCAATTTATCTTATATCTTGAGGGTACTATGGACTATCTCAGGTTT
>NC_056727.1:1002968825-1003176325 GCF_019279795.1 Protopterus annectens | reverse complement strand
TGGTGCCCTTGGCAAGGTAATGGATGATCCTCCCCCCCCCCCCAGACATTTCCATGTCCCATTACTTGGCTATCTCTCGCACCAGTTACCATAAACATTGTTCAAACCTGTCAGTCTACAAATTTTCATCTCTAGTTCTACAAAGATTATAGATATTTGTATTTAGTTTAAAATTTTTATTTCAAATTTTATAGCACAAACACTGATAACTATTTGCTAAACAAAACAGTGCCGTCTCACCATGGAATCAGATTTGCCATGCGCAACATTAAACTTCACTGCCCTTGAATCTCAGATTCACTGAAACTGCATTGACACTAACATTCATAAAAAAACTGTATTTGGCCAATGGCAGATTGCTTACCTTTGGGCTGTTTTCAACCCATGGGCACCCCTGCACACATTTTTATGACCATGCATACATGCATGTGTTCTTTGATTCACGCACCTGATTATATTAAATTAGATTCCTTGTATTATACATCACCACTTATTAGAATGTGTTTTAAATTTGTAGTTTAGAAAATTTTTCCAGTAATCAGTGAAACAAAATGTTTGAACCAATAAAGACAAAAGTACCTATTTCAGAACATTTTAATCATAAAAGACTACTCACACTGCTGTTGTTACAATAAACCAATATCAGTCAACATGCACAATCTCTCCAGAAGTAAAAAATCATCAGGAAATTCCACATTAAAGAGATCTGTAACTAATGACCAGGTTGCCGCTGGCAAACAACTTTGCATTTCACTGCTTCATCTACAAATTCATTGCCTGCTTCCCATAAAGAATACATTTCCTATGTGAAATTAAAACATAATTGGTGTGTTGGTGATATGCAATAGGAAATGGCTGGCAAACCAGCAACAGGTTCATAGTTACTAGGCATCTCATCCAAAGGAGGATATAATCAAGATTACAGCACTCCCCCATCCATATCTATCTGGTGAGTGAAGAGATCCCACAGTGGTTAGCAAATGTGCTACATGTCTACCCGTTGCACCACTGACACCAAACAACACAACTATGAAACTCGGTGACTGGCATCTGTAGACTGTAATCCTCTGTGATTAACAAAACAAAAAAAGAAAGAAACTTAAAAGAGATCTGGCATTTGAGGGTAAAGTGGTTCACACAGCCTATCTTGACCTGCCAAGGCTTTCAACACCATCCCCCATTCTGGAATTATAGCTAAACTCAATAAACTAGGCATAAATCCCTACATCACAAGATGGGTTGCCAACTGGCTCACTGACAGAACCCACACTGTAAAAGTTGCAGACTCCAAATCTGACCTCAAACCAGTGACAAGTGGAGTACCACAGGGTTCCATCCTGGGACCGCTCCTGTTTGGTATCTACTTCTCTGAAGTACAGGCTATCACAGAAGGCCTCTGGCTAACAAAGTTCACAGATTAATGCAAACTAGGAGCCATAGTCAAGTCCCCAAATGATGTGAACATCCTACAGAAGGGCCTCTCTGAGACAGATGCCTGGTGTCAGAGCCATGGCCTCAAGCACAATGCCAAAAAGTGCAGTGTCATCCCCTTTGGTAAAAACTCTGTACCCATGAACTACCACATAGGCTGCAATCTACTTAACATCGAATGCGTGATAAGAGACCTTGGGACCCAGGTGGACAGTAGTCTCTCCTTTGATAGTCATATCGCCACAGTAGTCAGGAAGTCCATCTACATGGCACACCTCATCATAAAAGGGTTCTCATCCAGGAAAAAAGAGGTCATCGTTGCCCTCTACTCATCACTCATTAGACCCATTATAGAGTACAACGCCCTTTTTGGAATGTACCTCACAAGACATCTGCAGCAGTTGGAAAGGCCACAGAAGTACCTCACAAAGAGGATTACTGGACTCAAACAAATGCCCTACACTGACCGCCTCAAAAAACTCCAGCTTTACTCCGTAGCATATCACCTACTCAGAGGTGATCTCTGCCTAACATATAAAGCTATGTCAAACCCAGAGCTGTTGGACATGCTACACCTAAAGAAATCCCAATCCCTCCAAGCTACATGCTCTAGGGACCTAAACCTTGTCACCACAATAAACAGGACATGCTGGAGAGATAGATTCCTATCCCAGAGACTTCCCATACTCTGGAACAGGCTACCCATCTATGTCAAGCAAAGTTCTTCATTAGCACTCTTCAAGAAAATCTTGATGAGTGGATGGGAAATAGGAAATACACCCCGGGGATCACTTCTTTGTCTCTGCTCGTCAGTGGCACAGGAAAATAACTTTCTTGGGTGGTGTAAGCCAGGGAACCTTGTTGGCTAGGCTTGCGTATTCTCTTGGGCCGATAGCCTACTAACTACCTATGAACCTATGAACCTATGATGTGGAAGTTTAAAACACTTGCTTGCCAATAATTAAGGTTCAAGGTTTCATTCTGAGCAAAGTCACTTAACTAGACAATGCCCTTAACTAGGTGTGTTTTTCTAAATTAGACTGCTCTGTATATCTCCCTATTATGTTACCACAGATGCCCTACTTAAATTTCCCTCAGTTTCTAAAGATGGCATTAAAACATGGTCCTAACAATGAGGTTTATAATACTTGCTGTGTTTACTGAGGTTCTCCTACAAGGTCCTAACACTGTTGTCGTTTGAATTACTGAATTTTTTTTTAAATAGTAAAATTGGGCCCCCCATGCTAACATGGGACCTAGTAAGAATCCTAGGTAGCCTGGTGCTGGATCTGGCTCTATATAGATGCATGCACACGCACGCACGCGCGCGTGCACGCACACACACACACACACACACACACACACACACACAAACACCCATGTATGCAGGCATACATACACACACACACACACACACACACACACACACACACACACACACACACAAACACCCATGCATGCAGGCATACACACACACACACACACACACACACACACAAACACACACACAAACACACACACACACACACACAAACATCTGCTACAAAATCTAACCCCTTTCTTAGCTCTTACTCTAACTGTAACCCACAAACACTCACAGTCATATTTCCAAAACACAGCCCCAGCACTCTTCATTACTGACATGGCACAATTCATAGTGGAGGTATCATACCCTTGCCCTACTTGCATTCACCCAAACAACCAATTTACCCATATTCCTGTTTATGAACGTGTCACTACCAAACAGTAATTCTCTAAAACTCGACTTTGCTCACATCTTTCACCCATAAATGTGATATGTAGATTGGTAAATATGAATTGTCTCTACATGTGGATATGGTATGTATGTAATGCAGAAGAAATGTCCTGGAAATCTACTTCAATTCCTTACTTGCCTTGTAAACTCTGTGGATGGAGGTATTTGTGTATGGGATCACTATAGGATTTAAATGTGACTCATAGCCATGGAGATATATATATATATATATATATATATATATATATATATATATATATATATACATATCTATATATATATATATATATATATATATATATATATATATATATATATATATATATATATATATATCTATATAGGTTCATAGGTTCATACTAGGCTATCTGCCCTAGGGCATTTATAAGCCTAGCCAGAATGTGTTTGGCTTTCGCCACCCATTTTAAATTAATTTTGCTATGCCTTTTTTTGAGGTTAGTATACTGTGCCTCTGTCTAACAGTGACACAGAAGTGATAGCCGGGGTAAACCTACGATCTCCCATCCACTCATCAAGATTCCTCTTGAAGAGAGTCAATGAGGGACTCTGCCTAACCTGGACTGGGATTTTATTCCAGAGTGAAGGGAGCCTCTGGGTTATGAATCTGTCCCTCCAGCATGTCCTATTTATTTCAGTGCTGAGGTTCAAGTCTCTCGAGCGCGTAGCTCGATGGGATTTGGATTTTCTGAGGTGCAGCATGTCCATTAATTCCGGGTTGGACATGGCTTTATACGTCAGGCAGAGATCGCATCTGAACAGGCGGTATGCCACTGAGTAGAGCTGGAGTTTCTTTAACCGGGCAGCATATGGCATCTGTTTGAGCCCTTTGATCCTCTTGGTGAGTTACTTTTGGGGTCTTTCCAGTTGCTGCAGGTGTCTGGTAAGGTACATCCCAAAAGGGGCATTGTACTCAATTATGGGCCTGATGAGGGATGTGTAAAGAGGCACGATGACCTCCCCTGATCTAGATGTGAATCCCTTCATGATTAGGGGGGCTATATAAAATGTTTTTCTAACCACTTTGGCCACGTGGTTGTCAAATGAGAGATTGCTATCAACTTGGGTCCCTAGGTCCCTAATTACTTCTTCTGTACTTAATGGATTACCACCTATGTGGTAATTTGTGGGCACTTTGTTTTTGCCAAAGGGGATGACTATACACTTTCTGGCATTTAGCTTGAGGCCATGGCTCTGGCACCAGTTGTCTGTTTCTATGAGGCCCTTTTGGAGGATGCTTGTGTCGGCTGGAGAGTCGATTATGGTGCCCAATTTGCAGTCATCTGCGAACTTGGTCAGCCACAGTCCTTCCGTGTTGGCCTGTAACTCCGAGAAATATATACCGAACAAGAGAGGTCCCAGGACCGAGCTTTGTGGGCACCACTTGTAACTGGTTTGGAGTCTGACATGGCTCCAGCAATTCTAACCATGTGGGTTCTGTCCTTGAGCCAGTTTGCAATCCATCTAGTGACATAGGGGTTTATATTTAAGCTGGTGAGCTTATCTATAATGCCCGAGTGGGGTATTGTATCGAAGGCTTTTGCGAGGTCCAGGTAGGCTGTGTGGACCACCTTCCCCTCGTCAATGGCCTTGGTGACTGTTTCAAAGAAATCAACCAGGTTTAAGAGGCAGGATCTGCCCTTAACAAAGCCATGTAAACATATATATATAGATATATATATATATATATATATATATATAAATATATATATATACATATATATATAAATATATATATATATATATATATATATATATATATATATATATATAGTTCTACTAAGGTGGCGATAGCACTGTCGCCTCAAAGTAAGAGGTTCCCCAGTTTGATTCTTGGCTGAGGTGCCTTCTGTTTGGAGTCTACATGCCCTCCCTGTGTTTGCATGGGTTTCCTCTGGGTGCTCCGGTTTCCTCCTACATTTCAAAGACATGCAGAAGTTGGACTGAACATTCTAAATTAGCCATAGATGTGAGTGTGCATGTGAGTGTGTGATGTAGAACAACTTTTGCTTTGGGGCTAACCACCTGGCAGTGTAAACCTTGGTTCTACGATTGTCCCTGTTGAAATGACACCTCAACCCCATATAAAAAAATGGGAAAAAGGGGTTGTATATGTATGGATGGATATATGGGTCAACTAAGTTTACTCGAGTAGCCCATATGTCGACCTCTGAAATGTTGACTGCAAAAGGATGACAAACCAGACATTGACACATTACCATGCATATGCCCCCACACCCCTGCAAATTTTATATTTATTTCTTCTTTGGTAACCAAGAAAGTACAGCTGAGCCAATGCCCCATTTTCAGAGGAGGTCCAGGGAGAAAAGCTAGATTTAAAGTGTAGTTGATGAATAATTACATAGAAGGCGAGAAAAGTCCCAAGATGGATTAAATATTTTACAACGAGCTGGGGATAAAGGTTCCATAAAACATACATAAAACACATTTTACAATAGCTAAGTAAATTTTATACAAGGAGAGAAAACTGTACCTCTTTCACCTTCATTTTGCTGCTTGTGCTTAGGAGGTCAACTTCATTTATTTGCTGTATTTATTACTGCTTGTTGGCAGCCTCACTAATTGATGACAGTATTTTAATGAATCGCTGCTTTATTTGTGCTGTCTGTTACTGTTGTGATTGTGAGCTACTGTTTCAAAGAAATCTACTGATTAACTATATTTTATTGCTATCTACTGCAATTCATTACTGTTTAACTGCATTTTACTACATTTTATTGCTGTTTAACTGTATTTTTTCATACTGCAAGTTTGATTCTTTTGACTATAAGTGATTAATCTGTGCTTCATTGTGAGTTTTTTTACTGTGTTCTTAACCTTAAAATTGAGTAGCATAGTCTAGATACAGGTCTGCTGCATCCAGTGCTTCAGCTGCATGGTTTTTAACCCTTTTTGAGGTATTCCAGCTACAGGTTTTCCCTTAGTAGCACTTGTGTTATCATCTAGTAGTACTACTCTTAGACCTTCCTCCCTTTATCCTCTTAGCTCTTTCAGTTTCTGACAAATATGGATGGACAATTTCCTACATTTTCTCCTGCCAGTCTGGTCAATATGGGCAGCCTGAGACAGTGTAGCAACTGCCTCATGTACACAGACAACCCTCTACTTCTACCACCTAGGAACACAATTTGTGAGAAATGCAATTACATCAAGCACCTAGTGTCATTGCATTCTCCCACACAAACCAGTAAATCTGGCACTGAGAAGGTTGGCAACATGAACACCACACCTCAAACACTACCCACACCTACACAACACACCACCTCATATGTGAAGGTCCTCAACAAAAGCATACCCAAACAAACTAGACCTCTGAGGCATAAACACATGCAAACTCCACTGCCCACCACACCACACACCACACATAGTCCACTAAGGCCTAAACATAAACCCAACATATTAGTCATAGGAGACTCCATTTTGAGATACACAAATGTGCCCCTCACCAGGCTGGATAAGGAGAAAGTCACTGTTAGTTATTTGTCGGGTGCCAGAATCCGCCATATCACCAATGCACTCAAGTCTTTCAACAGGTACTGTTATGACTCTGTCATAGTTCATGTTGGAGTGAATGACCTGAGATGTGCCTCCCTGGACTATACAAAGAGAGATATGATTGAGCTTGCTGAGTATGTGTCCCAAGCAGGTATGTTCCAAGCCTTAGGCGGCATTCTACCATCACCCAGAATGATGCCTCAATACAAACATAAAATGATTAACTTTAGCAATTGTCTTAGTTTCTGGTGTCATCCAAGGGGATCCAGTACATGACAGCCTGGTGTGACATGATTGACAAGCCACAATACTTTGCCAGAGATAGCCTGCATCTGTCTCGGTTGGACTTCAGGCTCCTGGAAAAGGGTCTTGTCTCCCCCACAGTGCATTTTTTAGGCAACACCATGAGGTCAAAACTACCAACATGAAAATGTCATCAAAACATAAATTAAATGTCATGCTGCTAAATGCTAGGAGTCTAACCATGAAACTGCACTCATTCCAAGCATTCTTAACCCTGGAAGAAGCTGACATTTGTGCAGTCACAGAAACATGGTTCAAAGCTGTAGAGAGCATCCCAGCGTTACCAGGTAACTCATCCTATCATTCATTCAAACCCCAAACCATGGGCAGCAAAACAAAAGGAGGTGCAGCTGCAATATATATAAAAGACATAGTCACCTCTAGGCTGGTCAAACAGTATGATGCACAGGAAATACTGCAGGTGCAGTTAACAATTGACTAGACCCCTATTCAATTCATAGCTAGCTACAGGCCTCCAACTCTGACTCAAGATGCCCACTAGACTTATCTGAACCTCTTAGACTCTTTCAAGATTCAACCCTTCACCCTGATCCTGGGTTACTTTAACTATCCAACCATAGATTGGAAGAAATACTCATGCCGAAACACAAGTGCCCAGAGATTCCTTGATTATGTCAATTGAAATGCCTTGAATCAGTTGGTTGACACACCCACAAGAGGGGAAAATATCTTGGACTTGGTATTAACCAACATGAGTAACCATTGCAGCATCCCTGGTAAGATCAGACCATAAAGCAGTCACTTTCGAAGTCACCATCTCCCCCCACCCCCACCCCAGCTAGGGTCAAACAAAAAAAAACTTCTCCAAAACTGATTACAACCTCTTGAGGGAAGGTATAAACAGCTTCACAGCATACACCCCCTCCACAGGAACTGAAACATATGTCCAAACCTACACCAAAGTACTATATGAGCATTTATATAGCAGGACAAAATCCTCCTCCTCAAGGAAGAGTAAAACTGTCTGCTGGATATCTACAATAAATAAACTATATAATAAAAGAAAAAAATTGCTGTCCAGAACCAAGAAGGAGCAGGTGTCTAACTGGAAGCATTCTCTCCTTAGCCTGAACAAGCAAAAAATGAGCACTAGTGAAATCCGCCAAAGCAAACTTTGAGTCCAAACTGACCACATCTACTATGGACAGTAATAAGACTTTCTTTACATATGTCCGCAATCTCAAGGGAAGCATTCAGATCTGCTCAGAACTGGTGCTCAAGGACACCACATACACAAGCCCTGTAGATATAGTCAACCTGCTGGCAGACAGGTTCAGTGAAAACTTCATTCCTCTACCCCCCCCCCATCAGTAAAACCAGATATCCACGTATCTGCCCCCTCCCCTTATCTCTAGGGAGCAAGTCATCACTGCACTCTCAAAGGCAAAAACTACAGCCTCGATGGGACACTATAACATCCTAGACTGCATCCTACATGAACTCAGGCAAGAACTTGGAGCACCATTAGGCACCCTATTCAACCAAAGCTTGAGTGTCGGCTTCATCCCAGCTGAGTGGAGGACAGCTACAGTCATCCCATCAGCCTAACTAGCCTGATCTGCAAGGCCATTGAGAGGATTATCATGGACCTCATTAACAAGGACATTGGCAACTTCCAGACACTTGATATCATACAGTTTGGTTTTGTCAAGGGAAGGTCATGCCTGTTAAATTTGGTCAACTTCTTTGAGACTGTCACTAAGGCCATAGACGAGGGGATGATGGTGCACACCGTCTACCTTGACTTGGCCAAGGCCTTCGATACTATTCTCATCTCAGGTATAATAGATAAACTCTCTCAACTAGGCATCAATCCATATGTTACCAGATGGGTAGCAAACTGGCTGACTAATAGAACCCACCTAGTCGAAATAGGGGAAGCCACCTCAAATAGTAGAATTGTAACAAACAGTGTACCGAACAGTGGGCCTCTGCTGTTTAGGATATACTTCTCAGAGGTGCAGGCCAAATCTAGTGGGCTATGGCTGACCAGGTTTGCAGATGACTGCAAGCTGGGTGCTGTCATCAATTCCTCTAGTGATGTGGACATCCTCCAAGAGGGTCTCAACCAAACAAATGACTGGAGCCAGAAACATGGCCTCAAACTGAATGCCAAAAATGTATCATCATCCCTTTTGGAGAGAGTGACGGTCCCACAAATTATCACATTGATAATAAGGAGCTAAGCATGCAATCAGTCATGAGGGACTTGGGCACCCAGGTTGATAGCAAACTGACTTTTGACCACCATATTGCCTCCATTGTACGGAAAGCTTCCTACATGGCCCACCTCACTAGTAAGGGTATCTCATCCAGGGGGAAGGTGGTCACAACATCCCTGTATTCTTTTTTTATAAGACCCATTATTGAGTACAGTGCCCCTTTCAGCATGTACCTCACAAAGCACATGCAGTAGCTGGAGAGACCACAGAGGTTCGTCACCTGGAGAATCCAGGGTCTCAAACATCTACCCTACACAGATAGGCTAAAAGCCCTGTCCCTCTACTCAGTCACCTACAGACAACTCAGAGGTGACTTCTGTCCAGTATACAAAGCAATCTCAGATCCCGTCCTGATGGGACTGCTGCATATCCGCAAGTCAAGCTCCTCTCAAGTAACCCACACTCGCAACCTCAACCTAGTCAGTGACATTAATAGGACTTGTTGGCAGGACAGATTTATGCCCCAGAGACTCCCCATGTTGTGGAATAGACTCCCTCTCCATGTAAAGCAGAGTACCTCATTAAACCTTTTTAAGTGCAACCTGGATAACTGGATGAGGAAAAGAAAATACACCCCTGGGATTCCACCTGTATCCCTGCTGAACAGTGGGATAGGGTGCTGACTTGTTGAAACATGGGCTAAATTATTAGTTTTGTAAGGGCCTCAGGGCCAGTAGCCTAGTCACTTCCTATGATCCTATGATATTATGCAACAGATGGAGCACAAACAGATTGTGATTTATTTTCAGACTATTACTAGGATAAACTATGATCAAGAATACAAAATGAACTTCAAGTAGCAAGACACTTTACAGAAGCAGATAACCTATGTCAAATAAGCGAATACATAGCTTTCAAAATATTGACTATATTTCTAATAATATATGGAGGTGAGAAATAGAGTATTCTGTTGCCAAAATAAAGTAATAGAATGAGATGAGGAGAAGTAATGAGCAGGAGGAAAAATTAAGGACATGGAGAGACAGTTTATTAAAAGAGAGATGAGAATCATATGGAAGGACATTAGAGAGGAAAATAAATAGTTGAAGGTGTCGGCTGAAGAGGGAAAAGAAATACTAACTCCAAGATCTTACAATATTCATGGACATTGACTATTCCCCTACCTGGGAGTTTGTCGATCTCACAAATCTGTTAACCATCTACATATATTGACCAATTGTGGTCAATAAAATGGATGTTAACAAACCAGCATTTAGACCAAATGCAGGGCACCTATGTAGATAGATAGATAGATATAGATTACTTACCTGTAGTGCTGGTTTTGTGGTCTGTCTGCAGCAAGTGCAAGCTTCTCTTCACTTGAAGATCTGGGGGATGAGCATCAGGCACTGTCTGCAGGAAGCCAGTTAGCATTCCTGCAGGTCTGTAAAAGTATATTTTTTTTACTCTCCACTTGAAGGGGTGGGGAGCTAACTCATCGGACATGCACATGATACTTGTTGAGCCAGCTACACCTCTGGGCTAGCCCTCCCACAGTGGATACCATAAATACAATGGATATCATGGATGTGAATATCATAAAAAGTGGCACTACAGTTTTAATTTGATATATACTATGTAATACCAGTATTAGGGACTAAAATTTCCATGAACACAAAAATAAAATGCACTGAAGAGACAAATTTATTGCCCATAACAAATATATTACTATTACTTAGGCACCTTGAACTTTATTTTATCATCAGGCATATAATATTGGCATGTCACTGCTGTCTTTAGCTATGACTTCAGTAAGAGTAGTAATGGAAATGTTACACTAATGCACATTTGCATACAATTTCATTACATTTTACATTCTGCATGGATATGCATATCAACTTACAATTAGCCAGATGTAAGGAACTGCACCTGTCTATATAATGTGGAATCATCAGTACTTTCTGATGCAAAAACTTTATGAACACTATTCCTCTTTTGCTATTTCTATCTTGTCATGAGATAGTTCAACCTCAGTTGGCCATGTGGTCGTGAATTCTTTCAAAGTATAGTCAGCAATCTTCCAACATAATAGTACCCAGGAAATAAGTGGCAGTCAAAACCTTTAGACTTTTTGAATATAAGACTGATGTAATTGCTTAGCTCAGATACATGCAGATGGTGTACACCACAAATTGAGAAACTGGTTTTCCTTTTACTTATTAAATTATTTTTGTAGTGAATCATTGCAGATTCAAAACTGATTAACATTGCATTGTAAGATTGTTAGATTTCTTTTTGTTTTTTCATCTGAGCTGCATGACCAGGAATGTCCATGATTAATTGCAGTCCTCTTAATTGTTGGCAACAGAAATTTAATTTATAGTCTTAGACTTTTGCTTTAGCACAGCCGTGAAGCTGTGGTATTAGTACAGAAGCTTCACTTTGTTGAGTCTTGCAATACTCAGCATGAAAAACAATGCCTGCATCAGATATATGCACACTATTTACAGATCTGGTAACGAAAACTGTAATGTCACATAGTAATGCCAGTGAAAGAAGTGAAAAAATATGATGAGTGAAATGTAACCTAATAAACAATGTATGCCTATGAATATCAAATCATATGCCCAGTAAACCATATGTAATTTGTAGCAAGTATTCTCTATAATAGCTTCTGCAAAGTTAATCAATTTGTTCAAAAGTACAGTGATATCTGGTGGGTTTCAAAAGAAGAGTGTTGTTTTACAATAATTTTTAGTTTGAAAAGTGTTATTTTATAATGTACACATGTAATTGTACTTCAGGTTAATGCAGACTGGTGTTTAAACTTCTGTGCAGTTATATCCGGCAGTAAGTTCATGTTACATTACAAATCAAATGTTTTTCTCCAGAGTGGAATCAGTGAATTTCTGATCAGAACAAACATCCTTCAGTAATGTGACTAGTGCGATCTATATGATGAAAAAAAGAAAACAGGAAAAAATTAGGAAGCCCTTTGCTCATGTTAGTATTCATCATCCAGCAGTAGAGCATCTAAACATCTGGTGCAATATGAAACATTATAGGTGTAATATAATGCAGATTACACCCATGTGTCACCTTTTCTACTTGTGTCAGAATTTAGTGTCATCAGTTTCTCCAGGATTCACACCATTACTGTCACGTTGAGTTAAAAAACTGTTAATGCTCTACAGAAGTTTCCATTTTTTCAGCTTTAAGGAACCAATCGTTCTTCTTGTGTCTTCCTTCTAACATAGATGTACCAAAAAAAAAAAAAAGCATGATTTCAAATATTTGTCATGTTGGCACACATTTACTTGAACTCTTATGAGAAGCCCAGATGCCCTAATGAAATCCTACAACAGTTGCACATGTTGTAAAACCACAGAAAAATTGTTAATTGTCTTAACAAGTCTTTGAAATCAGTGATGTTTTTGATCCTTTTACTAAACAAAAAATGATTAAACACTAGGCAGTGCTGGACAGTAGAGTTGTACAGTATAGGGTTTGCATTGAATTAGCCATTGATTTCATATGTCAGATTGTTCAGACCTCTATATTTGATATTGTATGATATGATTTGTAGATTATGCATTATTGATTTCTGCAACTGGGGCACATACTGAATGGACTAGAAACAGCTTTCCTATAGCCCAGACAACTCAAGTTCATTTAACAACTTGATGATGATTTCATTTAAAGCTAATGGATAGCTAGGACATGAAATGCCTTAAGTTTTTTCATATATATATATATATATATATATATATATATATATATATATATATATATATATGTGTGTGTGTGTGTGTGTGTGTATGTATATATGCATATATCTCTTCTTGACTACTGAAATCTAGGAATAGTGCAATATCATAAGTATAATTCATATTACATGCCACAAGCATTCTGAAATATAGTGGGCTTTCTTTATACCAGACTAGACTACTAGACTGAAAAGAAAACAATAAAACCGGGTCCACAGGGAGTAACTCATGAAAAGAGTCAAAATGTACATACTGTGTGGCATATAACAGGACTGCCCTGCACTTTGTCTGCATATTATTTCACTGAGTCTGCTTTGGTGGAATAAGGAAATCAAAAAGTAAGACAACTAAAATGGCAACTGCTGTACTAGAAGCTAGTTATGAGCTGACAGGTAACCACTGTTTCACTCAGGTAAAGGTGATAATTATCCAGACTACTCACATGTATTCCAAGCTGCCTCTACTGACAGACAGTAAGCTGAAGCTTTATGTGAGTTATGCCTCACACTATGCATCAGTACTTACACCCCATCCCCTATACTTCATTTGTCTCATAGCTTCTTTACTTTCAGGCCTTTTTACAGGATCATTATCAAGTATTTCCCCATGTTTGTTGCTGTTATTACTTGTAACCTGCATTCTTTTCCCCTTGGGTTTTACTTCCCAGGTGCATTACTTTGTATTCCTCTGCAATGAATCAAAATGACCATACCTTTCAGTACTCTTCTGACCTGATCAAGTGTCTTCTCATCCTTTGCACCTAACTGCTGAACCCAGAAGCACAACAGATACTGTGCATTTTCCAGAATGATCAGAGGCACTAAATATAGCAAAAATGGTCTGCCCTAGCATTATGCATCTAACTGTTCACTGCCCGAAGGATTATTTTACTGACATTTTGCCTTTCTGTGTTTTATTACTTTCCACTTACCTGTCATCCTTAAGTGAACTTAATTTACATTACTTTCAATTACTTGTTGTCAGTTCTTTTGGACCCATTTTTCTCAGAAAAAAATTCAAGCTATCTTCCACAAATGAATTAGACTTGCTTTCACTTATTCTTGGCTCCTGGCTGTGAATGGTTTGTGTTTATCAGCCAGGTGGAGAGATTAGAATGTGCTCTGAAAACAGATAATTTTGCTGTAGTCTGTGGATTACTGGGTAATTGTTGGTTTTAGACCTAGATGAAGAAGTATTATCAGGTCTGCAGAAGAGCTGTAACAAGATAAAGAATGCAAATATCTCCTGATATAGATCAGCTGTGCAAGGACTGCAGTGCAAATGATCAGGTACTGCTGGTTGCTAAGAGCAATAGCTCTGTGATGGTGAGTGTCAGACATCCTGTTGCTAAGTACAACAACTCTGTGATGCTGAGTCTGAGACACCCTTTTGCTAAGTACAACAGCTCAGTGATAGTGGGTCTCAGATACCCTGTTGCTATGAACAACAGCTCAGTGATGGTGGGTCTCAGAGACCCTGTTGATAAGTACAACAACTGAGTGATGGTGTGTCTCAGATACCCTGTTGCTAAGTACAACAGCTCAGTGATGGTGGGTCTCAGACACCCTGTTGCAAAGTAAAACAACTCTGTGATGGTGGGTCTCAGACACCCTGGGGGTCTATATTAAATTGCTGAAATGGCATTACAACAAATGCCATTTCGCCGACATGTAAAAAACGAAATGCTAAAACAACGAAAACCTAGGTCACCGATTTTTTTCCTAGGGAAAAAAATCGGTAGACCAACAAAACAAAACACACCAGTTAAAACATTTTAAAGTGGGGGGCTTCTTCCTCCACAACCCCCAATGTGGGGGGCTCTGCCCCCACCCCCCTAACTAAATATACCAATGCCAAGATCGCACCACAGTGGGGTAAAAGGCAATGTCACAGCTCAAGCCAAGTGATTTTTTTTTTCCTAGGAAAAAAAATTGCTGACCTGAGCTTTCACTGTTTGAGCATTTCGCTCTTTACATGTCAGCAAAACGGCATTTACTGTAATGCCATTTCGACAATTTAATATAGACCCCACCCTGCTGCAGTAGCTGCGACAGAGTAATGATACAATTCTGAAATCTGATCATTATGCACTACATCATAAAGGGTGCAGCTCTGATCAAGTCATACTCTTCTCTTGGAGTACAAATTAGCAATATCACAGATACCACTTGGAGATCTCCCAAATCTGTCAATGAAGAACTCTGTTTTGAGCAATCAACCAGTTATGATTTTCTCAGTGCTCAGTACACTGTCCATATAGCCTTTCTGATTGGTTGGAAGGCTTTTATCTCACAGAATTGTGAATTAGCTGCTCACTTTTTTGTAGGCAAAGTGGACTTCATTAGGCATGATGCTCTCTTGGGAGCACACAGTGGGCTTGCATTTGCCCATGACAGGTATTCACTAGAGTGGACTTGGGAAGACAGTGACTGACTACCATAACTGATTACTATAACTTTGCCAAGTTCACAAAAATGTTTCCAGGACCTCATCTCATTACTTGCAATCTTGATTTTATCCCATCTCAGCTGAAGAGATTTTGTGGACCTTTTACTTTTAAAACTGTCCTATCCTGTTTGAGGATAGACAATTTCCTTCTGTTTTAAAACAAGGGCTAATTATGCCTAACTTCATGAACTTCACCTTTAAGTCAGGCAGTCTTGGGAGTTACTACCCTATCTCAAAGCATTCCTTCACTGGGGAGTTTACTGATAGGGTGATGTGTAAGTAACAAGCTTGGAATGGTTCTTGTTCCTAACGGACTCTGGTATCCATTTCAGTCATGGTCCAAAACTGACCACAGTGCTGAGATGGTTGTCCCTTTGGCAAGTAATAATCATTTAGTGGCGAGGGATGTAAGACCTGATCTTCTTCCACTCATATTTGATTTATCAGCTGACTATTCAGTCCTTCTGGAGTGTATGAAGATCTACTGAGGGGTCTTCTACATGGTTCTTGCATAGTTTACTGCTTGTATCCAAAGATGCGGTCAGTGGATGGTTTATTTGTCTCTTTTTCTGCCTCCCTTCTTGCTGTGGAATCCCACATGGTTCCATATTGCATTCAGTTCTTTTCACAGTGTGCATGATCCCATTTGATGGCATAATTAGGCAGAAAGGCTTGTATTATAACAGTTACCATAATCATATCCAGCTTTGCCTCTCCATTTTCTCAGGAGCATGTGGATTCCACAGATCCCCTTGAGGACTGCATGTGGGAAATTCTTTAATGGATGTCAGTTAGTAGCTTCAAAACCATCCAAACATGCAGCCATAGCATTTTTTAACCCATGTTTTGTCTTTGAAGGTCATATATTAGATTTTGTGTCTAAGGTCTGTAATATTGAAGTGATTGCTGATTGACTGGCTGTCATTTCAGAAACTAGTGGCAGCCTCCTTTTGGTGTTACATTCATCATTTGGGAAATATCATGCATCTTAAGAACAAGACACCCTTTATTAATAAAGTAAGAACTACAACAGTGTTGATAAAGAGAAATCAAACAACATAACAAACTTGAACAGCCAGCAGTGTTTCTTCCTTCCAATTGCAAACTACATCATGTGCTTACAAGCATATGTAGAGCTTATCATATCCTAGTTATTACATATTCAGATAGCACAACATTTTTGAAAGGCTGATGTTTCTCAGTAAGTACTCCAGGCCAGTAATGCTGATCTGTATCAGAAGGGAGAAAACTAGACACATCTTCATTGTCTACCTTAAGACCATAATTCCTACATGCTAACAGTTTGTTCTTCTGCCTCAGCCATTTTATTAAATCATGAGCATATGTTAGTTCACATAGTGACCCGTTTATGACTGCAGGTTTAAATTACTGCAGATGTACCCTATTGCTTGTCATTCTGTAAAATGAGGTGCAAAGTAAAAATCAACAGTGCATGGAACATATGCCCCTATTAGCTCAAATAACATACTGGCTATTAAACTCCTGATAGCACAAGTTGTTTATTCCCAGAAATTATAAAACATTTAAGACTTCTATGTCTCCACACCCCAAACAAACTATCCCATGTTCAAACACCTTAGCTGCACTGAACTCAATGACCAAAATCACCAATGGAGGAAAAGGGTGGTCTTTTCATAATTGCTTGTGTAGCTCCTAATCCTCCTTATGTTGTAATATTGTCTTACTTAGGGGGTATTGGAAGATTCTATCCATGAGGGGGCATCATTAAAATAGACTTGATTTCCCTAATGTTACTGCAGCTCATTGTTTTATAAATCATTGAGGCTTTCAAAGACTTCCAAAGGGCTCTGATCCTTGTAAGGTTTACTGCAGAGTTGGGTATTGAAAAATTATTTAAACATATCCAACCCCTAAAGGGTGGCCTGGACACCCTGATAAAACAATATCTAGTCCCCAGTATCTTGAAGAAGAGTTAGTAATTAGCTTCAAATACTTTTTGAGGTTCTAGTTTGTTCTAGTGACCCTCTGTACTTCTGTTTGTCTTGCTATGTTTGAGAGCTCCTTTATACTTTTCTTTTTCCACACCTGGTATCTTAGCACTAAATCGTTAACCTTAAAGTCTGAGCAGACACCTAGATGTCTGAAGAAGTATCCCTCTCACAAGCTCTGTAAGGGCTAGGAACATCTGGAATACTGTGTGCCATTGTTTAAAATGATTAGGAAGAGATGATGCGTACCATTTATACATCATAGAAAAATGAGTTTAGCAATTTCCTTTCCAGCATAATCCACCTGGACATATCTTCATAGTCACATTATCATAAGTGATTGAGAATACAGGCTCTAGTATGTTAGCCCCACTGCAATATGCCTAAACTGCTAAAGGTTATAGGATTGGCCTCCGTGCCACCCATGTTTATGTGATGTAATGACACATCTATGTGTGTAAATCAACAGTGGAGCAGCAAACATCTTCACCACATTTATGTTAAACACAACCTCCTCTGGGATTGCACTCATATGTAGAGAGTACTCCATATGGGATCTATGTGCCAATCAACCAGGGTTAAGATGTTAAGGTGAAAAAAAAGTATGATAAAGTATTTGGGAATCTATTTGTATGTAAAGGCAAAGTTGTTTTTCTTTAGATTACAGCCTTAAACATTTGCCAGGAAAATCTCCATTTTACAGTTATTAACTTTAAGACAGAAACATATGAAAAGAGCTTCCAGGCATGTGTTATAATAAGAGTGTCATGATGAAGAAGGATCAAACATTTGGTCTGTTGCCATGGATATGAACTTTCCTATTGTCTCTTTTACCAGCTTGGTGGATATGGGCAACTTGAGGCAATGTAGAAATTGCCTAATGTTTACTGACAACCAGTTAATTCTCAAACAAACTGATATGGTATGTGACAGATGTATTTACACAATGTCACTGGAGGCAAAGTTCTCACATAAAAGTACTCCTAAGGTCAATAAGGTTGTCAGTAGTACACACGCTGCACCCATCACGCACAATTCAAAGCAGACATATAGACCCACATATACTGAGGCACTTACGTGTAACCTTCCTAAACCACAAAGACCTCCTAGACAAAGTACACATAAGAAATACCCTCAGCAGCCCCAAATGCACTCTTTCAGAATGGGTCTATGTTAAATATTTGAACATCCAAAATGTCAAATACCACATGGTCGAGACCATATGGTCGACATTTGGATGTTCGAATATAAAATTAAAAAAAAAAAAAAAGAAAGAAAGAAAAACACACCTTAACAGTGTGGGCAGGGGGCAAGCCACCCCCACACCCCCCCTACTTAAATATACCAACTCCGAGACTGCACTTCAGTGCAGAAAAGGGAAACTTTCCCATTCTCCACCATACGGCGCCGTTAAAAGTCAATCTTCGAACACTTGAAATGTTGAACATTTGGTCTCAACCATCTAACGTTCGACATTTTAAGCATTCGAAGAACTGACGTAGACCCTTCAAAACAACACCCACATCAACACAGAGAGCTACATCTCATGGAGCCTCTGCCTCTAAGCCCATAAGGCAAGTCACGACACAATCCAACATTATAATCATTGGAGACTCCATCATAAGACACACTGATGTCTCTCTCACCACCCTGAGAAGGAGAATGCTAAGGTCAGTTGCCTATCAGGGGCTAGGATCTGCCACATTACTCATGCACTCAGATAATTGGACCACAATTACCAATATGACTCAGTCATAGTCCATGTGGGAGTAAATGACCTGAGGCGTACCTCCCTAAACTATATGACGAGAGACATCATAGAGCTCTCAAAATAAAACAATACAAAAATAAAAAATGAAGAACACCAGCGACCCAGACAGTAATTTATTAAGCATTTTTGTCCACAATATTCCAGGACTTCTTCATGAAAAGCTCTTAATAAATTACTGTCTGGGTCGCTGGTGTTCTTCTCCATTTTTTTTTTTTGTATTGTTGTTTTTTAGTTTGTTTATTGTGTTCACAGCTCTCAGAATATGTGTCTTAAGCTGGTATAAGCCTAGCATTGAGCAGCATTTTACCTTCTCCTAGGATGGTGCCACAATATGAACAAAAGATGATTGACTTTAATAATTGGCTTAGTTTCGGGTGTCATTCTAAGGGGGTGCAATATTTGTCAGCATGGAAGGAGATGGTCAACAGACCACGCTGCTTTGCCAAGGATGGTCTGCACCTCTCCCTTCTAGGCTTTTGAATATTAGCTAAAACATTGTCTTCCCCATAGTGCCTTTTTTAGGTAATGCCAAACTGAAAGTACTTCTGACATAGCAAATCAAAACCAACAAAATCTAAAGAAATTATTGCTCAATGCTAGGAGACTAAACAAAAACTCCACTCCCTAGAAGCTCTCTCTACCTTAGAGAATGCTGATGTCTGTGCAGTTACTAAGACGTGGTTTAAAGTCATGGCGAGCACACCAACAGTGCAAGGTTATAATACCTTCCACACATTTAGACCAGCTACTTCACAGGCAGGGACTAAAGGTGGATGTGTCTCTATTTACATCAGAAATAAATATACTTCAAGGCTGGTCAAACAGGACAATGCACTTGAGCTTCTCCATGCTCAAATCACCATAGGTAAAATCCAATATCGCTTTCTTGCAAGCTATAGGTCCCCCTCTATGACCCAGGAAACCCATACCATGTATTTAAACTTATTAGAAACACTAAACATCCAGCCCAATACCATATTCATGTGTGACTTTAATTATCCCACTATTAACTGGGAATTCTATATGACATAAAACGTATGTGCACAGAGATTCCTGGATTTTGTAAACACAAACTCCATGGACCAGATAGTCAATACACCAGCCAGGGGCAACCATACTGGATCTAGTCCTCACTAATATGGGAGACTTCTGTACACCTCCTACTGTAATGCCTTCCCTGGTAAGGTCAGACCACAAAATGGTCTCCTTTGAAGTAAAAATAAAACCTGGACCCCCAGCTAAATCGGGAATATTCAAAAACTATTCTAAGGCTAACCTCCTGCTATTAAGTGAGAACCTGGCAAAATGTCAATCCCCCATAAACCCTGAGAACACTTCTTCTTATGCAAAACTATTGACAGAAACCTTGTGCAAACATGTTAATAGCTGCAGAGAGGCAGCTGTACCCACCAGGAAGAAGTACAGAACTAACTCAAACAACAAGCCACCCTGGTGGAAAAACAAAATCAGTCAGATGGAAGAAAATCATGGCAAAAATTAGGCAGCACCCAGCAGGATAAAAGCATTCTCATCAAACTAAACAGACAACTCAAGAGGCCAAATAAAGTCTACCAAAGCCAAATTTGAGGTAGGTTTGGCCTCCCTGGCCAAGGACAACCACAAAGCATTCTTTAGCTATGTCTGCAACCTCAAAAGCAATACACAATTATGTGCAGAGCTCATTGTAAATGGAGCCACCTATACTGAGCCAGAAGATATAGCAAACTTCCTGGCTGATAAATTCAGCTCCATCTTTACTCAACTCTCCCCTCCCTCAACCTTCCCTCAGGAAATGTCATCAAATATAACTCCCCCTACTATCACTATGGGACAGGTCCTTAATGCTCTCTCTAAGACCAAGAACACTGCATCAATGGGCCCAGAGAATATCCCAGGATGCTTCTAAATAACATGAAACATAACATATCAGGGCCTCTGGAATTACTATTTAACTGTAGCCTCCAAACAGGCTTTGTGCCTCATGAATGAAGAAAGGCAACAGTCATCACTCTGCACAAAGGTGAGCCATCTACAGACCCTGGAAATTACAGACTCATAAGTCTCACTAGTCTTATATGTAAAGCATTGGAAAGAAATATCATGGAGGTGATCAAGAGAAATATAGTAAACCTCCAGACACTGGACCCAACCCAGTTTGGTTTCGTCAAGGGCAGATCATGCCTACTCAACCTGATGGACTTCTTTCAGAAGGTCACTAAAGCAATGGATGAGGGAAAAATTGTTCACACTGCCTTCCCTGACCTGGCCAAGGCATTTGACACAATATCACACTCGGGCTTTGTTGACAAACTCAAGAAGTTAGCTACAAACCCGTATGTCACCTGGTGGATAGACAGCTGGCTCACTGACAGGTCCCAGGAAGTTAGAACTGGGGAGTCCACCTCTACAAAGAGCCCAGTCACAAATGGAGTCCCTCAGGGATCAGTCCTTGGACTGCTCCTTTTTAGTATTTACTTCTCAGAAGTCAAGGCCAATGTCACTGGTCTCTGACTGACTAAATTTGCAGATGATTGCAAATTAGGAGCTAGCATTGAATCTCATACTGACACAAATGTTCTCCAGAAGGGGCTGACATAGAAAAACAACTGGTGTCAGAGCCATGGACTAAAACTAAATGCCAAGAAATGCATAATAGTATTCTTTGGGAAGTCATCCATCTCTGGTAACTATCATATTGACAACACACCCCTTAGAGCTGACCCAGTAGTCAGGGACTTAGGGACACACATAGATAGTAATCTAGCCTTTGATCATCACGTGTCTACTGTGGTAAGGAAATTGTTCTATGTTGTGCAACTTATAAACAAAGGTATGGCATCTAAGTCCAATGAAGTTATTGTTCCACTGTATTTGGCAGTCATCAGGCCTATCACTGAGTACAATGCCCCCTTTGGTATGTACCTAACCAGGCATATCCAACAACTGGAATGTCTGCAGAGGTTCATCACCAAAAGAATACAGGGAGTAAGTAATATGTCCTATGCAGAGCATCTCAAGACCCTGTTCCTGTATTCTGTCTCCTACAGGCTTTTGAGGGGAGATATATGCTTGGCATACAGGGCATTGACAGACCCCACTCTGATGGACCCCCTGCATATCCACAAAACAAACTGCACCAGAATTACCTGTTCTAAAGACTTAAACCTTGACTGTGATATAAATATGACCTGCTGGAGAGAGCGGTATATATCCCAGAGACTACCCTGCCTATGGAACAAGCTCCCCATGCATGTGAAGCAGAGTTCCTCTCTAACCCAATTCAAGTTCAACTTGGACAACTGGATGGGAAACCAGAAATTCATCCGTGGTTTGGCACCTATGTCTCTAATGAACACAGGTAACCTGTGAATGCTTCATCTCCCAGGCCCATGCTTACACTTATCAAGGGTATCAGAACTTGTCAGAGATTTGGGATGCACGGCTAGGCTTAAAAAGGCCCTTGTGGTTGTTAACCTAATAAACACCTATGAATATCATGCAGGATTCATACTGTTATAGAGCTCAGATTGCTTATATACCTGTCCAGAGGTTCTGTAGCCAACATGAAAGGTGCAAGAAAAAGTAGACATCACTGCCTCATACCCTTAAAAAGACGGAATGGATGTTGAAAAGGAACTGTTAGTCGGAGCTGTCATTGCCAGTGCAGCATATAATTTCTGAACAGCAATAGTAAGTTGTGGTGAAAATACCATCTCTACCAAGTCCTTCCAAAGTATCTGCCATTGAATCAAGTCAGCGGCTTTTTTATGTCCACGAGAACAGTTAATGCTGGCTTTGAGATAATGCATAAGCCCTGCAACATCATGAAATAATCTAAACTACATTGAGTCCTGCTTATGTGGGAAGAGTAATAGAAAGGGTTAATTTCATTCTCTCAACCAGTACATTTGCTTAAAACATGAGGTTAAACATTATTGAAATGGGGTAATAGGTGGAAACTGGTCACAGCTTTACCTGGCATTGCAGCACCATTATTGCTGAAGCTAAAGAGGAATAACTAACTTATATGTAAGTTTGGAAGGACCTAAACAGAGCGGTCATTGCACCTTTTGTCTGTACATCACATAGCTGATATAGCTCTACAGTAAGACCATCAGGACCTGATATCATTCCCTTGGTAGAACATTTAAGAGCCTTTTGCACCTTGGTTTCTCTAGTTTGGGCTGCCAGCTAGTCAACATGGGCCCACAACAAATGTACAATTGAGCTTGCCTAAGTAAACCAAGATTTGCATATTCCAGATCGGTTGTGCCAGTACATCGAAGTATAAGGATTTATAAAATTTTGCAAACGCTTCAGAAATCTCTGACATAGATGTAGTAATCTTTTAACCATTTTTCACTCTTAATAGAGGGTAGAAGCATTTGTCAGTACCTAGCTTGATTTTATAAGCAAAGAGCTTTACATGCATGTTACCCCTGTTGAATAGTTGGGTCTTTCTAAATTTAATACTTTATGGGCTAATGTTTACCTTTCTCAGTTTGACTGGGTCATGGAATGTAATAGGTCAGCAATGGTCCCATAATTCAGATATACTGGCTTCTTTTTCATGGATATCAGTATCATATATTTCAAAAACTTTGCCTTGGACTATTTACACACCTCCATATTTTCTATCTTAAAATATTCTCACCAAGCTATTATTAGTATGCTCCCTGTCAGGTATTTTCATATGTAATTATTTTCACTTACCTTTAGTCTTTCAGTCTGAGTCTCTAAAACTCAGTGAGTACAGTTCCAGGGCTGAGGTCCTTATGGGGTGGGAGAGATCTCTAATATAAGGATCACTGTTTTATGATCTTTAAAGAGGAATCTGCAACTCCAATCTTGGCAGTAAAGTTAAAAGAAATTAAAAAAAAATATTTTGCTGGCAGGCACCCCCCAGCAGTGATATGGAGAAGTGTAAGTAGATTATGTTATATTTTCCAGTCATCTTTGTGATTACACATGCTTTTCTGCATTTGTAATTGGCCTGTCTGCCAACAAAGTCAAAGTGACATTAAAATCCATAGCTATAATTGTATAACTATACACTTCAAGTTTTTTTTAAAGTTGCAGAGAACTCAGAAAAGGACAGATCATCTTCATCAAGGCCATAAGCAGAGCTCATCACAGTATGCCCTGTTGGAGAAGAAAAGCTTCCCATAACATCTCCCTTCACCATCTCTTACTTCCTGGTTCAAAATCTAACCCAAAGATTCTTTAATGTCAATAAAAACTCCCAACTTAAACCTGTTGTTCATACAGCATATGATCCATGACTCCCAAAACCTGTTCAGTATTCTAATAGGTCTTTTTGCTACTTTGCATTCTTGATGAAATACATTAGCATTCTTTTTCTTGAACCATTCATTTATGGTTTTCCCTTTGAAATGGGAACATAGTTCCCGTATATTAACTGACCAACAGAAAAGTATTGCCACAATAGGCTAGTAAATAAAGGTAACATGTCACAATTTATTATAACTAAGTCTGTACTAAGTATCTAAAACATCATGTTATAACTAAGTCTGTACTATATATATATATATATATATATATATATATATATATATATATATATATATATATATATATATATATATATGACACACAGTTTGATTGGGGAGCATTATCAGTGCCTAACATATATTCTGTGGCCTTGCTGGTATAAGCAAAGAAACTCAGTAGTGATACAGTGAGCTCCAAAACTTAAAGGAATAGTGCCATAAACCAAAATAACTGCATTAGCCAGCTGCTGCTCATGGATTTTAGCTCTTTATCTTCCCACTCCTATTTGGTTTGACATGAGCATGGTGCTGTCTCATGAATTTTATGATCCTCTTAGCAAAGAAAGTCTGTGGGTTGTTTGTGGGTGGATTGGGCTCCTTTGCAGGTTCTAGACTCACTGCATCTGTATCTTTCTTTTCCAGGTCATCTAGCTCTAAAGTTGTATATTGGTTATTTGACAGGATGTCTCGGGGAAGAGTTGGTTTACAATTATTTTCCTGGGTGGGTTAGCCTGAGCTTTAAGTGAAATTGCAATTAATTATTGCCAAAGTAGGACTAGATAAGCCAGTGTCCATGGTGTCACTTGCACCACAGGTAACAGCTCTGGCCCCATAACCTTTTTGTCTTTCATTTTACATGTAGGCATGTAAGGCATGTCCCTTACTGCAAGTACCTGGTTGTCATCTTCTGCTGTTTATAGGTTAACTTAGAAGCATTGCATTGTGGGTTCAGATAACTTACATGCCCAGTCTGCTCACTTCCATTTAACTTGTATGACTGCAGGAACCTTAAATCAAGATGGCAGACCGTTTCTGTGAAAAAATGGTCTGACACAGAAAAGTGTGTTGTGTTTGAGTATTTTAAAGGCAAAATCTTGGAGTAATGAAGCAAACTAACTTGATTACAGGAGTTGTTCTTTATCTGCAGAATTCAGTGCTGCAAAGATCACATATCTCAGTGGGCCACACCGCCCCACTGGAGGCATCTGTGTCCTTTCGGTTGTTTCAGTATTAATGAGCTGTGAGGGATAGGATATTGAGGATTTTTGACAACTTGCCTTCCAGAAAGTTCTATCCTTCAAACCCATGAAATCTAGTTGTTTCTGCAATGCCTGTTTTCCAGATCCACTAACCTAAGGCAGACTTCTGCAGTGTCTTGTTGATAGACTGCTGCTGTGGTCACATATTCTTCTCTGTGGTCACATATTCCTATATGGGTAGGTTGACAATTCCTAACCATTTCACGGGATGTCACTTTTGCTAAGAAAGCCACTACTGCTTACTTTAGAACAGTGTCCTCTTTTTTAATTTCTCCAAGTCTTTTGGGCTTCTAATACCATGACAGGAATAGACCCCATTCATAGGTTCATAGGTAGGTACTAGGCTATTGGCCCTTGGGCCTATACAAGCCTAGCCAAAAAGGGACCCTGACTTTCACCACCCAAGAAAATTATTTTCCTGTGACCCTGTCAAGCAGAGCCACAGAAGTGATCCCCGGGGTGAATTTCCTATTACCCATCCAATCACCAAGATTTTTCTTGAAGAATGCTAGTGAGGAGCTCTGTTTCACATAGATAGGTAGTCTGTTCCAGAGTATGGGAAGTCTCTGGGACAGGAATCTATCCCTCCAGCATGTTCTGTTTATTGTGGTGACAAGGTTTAGATCCCTAGAGTGTGTAGCATGGAGGGATTAGGATTTCTTTAAGTGGAGCATGTCCAACAGCTTTGGGTTTGACATAGCTTTGTATGTTAGGTAGAAATTGCCTCTGAGTAGGTGATATGCAATGGAGTAAAGCTGGAGTTTTTTGAGACGGTCTGCATAGGGCATCTGTTTGAGGCCAGTAATCCTCTTTGTGAGGAATTTCTGCTGTCTTTCCAGTTGTTGTAGATGTTTTGTGAGGTACATAACCAAAAGGGGCATTGTACTCTATAATGGATCTAATGAGTAATGAGTAGAGGGGAACAATGACCTCTTTTTTTCTGGATGAGAAACCTTTTGTAATGAGGTGTGCCACATAGAAGGATTTCCTGACCACTGTGGTGATGTGATTATCAAAGGAGAGAGTACTGTCCACCTGTGTCCCAAGGTCTCTTATCACACTTTCGGTGTTAAGTAGACTACCGCCTATGTGGTAGTTCATGGGTACAGAGTTTTTACCAAAGGGGATGGCAATGCACTTTTTGGCTTTGAGGCCATGACTTTGACACCAGGCATCTGTCTCAGTGAGGCCCTTTTGTAGGATGTTCACATCGTTAGGAGTTTTATTATGGCTCCTAGTTTTCAGTCATCTACGAACTTAGTTAGCCAAAGACCTTCTGTGTTAGGCTGTGCTTCAGAGAAGTAGATACCAAACAGGAGAGGACCCAGGACTGAACCCTGTGGTACTCTACTTGTCACTGGTCTTAAGTCTGATTTGGACTCTGCTACTTTCACAGTGTGGGTTCTGTCAGTAAGCCAGTTGGCAACCCATCTTGTGACATAGGGATTTATACCTAGTTTAGTGAGTTTATCTATAATTCCAGAGTGGGGGATGGTGTTGAATGCCTTGGCATGATCTAGATAGGCTGTGTGAACCTTACCCTCATCTATGGCTTTGGTGACTGCTTCAAAAAAGTCTCTCAGGTTTAGGAGACATGATCTGCCTTTTAGAAACCCAAACTGTGTGGGGTCCAGAGTTTGGAGATCTCCAATGTCATTATTTATTAGTTCCATGATAATACGTTCCATGGCCTTGCAGACCAGGCTCATCAAGCTAATGGGCCAGTAGTTCCCAGGGTATGTCATGGCTCACCCTTTGTGAAGTGGGATAACCGTTGAGGTACACCATTCAATGGACACAAAGCCTGAGGTGAGGCTATGACTGAACATGGTACTTAGGTGGGGTGCCAGTTCATTCTGTAGTTCATGTAGAAGGCAGCCTGGGATGTTGTCAGGTCCCATGGATGCTGTGTTCTTGGCTTTAGAGAGTGAGGTTTTTACCTGTGCAGCCGTGATTACAGGAACTTTGCATTCTTCCAGTATAGAGATGGGCCCTTTAGGGAGTGAGAGGGGGGTAAAGTTAGCACCGAACCTATCTTCCAGGATGTTGGCAATATCAGTTGGTTCTGTATATTTAGTGCCATTGCACTGTAACTCAGAGCAGATCTGAGTGTTGCCATTGAGATTCTTGACATAGCTATAGAATGCTTTGTGGCTGTCTTTAGAATCAGTGGCAATTTTGTTTTCATTAACTAGCTTTGGAAGATTTTATGAGGGATCTCAGCTTCTTTCTGAGGCTGACCAGGGAGTTCCTCCAGTCATGGGATTTTAGTCTTTTTTGCAACAGTTTCTTTCTTTTGTTGTAGAGTTTGTTTATGGCAGAAGACCACCAGAGTGGCTTCCTTTTTTTGGAGGATAGCATCTTGGTTCTATTAGGGATAGCACGATCCATGCACTCTTGTAAAATTCCTAAGTCAAAGTATGATTAAAGTTCATAAAATTAGTATTGTTTCCATCTTTGATGTTAGCCAGACATGCTCATTGCAGCACCCACAATGTGCCCAGTAATGACTCCTTCTGCAATTCGTATGGAGTTACATGTATCAGTAACGTGTCAAAATATGATTGTATATTCTTTACATCTATTTTTTGAACTGTTAGTAATGGGTGATCCCATGTGATATAAACGTCATCGTTTTCTAAAATGCTTTGTGAGTCATGCATCCCTTTGTTTTACTGTTGTGATATCCTCCAAAAGTTGTGCTAATAAAGCTGTCATTTTGGCCAGTTCTGAGTCAGTGCCCTGGGCTGGGAGGTGTAATACTGCCCCAACACAAGGCTTGCTCTTCCGTTAATACTTCTTTAACTTTTTGAAAACTCTTGCTTCTCGGCTGAGAAGGGATTAAAGGATTGCTTCAGCTGCTGACATATTTGTAGCACATTAAGCTAATATGATTTAGGCACCCAAAGTTATTTTACTACTACTGGAATGAATAGCTTTATATTTAATTCTGCTTGAACTCTAAAGAAGACATGCTTAACTGCATGCTAGTCGACTGCACCTCCTCCAGTCTTATAGGCACATGAACAATGACATTGAATGCATAATATATATCTATTTTTAGGATCTCATCTCTACAGACTACTACAGCTTCACACATTTATTCCCCCTGCGTCTAGACTTCATGAAAAAACTTCCTCATACAACCTAAGGCACTACCCATAAGCCATACTAACTTTCATTGGCTCTAGAACCAGACTCCACAGCACTGCACATTATTTCTTCTCTCGGGCATCTAGTCTTTTGCAAGCTCTCCCCATTGACATTAAGGAAATTTACACTTATTCTAAATTCAAAATGTAACTCCAAAAGCATTTATTCATCCAAGCCAAATGTTCTTGCTTCAATACAGGAAATATCACTTAAAATATTTCCTTTGCAAGTCTCTTCTCCTCTCTCAAGACTCATTGAAGACTGACCCAATTTAGAAACTAATATAAATATTGTTCATTACATTCATTACACTCTACTTGATTATAACTTGCACTGTGCTTGTTCACTGGAATGTATATTCACATTTTTTTCTGTGTAATTAGTCTGAACTATTCTCTTATCACTTAGTAGTTGACATCTTTTGATCCCAAAGGATCATTGGTTTGAGCCTCTATTGAACTGATTCAAGTAGTGTCTTCTGGGCTATGCAATCCAATCCAGGTGGGGCAGTCCTTTCCACATTCTGAGCAGCAATAGGCAAATGTCGGTCTGGTATCATGGACATGGATCTTCCTGAGGGCTCTTTTATCCTCTGCTCTCTTTGCAAAGGTGGTTTCATACATAGTGAGAGCTTCCTTCACTTCCCATTTCCAGGCACTCTTGTCTGAGGTGAGACAGTACCAGATGTTTATGCTGATGGAGCGAGAGTGCTGAGGTCCCTCTTACATATGTCCTTATATGGTCATTTGGGCTGTTCTTTCAGCCTCTTTCCAGATTCCAGCGCTCCAAAAAGGAGGTCTTTCAGTATTCAGCCATCTGTCATGCATGAAATGTGACTCAACCAGTGTATACATCTCTGTTTCAGGAGGATGAACATGGAGGTTGTGCCCCTCATCTAAACCACTGTGCTGTGGGGATCTTGCCTGCCATGAGATACCCAGTATGTGCCAAAGGCAGGGCATATGGAATACAGTGAGCCATTTCTCCTGTTTTGCGTGCAGAGTCCATGTTTCACTGGCATAGAGTAATGTGCTCAAAACACAGGCTGTGTAAACCTGCACCTTGTTGAGCACAGTGAACTGATTATTATCCCATGCTCTCTTTGTCAGCCTGGAAAACATTGTGGCGACATTTCCAATGCGCTTGTTGATCTTGCATTGGAAGCAGGGGCCTAGCACCAACGGCTTGTTTCACAGATAGAAGCTGAGCTTAAATTCCGTCACCTCTGCTTCTTAAATACTTTGCTAAATCACACACCCAGCATCTGCTGAATGCTTCTCCAACTGCAGCCACACACACACAAAGAATGATACAACAAACGGTCTTTCCTTCCTCTTCCCAGATTACCAACCATTATCTAAAACATCCGATCTCAGAGGTAGATAGTAAAGACAAACATGGAAAGAAACTTGCAGGCAAAGCAGCAGATGGAAAAGATTACCATGTGCATGAGGCACGGGGTACTTATATGTGCAGTTTGTTGTTGATGGCCGCTACAGATACTATTTTGAGTCTAAAACTAGAAGAAAGCAAAATAAGACAAGTGAAATAAAAAGTAAAAAAAAGTACATCTTCCTGTGTTAAATTTTGTCCATGCATGACAGAAATGAGTTAATGAAAATGCAGTCAGAAATCAGAAAGCTTCTTCTGACAACTGAGTTTCTCTTATACAGACATAATTACTAATAATGAAACTAGGTGGATATGTGCATTTAGAATATCAAGTCTTTCATTGCTGTTTACACTAAATGTATTTATTTATTTGCCTGTCTGTTGCGTACTGAGACTTTAGACCCAAGTGGGACTTGAATGACCTGGTTGTAGAGCTGAAGTCTTATACTCTAAAGCTTATTCAAAGGTTGACACTTTGTCCATGTTAAAATTCCAGAAATAGAATTCACAATTTGCCAGGATGCCTTCTTGTTAGCACCCGGCACTGCCTGGTAGACACAGTACTAAATCTATTATGCCTCAGCCTCTCCACTGGATTTGTACCAGAAGAATAAAAAACTGATATCAAGAGACTGTGGTGACCAAGTTTACAGATGACTGCAGATAAACTACAGAAAACATATCTGGTCAAGGGTGAGCATCTGAAAGTGAAGGTATATGAAGCACTAAAACTTCTTTGCTGAAAAAGATGTGAGAGCCCCAGATCCAGCCATTATAATTAGCTACTTTAATAGCTGGACAGACAGTGCACCTCAGCAAGTCCAAATAACAAGGAGGTTTGTGGCATAAACCCCATTTAAATTAAACATGACAGCTTGACCCTTGACTGTTGTAGTCTGCAGCAGGAATATTCTTTTAAATAATAAAATTTCTCACCGTACTCGGAAATCCCCTGGTTTGGAGTCTTCACTACCATTTCTCTCGGATATTTTTTTTAACAGATAAACACTGTTGGTATGTTTATGGTCATTTTTACACGCTGTGATCACAGAAACTTTGATGACACTATGCAGCAATACTTAGAGTAAAAGCAGGGTGTGGCTTTCATGTATCTTACTTAACCAGACAATGTATTATCTTCTATCTGTCCATCTGTCCATTTTCTAAAGCTGCTGTTTTTTAGCATCTAGAATGTTCTTAAACTCACATCATATTCACTCATTATCAATATCTTATCAATTATACATTGTCACTAAAGTCGTGTGCCTTACCTGTATACTACCTGCTGGCTAAAACATTTGTGCAGCTAATCTGACTCTGAAAATGGTGTACTTAACACACTCCTAATACCAAGCACACTGAGAAGGTTGTTATTTTCCTATTGTCGTGGTTGAACTCTTGAGAGTAATCACATACCAGATCTACTGTGAGTGTTAAATATCGGTCCCTTGTAAATTCTGTATTGGCATCCTTATGTTAACACATATTCTGTCCTATTTTGGACTTTTTTATGAAGATTGACTATTGGTGGTATCAGAAATATTTTTCAGGTATTATTTTCAATGATATCAGCACCCTTCTTGTTATGCTAGTTCTTTTTTCAACATGGCCCTGTTGTGGATGTGATGTGGTGTTGTTCTCTGAGTATGAGTTACTAGCTCTACTGATGTCTCCATGCATTAGGCTATACTTGCTGGTGTTTGTTGATTTTGAATATGTGTGCAAACATTTTGTATACACTGTCAGCTTCAGGTATTTGTTTTATATCATTTATTTAAGAAATGATCTTGATGCTTGTTCCGACATTTGGGAAGACAGGAATTTAAAAAAATTCTCTTCACTTGCTTTTACAAAAGAACATGTTATTTTTTATTTTTAATGGTTTAGGATATAAAATATAGATAATGACTCACTTATGATATACTTTCTGCAGCACCTGAAACAGTGCAAACTAATATTGTAGGGTACTGTATGGCGACAATCAGTTCAGGCAGACCCTTTACTGTTTTAGTTATGATAGCAGACACGCATTTATCTAAGTGTTGACATTCTTAATCTATTCTTGTTTTGTTCATTTCTAGTATGATTTATTTTATTACCTTTCTTCTGTGTATGATATGTAGTATTTTTGATTAATCCAACATGCTTTATGGATTTATTGCATTAAATCTGGGATTCGGAGATCTTCTCTGTTAGTGTTAAATGGTCAATATAGTTTGGCCAATTAAGTGAGACAGAGAAAAATCTCAGATTCAGAGTCATGGTAAAGCTACATAGAGAAACACCTCATTAACATCTCATTACCATATTTCTGAATCAAGCAGCACTCGTGTACTCTGTAATAGCCCATATATCACATATCACACTAACCTACATACAGAATACATACAAAACATTGAACACTCTGAATATCAGCTTTGAAAAGATCAACCTGTAAAGGTCAAAACTCGAAACCATGAAATTAAAAAAAGAGAAAGAAAATAGCCTTGGGGGGGTTGCCCCCCACATCCCCCTGCTAATTATATATATTAATTCTGAGATCGCACAACAGTGGGTACAGAACAAAAACCCCATCCCTGCTCTACTTAAATCTTGAGCAACTTCTACAAAAAGCCACTCCACATTTTGTGTTTCAACCTTTTCAGGCCAATCTTGAGTCAGTATTCAGAGCGTCCAATACCCTTAATGTATCCCCTACACACACACACACACACACACACACACACACACACACACACACACACACACACACTCACGCACGCACACACACACACACACACACACACACACACACACACACACACACACACACACACACACACACACACACACACACACATGCACACGCACACACTCAGATATACTTTGGCCGCATTTGTGCCCTTACAGACATGAACCCAGAGGCCTAGACATATAAATTCACAGACACACATCTCCCCATGGATTCATTGCCCTTATCTGTACTGTGAGAACCATGATTACTCCCATAGTAGTTAATGAACTATCAAAAGGCATTAATCAGTCCCTCAGACAGCCCCTTTTAGCATGCAGCTTCCCTAGCAGCACCACACTCCATGTTAAGGCCCCAGTTAGGAGAAAGCCATAGCAACAGAGCAGTTTCTGAGTTAGAAAGCCTTATCATGATGCAGGAGTCATCTGAGGTAATACTTTTACATCACATTAAGTCTTTCTGAACCCCAGGGAAAATGTTTAAGAAAACTTAGTATTGTACAAAAAATGAAAAAAAAAATATACCTTTAACAAGCAAATTAAAAATAAACAAATAAATATAAACTAAGATATAGGTGAAACATGATACATTAGGGTCTTTTGTAAGGATGTCTAAGAATCAAGGGCAATCAGGGGAAAGTAACTGGTTCAAGAGGACCAGCTAAGGAAAGGCCAAACTGCCACGTCATGTGATTTCAAACAGAAATATATCTGCACAAGTGCCAATTTCTCAATAACAATACATATAAAAGGAAGATTAGATACAAAGCAGTCATTTTTCAAAAGGTTTGGGATCAAGAAAGCTTTCTTAAGAATGGAAACATTCAGTGTCTGTTTTAATATAGATGGAAAACCCCATTGGCAGAGATAACAACAGTCTGTAAAATAACTTGTACTACTGAATCAAGATTAAATTTTACAATGGTAACCATTTGAAATGTTGGGACATGATCACCTTGTAAAAAGAAGTTTTAAGGAGAACAGCAATTTTCAAAATTCACTCTTCTCCCATTTTTTTTTTTTTTTTTTTTGGCTTTTCTGCACTCGGCATTACAAGTGCAGACATTTCATCTGGGAGCCTTTTATAATCCTTATTAGTCTGTAATCCAGCCAACAGTAAACGCTGGGCATTGGTGAAGCCATATTTATGGTAGCATGGCCTAATCATAATCAACATAACTATTTTTTTAGAGCTTCATACTTTTTATTGTTCAAAAATGCATTGAGATGGAAAACTAGTTGCTCCATTAACTTAGTAAGCAAATTAGAATAGTATTTTTAAAAAAATCCTTGAATGTGGGCTGTTGTCCCCCATTAGTTTTGGCTTTGTCCAGAATTCTTTTTTTTTCTTCTTTTTTAACACTTTTATTGAATTATCACCTGTGACATAGGCAAACTTACATTTATATAAAAGTAAACAAAAGTATATTACCAAGTTTATATTTACAAACATTATACATCACATATGTTCTTCTGTGCAATATAATCAATCCTACATTTAATAAATTGTTTAATTCCTGCCCTCTCTGAAACCTCATTCTTCCTCCAAAACATTTTTCTGCATGTATTGTTCCCACAATTTCCATTGTTTTCTATGTAATTTGCTTCTATCCTTTTCTAAAGAATTGTAGTCTGCGTGGGCTATAAACACTTCCAAGCAACAATCCTAAATCTTCTACATATTGTTGCATATTTGGGAGCTATGCATATGTCTTCCCATTGTTTCTTTGTTAATGACTTATCTAATCTCTCTTGCCAATCTTTTCTGATGTCTAATTGATTCCTATAGTTCTTGTACAATGTTTTATATGCCATACTAATTATCCCTTTTTTAAGAGCAACTTCTGTTCTAGATTCAACTGAAAGCTCAACCAATGCAGGTCTTTCATGTAGGATTGCCCTACTTTCTCTTTGCCTGTACTCTGATATCAGTCTCTTATAGGAAAGACAGTCAATAACCTGCAGTCCAAGTATCTTCTTGACTTCTTCCCATTCTATTACCCTTTCCTCTCTAATTATTTGTTCCCAATACCCGGGTTCGTTTGCCTGTTTACTACAGTAAATTTCAGCCCATTCCTGCCTATTTTCTGTACCCCTAATTGCAGTAATTTCTATCAGCAGAATATTATTACATTTCATTACTGTGTTGGCTTAGTGCTAAGTATACATTTTGCATATAATATTTTCTCACTTTTTTAATTTCTCCAAATCTTTTGGGTTTCTAATACTATGATAGGAATGGACCCCATTCCTAAGTCAAAGTACATTTAAAGTTCATGAAATTAGTATTGTTTCAGTCTTTGATGTCAGCCAAAATTGCTCTTCACTGCACTTGCAATGTTCCCAGTATTGACTCCTTCTGCAATTCGACTGGGTTACATGGAGTGGTAACATATCTAAATATGATTGTAAATCCTTTTTTATAAGACCTGTTGCTCCAACAACTGTTAGAATTGTCCGGGTATCTTTCTTCCACGTTGTTCTTGTTTATGCCTGCAGATCCTGATACTTCATGACTTTGTGTCTCTCTGTACCCAAGACACTGTAGTCACTGGGTGTAGCAATTTCAATGATCAATGCTACTTTTGTCTTCTTTTCTTGGACAACTATACCCGGTTTTCTAGCATCTATCTTTTGAACTGTTGTTAATGGGTGATCTCATGTGATACGTCATCATTTTCTATGAGGCTTTGTGGGTGTTTCCAGTGTTTTTCAGCCACTTCAATACCATAATGTTTGCACAATCCCCAGTGCAACAGTCTTGCCACATTATTATGCCTTTCCATATACAGTCCTTCTGCCATTAGTATGTCAGACCCAGCAACAAGGTGTGCGACTGTCTCCAATTCAGTTTTACAAAACCTACATTTGTCTGTTTCTCTCACATGTTCAATGGACTTTGTAAACCAGTGTGTATGTAGCCCACTATCTTGGGCTGCCAATATTAGCCTTTCAACTCTTGGTTTGAATTCGCTTCTCCTTAACCATTCCTGTGTTCGCTCCTGATCAACATGAGGCTCTTCTAGAAGTTTTCTATACTTGCAACTATATTGATGCTTTTTCCACACTTCTTGCCTTTTCATCTGGTCCTTCTGCTTTATTTTGTTTTTTGGCACATTCAGTTGCTGCCTGATTTTCATCTGCTTCTGGTTTGATTTCCATTCCTGTTTGACGCCGATATGCTTCTGCTAAATTAAGCAGAAAAGTCATCTTAGATTTATTCTCCTCATGTTTCAAAACTTCCACTACATTTGGATGTTGTGAGGTCAGCGGTTATGTGTGGAATCCCACGATTGCAGATCGATACATGTAATCAATTTCAAGGAGGCCCATCCCTCCTTCTGAACGGGCAATATATAATCTTGGTATGCACTGATTTTTATAAATCATTTGGTGAGCATGAAGCATCCTTCTTGCTTTCCTATTTAATCTATCCAGCACTTTCTGGGGTCAGTCAATCTTTCTAAAACTGTAAGTTAGGACAGGGAGAACAAATTGGGTTATAGCCTGGATTTTGTTCCTAGATGTCAATGCTGTTTTCAGAATTAATTTAAGTCTTTTAAAGTATTCCTAAGTCTTATTCACATTTATTCATGTTTTATTGCTGATCCTTCATCGATTCCCAAATATTTATACACTCACTCTTGCCCAAGTTCCTTTATATCACATTCTTGTACCAAACTGATGTTTTCCTGGTGCTGTAGTTTTCCTGCTTTAAAGGTTGTTTTTGCAAGATGAAATGGCATTCTTGTATCATCCGAAAAAGTTGTTCTTCTCTTTAGGGATCTGCATCCAGAATCCCACTCTCATTATTTCTTGAATTCCCTCCTGCTTCATCATCATACCTTTCCAATTTGAATTGTAGCTTTCCTCTCATGTTATGTATAAGAGCCTTAACTGTGTAGCTCTATAATATCTCTTCAAGTCATGTAATCCTAAACCACCTTCTTCTATTGGACAGATCAACTTAACCCACTTGACACTTGCCCGCTTCCCCTCCCAGATAAAATCCTTCAATTCTTTATTAATTACTATCAACAACTTATCCTCTGGCAGACAAAAGCATGCCTGATCTGTGTATAAAACTAAAAGGCCTAAAGGCATTTTTTACTTCTTACGTTTTGCTATCTGTATCCATATAAGAGCCTCCAGCTTTTCAGTTTTTGCATCATCTTTTATTTAGTTTCTTCCACATATCCTTAGCTGCCATAACAGAATCCTTTTAACCCATACTCCTAAATACTTAATTTTATCATGTCCCCATAAATATGGGTATATCTGAACTATTTCATGTGTGGTTACATAGTTTGCAGCTATAGCATTTGTTTAATCTTCATTCATTTTATATCCCAAAACAAAAACTGGAACTATCCCAGAATGTCCCACAACACTGAGATGTACTTTCTGGGTATTATCAAACACAAAATTATGTTATCTGCAAATAAAGCCAACTTTTCTTGATTATTATATCAATTAAATGTCTGAATGTTTGAGTCCCTTATTTTCTTTGCCAATGGTTCTAAATATAACTAAAAATAACAAAGGGGGAAAAGGGCACCCCTGCCTGGTTCCTCTGTTAAGACACAACTTATCAGAGACAAACTCTCTCACTTTGATTTTTACCTCTGATCCCTCACATATTCTCCTAATTAACCTCATTATTGTATCTGGAAATGTAAATTATTCAATTTCCCTACTATTAAAATCCCAGCTTACGCTGTTGAATGCTTTTTCTGCATCGTCGTTCTGTTAATATTGTCAAATGTTTGCTTTGCCTCCAGAAACCATATTGATCCATATCTATCAATTTTGGCAATACCTTTGCCATTCTTTTAGCATTCTAGATGTAAAAACATTATAATCATGGTTTAACATTGAAATGCACCTGTATGAAGCTGTATCTGATGGGTCTTTACCATCCTTAGGTATCACAACCACCACAGCTTTTTTCCAGGATGTTGGTGCTTCCCCTACTTTTAAAATACTGTTAAACAAAACTTTCGAAATCTTTATCACTTTCTCCCCTTCTAGTTTCCACACTTCCACAAGAATGTTATCTATTTCTGTAGACTTTCCTGTAAACTGATTATACATCACCAATTTGTTTCATCTCCTCTCATATTTACTGTTAATTGCTGAGCATCATCCATCTATAAACTTGACGTATGTAAGTGTTCTATAAATATTTCCATTTATGCTTTTTCTTGATCTCCCTGTTTTTCTGCTTTCTACAAATGTTCATAAAATTTCTGAACTATCTCTAATACCTCTAGAAGATCTTTGATTATTTTTCTTGTTATAGTCTACCTAAGTTTAGCAACAACCTCTTCTACTTTCCGTTGCCTATGTCATTGTGGTAAAACTTTGAGCACTCTGAAATTATTATCAAAAACACTTGTTTAACAACATTTTTCTAAACTAATGCATATTATCCAGGGAATCACTTATTTTCTCTTTAGTACTCTGCAATTGCATCTCTTCTTGTTTTGTGAGATTTCCCTTATTTTACAATACTTTAACTTTTGCCAGCCCCTCAAATAATTCATGCTATATCCTTAGCTCTTTTTATTTTATTTCTACCCTGTTTTTAAACTCCACTTTCATTTTCTCTCACATATTATTTATAACTTCTCAAGTACTTTCTATCTTCCCTAATAACTACTGAATAGTTTCCAGTACGCATTCCTTAAATTCCACTCTTTTTAAAAGTTAGGTGGGAAAACACCATTTTTTCCTTCATTACCTTGCATTTTTATCTTAATTATTATTGGCACATGATCTGAAATATTTACTGGATATGTGTCAATACTGTCAATTAAATGCACATCTTCATGTGAAATATAATTTCTGTCTAATCTAGCCTAGTTATTGCACTTTGAGGAATAATGTTTAAATTATCTCCTAGTTCCTTCTACTAAAGCCATATCTTCCTTACAAAATATTTTCCTATTTTTTTTCCAGAATCTATTCTCATTTGTTATATTTTCCCTTCTATGCCCCTAGATAAGTCTTCATTGTTGCAAATCAAATTCCAGTCCCCACCTATAAGTAATGTTGCCTGCTAAAATCTGATTATTTCTCCAAAATTTGAATTAAGCTCCATAATAGCAGTTTTAGGTGGAATATAAATACATGCCAGCATAATCCTCATCTCTTGCTAGTAACACCTTACTATCACAAATCTACCATTATTACCTTTTTCCCCTCTTCTATTACGATTGGAGCCAATCTAGCAACTAATATAAGTAATCCACTTTTCCTTTGTCCTTGATCCTCTGCTGAATATTCAGCCTTAAATCCTTTCTTTGTCAAACTCACATGCTCATTTCTTTCCAAATGCATCCCCCGTAGCATTGTTATTTACAATCTGCATTCCTTAATATAGTTAAATATTCTTTCCTTTTTGTCTATACGTGTAAGACCATTTAAAAATGGAAAGTGTCTATATATATATATATATATATATATATATATATATATATATATATATATAGTTTCACTTTATATACCCAAAATGCTGAAATCTCAAATTTCAGCATTTCGAGTCCATGAAGCCAAAACTTTAGTATAGTAAAAGTGCATAAGCGTGAATGTGAATATGTCGAATCCATGCTTCTGAAGTGACGCTATGTTATGGGAATTGTTTGTTTGGGATGTTTGTGTTCGGACTTTCAGGTAAGTGAGTGTATGTGAGCGTTTTTGTAACTTATGTGTGGTGTGTGTGTGTGTGTGTGTGTGTGTGTGTGTGTGTGTGTGTGTGTGTGTGTGTGTGTATGTGTGCGAGGGACTGTAGAAAGTGTGTATGTGTGAGGTTTTTTTTTTATCTGTGCAATCTCAGAGTTAGTATATATAAGTAGGGGGTGTGGGGGATGCAGGGAGGCTTGCCCCCCTGCTTTTGTTTAGCGTATGTGTGGTGTTTTGTTGTGTTTATGTTTTTTGTGGTGTAGGTGTTGTGGTTTGTGTGTGTGGTGTAGTGTATGATATGTGTTTGGGTTTGTGATTTCAGCTTTGTGGGGTTTCGGTGTTGTGATTGTTTCGGCTTCATGGACTCGAAATGCTGAAATTTGAGATTTCAGCATTTCTGGTATATGAAGTGAAACTATGTATATGTATATATGTATATATATATATATATATATATGTATATATATATATATTTATATATATATATATATATATATATATATATATCGAGAGAGAGAGAGATACACATGACAACATTTATGAATGTCTATTTCCAGCTTTTGTGATGCATGCACCCACTAATGTTTGGCAGATTCATCTTTTTAGCATTTCATTTGTAGTTGAACCTATGTCACATTTTACAAGACTTTTTTGAAACACCTTTATTGAATTATCACTTGTGACATAGGCACATTTACATTATTTTTTTATTTTAATGAAAACCCTCAAAAAAAAAAAAAAAAAAAAAAAAAACAAGCACAACACAGAACACTACATAGAAAAGCCATATACATCGTTAAACCCACTAACATGAACAATTGCCCCAAATAGACAATTACAAACATAGGCCTTATTTAACCTAAAGTTGAGGTTATCCATGCAAGGACATGTTAGTGCCTGAGTTCCTACTTACACTGTATATATATATATATATATATATATATATATATATATATATATATATATATTATACATTAATTATAAATAATGGTTTACCTTTATATATGTGTTCCACACATGGGCGAACACCATAAGCTCAAAAGGGCATTTGCCAAGTTCCTAAACATTGAAAGAAAAATTATTTGAATGTGCAATGAGCGAATGCATAGTGACATTTGCTTATTACAGATTTGGCATTTTGGATGCGGATTGCTCTATAGTGGGGATCGGGAAATGGACCCTTTTCCCACTGTAGTGCGATCTCGGAGTTAATATATTAAAGTAGGGGGGTGTGGGGGTAATGCCTCAAACATGCTGGGGTGCAGGGGGGCTTGACCCCTCCATTACAATTTATATTTGACATTTTTGTTCGAAAATCAACTAATTTACTTTTCGATTTGCTGATTTTCGGACATCCAAAACTACTGCGATTTTGTGTTTTTTGCTTTGGATTCGCTCATATGAGCGATCACACTTGTGATTTCAGGTATGTAAAGGTAAACCATAAATAATAATGAATGAAAATGTAAGAAAAAATGTAGCCTTCAGCTGCATGCTTCTAAAGACAAGCTGAAACACTTATTGCTAAAGGAAAACATTTTCATTACATCCAGTGTTCTCTTATTTACTTGTTTTCACTTTTAAACTTTTTATTGGATTAAGCCAAGGGTCTTAATCAGACATTCACCTGTATAAAGGTAAGAGAAAACATATCAGCTATACATTTATTATGATCCATGTTCTTTTGCACCCCATTCCCCAACTCTACAACCCAAGATTACAGCCTATTAACTTAAACATGCTTTTGTCTAGCATTTTTTTCTCTTTTTGCATAATCTCCAGACCAGGATCCCTGGCAAACTAAGCCTTCTGATGACTGTAAATTAGGTGTTATTTTCAAGACCCTCTGTGAGACCTGCACCATTTAGAAAAACTTACCATAGTAAATATCTGGTGTACTAAACACTGGCTAAAATTAAACAAGAAAATATGTAGATTATTGCATTTTGCAAACAACCACTACCCTCAGTATATAGCATAAACAGTCAGTCTCTCAATCTTACAAGTTGCATCTGGCTCTGAAAGTGAACTCACTGACAACCACTACTACCTGTAGAGTTTTCCGTGCAAAGGGGGGTGAAGTAGGTTGCCATGTCTTTCTTCCATATCAGTCAATATGCATTCTCATTTATGAGCAATTTAGAGTTCCTGATCCACCTTACTGCTTTTCTTTGGAATGTGACAGGAAAATGGAGCACCAGGCAGAAATGCTTGTAAACAAAGGGAAGACAGACTATGTCAGAAGGCACCCTAGCTGAGAACTGAACTCAAAAGCTGCTTTTGTTTAGTGTAAGTATGTGTATGTGTGATGTTTTGTTGTGTTTATGTTTTTTGTGGTGTAGGTGTTGTGGTTTGTGTGTGGTGTAGTGTATGCTGTGTGTTTGGGTTTGTGATTTCAGCTTTGTGGGGTTTCGGTGTTGTGATGGTTTTAGCTTCATGGACTCGAAATGCTGAAATTCGAGATTTCAGCATTCAGGGTATATAAAGTGAAACCATATATATATATATATATATATATATATATATATATAGAGAGAGAGAGAGAGAGAGAAAGATTTTATATATATATATATATATATATATATATATATATATATATATATATATATATATATACACATGACAACTTTTATGAATGTCTATTTCCAGGTTTTGTAATACATGCACCCACTAATGTTTGGCAGGTTCATCTTTTTACCATTTCATGTGTAGTTGAACCTATGTCACATTTTAGAAGACTTTTTTAAACACCTTTATTGAATTATCACTTGTGACATAGGCACATTTACATTTTTTTTTTATTTTAATGAAAACCCTCAAAAAAAAAGCACAACACAGAACACCCTATAATCTGTTAACTTAATGCACACATAGAAAAAACATATACATCTTTAAACCCCCTAACAGGAACAATTGCCCCAAGTAAACAACTACAAACACAGGCCTTATTTAACCTAAAATTGAGGTTATCCATGCAAAGACACATGTTAGTGCCTGAGTTCCTACTTACACTGTATAAATATATTATGCATCAATTATAAATAATGGTTTACCTTTATATGTGTGTTCTGCACATGGGCAAATGGCATAAGCTAAAAAGGACATTTGCCAATTTCCCAAACATCAAAAGAAAAATTATTCGAATGTGCAATGAGCAAATGCACAGGGACATTCGCTCATTGCAGATTTGGCATTTTGGATGTGGATTGCACTATAGTGGGGATTGGGAAATGGACCCTTTCCCCACTGTAGTGCAATCTCGGAGTTAGTATATTAAAGTAGGGGGTTGTGGGGGCACAGTCTCCCACATGGGGGGTGCAGGGGGGCTTGACCCCTGCATTACAATTTATATTTGACTTTTTTGTTCAAAAATCAACGAATTTGCTTTTCGATTTGCTGATTTTCGAACATCCAAAACTGTCACAATTTTGTGTTTCATACTTTGGATTCGCACATATGAGTGATCACACTTGTGATTTTCAGGTATGTAAAGGTAAACCATAAATAATAATGAATGGAAATGTATGAAAAAATGTAGCCTTCAGCTGCATGCTTCTAAAGACAAGCTGAAACACTTATTGCTAAAGGAAAACATTTTCGTTACATCCAGTATTCTCTTATTTACTTGTTTTCACTTTTAAACGTTTTATTGGATTAAGCCAAGGGGCTTAATCAGACATTCACCTGTATAAAAGTAAGAGAAAACATATCAGCTATACAGTTATTATGATCCGTGTACTTTTGCACCCCATTCCCCAACTCTACAACCCAAGATTACAGCCTATTAACTTAAACATGCTTTTGTCTAGCATTTTGTCTCTTTTTGCATAATCTCCAGACCAGGATCCCTGGCAAACTAAGCCTTCTGATGTCTGCAAATTAGGTGTTGTTTTCAACACCCTCTGTGAGACCTGCACCATTTAGAAAAAAATTACCATAGTAAATATCTGGTGTGCTAAACACTGGCTAAAATTGAACAAGAAAATGTGTAGATTATTGCATTTTGCAAAGAACCACTGCCCTCAGTATATAGCATAGACAGTCAGTCTCTCATTCTTACAAGTTGCATCTGGCTCTGAATGTGACCTCACTGACAACCACTACTACCTGTGGAGTTTTCAGTGCAAAGGGGGGGGGGGGTTGCAGTAAGTTGCCATGTCTTTCTTCCATATCAGTCAATATGCATTCTCATTTATGAGCAATTTAGAGTTCCTGATCCACCTTACTGCTTTTCTTTGGAATGTGACAGGAAAATGGAGAACCAGGCAGAAATGCTTGTAAACAAATGGAGGACAGACTATGTCAGAAGGCACCCTAGCTGAGAATTGAACTCAAAAGCTTCTTACTATGAGTCAGCAATGCTAACCATTGTACCACTGTGTATACCTCTCTACAAAGCAAAAATGTAGTCAAGATCATTGTAAACCTGAGTTGGCAATTCCCTCTCCTTTGTTCATGGTGTATCAGCTGTAGTCAGAAAGCCTTTCTAATTTGTACAACTGATAGCCAAAGAGTATATCATCCAGATCTAAGGCAGGTTTGGATAGAGTAAGGAGGTGGTGTCTGCATTTTAAATTCTTCCTCCTATTGGCAAATGAGGTCAGGATTGTGACACATCATGTCACTGCAACCATGATGACATTGTTCAACCATGTATGGGATACCAGCAGCATTGGTGACAGCTTTGCCAAAACTAATCCATGTATCCAACTTGTACTGTGATCTGCTACAGCCATGAAGGATGTCCAGAAAAATCTCATATTCTTCTTCATACCATCTCTTTGCACTAAAAGGAACACTACCCTCTGCTTTCTGCAGCCAGTTTCAGGGAAAAATGCAGATGACTGGCACCCAAAACAGTTATCATGTGTCCTAATGTCTGCATAGTAATGGGAACCAACTGACACCTCATTTGTGCAATGGATGACAACCTCAGAAAATATTTTGTTTCCAATGACACTTTAAGGAGTGTAACATAGCAGTCCTCCAGACCTGTGCATGCTGTTGAGGATGTATGTTCTACACTTACTTCATCTGAGGATGGTGATATATGGGATGATAATGATTTTTATTTCTAAAACAATTGGCCGCCTGCGCATGTATGGCTCTACTGCAGATTTGCAGGCGTATGCACATCACTACATAGAAATCTCCAAGATGCTTATACGGTATGCTTATCTTACAAACAAAGTGACTCAGAAACAATAGTTCCCAAATTACCATAATCATCACGCTTCATTGCACTGAGGAAGAAAACAGTGGAAAATGGAAAAAGAGTTTGATGTTGTGTGTTTTTCAAAACATTATTCTCAAGAAAATACAAAAATAAAATTGCCAAAGATTCCAAAGACAACCACAAGGCATTCTATAACTATGTCAAGAATCTAAATGGCAATGCTCAGATATGCTCTGAGCTACAACAGAATGGCATTAAATATACTGATCCCAAGGATATTGCCAATATCCTGGCAGATCGCTTCAGTGTCAACTTCACCCCCCTCTCACCCCCTAAATGGCCCATCTGAATACCAGAAGATTGCCAAATTCCGGTAATAATGGCCACACAGGTAAAAAAACACACTCTCCAAAGCTAAGAATACAGCATCCATGGGACCAGATGACATCCCGGGCTGTGTTCTACATGAACTACAAAATTAACTGGCTCCTCACCTAAATGTCATGTTTAATCATACCCTCACCTCAGGTTTCATGCCCACTGAGTGGCGCACAGCTACAGTTATCCCACTCCACAAGGGGGGATCAACCTTGGATCCCGGGAACTACTGCCCCATCAGTTTGATGAGCCTGATCTGCAAGGCCATGGAACGTATTATCATGGAACTTATAAAAAAAGACATTGGCAACCTTAAAACACTGGACCCCACCCAGTTTGGGTTCATGAAGGGCCGATATTGTCTCCTGAACCTGATTGACTTCTTCGAATCAGTCTCCAAGGCTGTGGATGAGGGTAAGGCAGTCCACACAGCCTATCAGGACCTGGCCAAGGCCTTTGACACCATCCCCCACTCTGGAATCATAGATAAACTTACTAAGCTGGGCATTTATCCCTTCATCACTCAATGAGTTGCCAACTGGCTTACTGACAGAAGTAGCTGACTCTAAATCCAGCTCCAGACAAGTGACAAATGGAATACCTCAGGGTTCAGTCCTGGGACCTTTCTTGTTTGGCATCTACTTCTCTGAAGTACAGGCCAACACTAAGGGACTCTGGCTAACAAAGTTCACAGATGACTGCAAACTGGGAGCCATTATTGAATCCCCAAATGATGTAGGTACTCTACAAAAGGGCCTTAGAGAAACAGATGCTTGCTGCCAGAACCATGGGCTCAAGCTCATTGCCAAGAAATGTATAGTTATCCCCTTTGGGAAAAAACATGCACCCGTGAATTACCACATAGGTGGCAGTACACTAAACACCGAAAGCGTGATAAGAGACTTAGGGACACAGGTGGACAGTGGTCTCACCTTCAATAACCACATTGCCACAGCAGTCAGAAAATCCTTCTATGTGGCACACCTCATCACTAAGGGCTTTTCATCCAGAAAAAAGGAGGTCATTGTTCCACTGTACTCATCCCTCATTAGACCCATTATAGAATACAATGCCCCATTTGTTATGTACCTCTCAAGACATCTGCAACAACTGGAAAGGCTGCAGAAATACCTCACTAAAAGAATCACAGGCCTAAAGCAGATGCCCTATGCTGACCACCTTAAAAAACACCAGCTATACTCTGTCGTATATCATCTACTCTGCTTAACATACAAGGCCATGTCAAATCCAGAGCTTTTGGACATGCTACACTTAAAGAAATCCCAATCCATCAGAGCTACATGCTCCAGGGATCTAAACCTTGTCATCACAATAAACAAAACATGCTGGAGGGATAGGTTCCTGACCCAGAGACTCCGCAGACTCTGGAATAGACTGCTCATACATGTCAGGCAGAGCACCTCTTTGGCCCCCTTCAAAAGGAACCTTGATGATTGGATGGGAGAAAGGAAATTCGCCCCAGGGATCATGTCAGTTGCCCTGCTAGACAGGGGTCCAGGGAAGTAAATAGTGTGGGGAAAAAATAGCCAGGGAATTGTTATGGCTAAGCTTGTATAGGCCCTAGCCTAGTACCAACCTATGAACCTATGAAGATAATAATTATTTAAATAAGACAAGTGCTACTTTTTACACATCTACTTATTTGTACAATAGTAGCTGTGTTTCTGCTCTTTAATCTAACCCCTATAAAGGATACCAGTTTGTCAGTACTTGTACGTGTTGTTTACAACTATATTAAGGGTTACATTGTAAGTGTACTGATTATAGTAGCATGCCGGATTGTTAGAGAAGATAGTAGGCACATCCTTGAGCTCGTATTGAGAGTAATGTTCACTACTATTGTAGTGGTGTATGTCTTGTGCATGTGTAATTAGCCACAAGCATTTTAACAGTACTTTTGTAATGGTCAAATGTTGCTGTTCAGCTACAATTACACGCTTGTGTTGTTGTGACTATTTGCTCAGTAAACAACACATATCTGAAATTGACTTAATGATAGTAGCTACAGATATCTGTCTGGCACAACTATACCATACTATATGGCCTAGTATGATAGTAGTATTACTAGTAGTATAGGGATTACTAAGGACCATGCTGGACAAGGCTATTAATTCCAAAGTTTTCTATACAAACAGAGCAGTGCCTGAAAAACAAAGCCCAGAGAAAAGTACTGCATCTGGTAGTGCTTCCATATCCACTCACATACCCACATTTACAGAGGCTGAGGATGAGGTAGTACTGGAGGCCCTTCCTCTCCATGAGTGATGGCTCTTTTCTGTCCTTTCCAATGACCAGCTTCTCCATGACTGTGCCTGGGATGAAATTGTTGGCAGTGTTAATGCTGTGGATAGTCAAGTCCATGTCTATGAAATATTCCACTGCAAGGCCACAGATATGCTCCATGCTGCCACCTACAGAGCAGGGGAATATATGACAACAGGTGGCAGGCCATCCAATGAACCATGCCTTATAGAGATGGAGAAGTTCCTGGCCTCATTTAAAGAATGTAATATCCTCAAGGAACCCCACAGTGCAGTGGTAGACAGGCCCCAGAGAGTTTGAATTGCAGACACCCTTGGAATGTAGTCCTAGTTCATTGTAGCAACAGCTGCAAGTCCTCATTACTTTATAATCTCTCCACACGTCATGAAATTCATCTGGTTTTTCATATTTAGGTACACTGGGGCTTCAACAAGCATGTCCATCTGCACAAGGTATGGTGTGGTGTATTATTTCTTTTCATGTTTTTAGTTGTAAAGATATTGCCTGCATGCATAGTTGTGGTGCTGGTTCATACTTATATTGTTTATTGTTTTCCTTTTGTGTGTTTACAGATGAGTCTTTACCCAACACCAGAACTGCAAAATTGGCACCATCTGATGTTGGTGATTCTGTAGCCTCTGATATTGATGGTGGAGACAAGCATGCACAGTCAGGGTGTGTGTTTGACACAATGGATGTGACCCCTACATCCTCTTCACAAACCATGGACTCTGTCTCTCTGCCCTTGCTTCATTTTTAAGCCTTAAGCAATTATCCCTGTGAGAGATAAACTCTGTGTACCTTGTGTTTGTAAAGCAAACCCTGCCTGCAGATAACCAATATACACAAACATCTGAGAAAGAACAGGTTGATGGAAATATGTAGATCAGGGAAGTGTGCTGGACCCTGGTAGATAGATGTTTGTATCTTCACCTAGCACTTGTGGCATGGAAGTGCACATGGGGAAGGGGGTGGTAAAGGTTCTCACCTGAGATATGGTTATTGCCCTCCCACTGATGTTGGTTTGTCAGTGGCTGCATCCCATAGTTCTACAACAGCCATGGGTGATATAGTGAGGGAGATCCAGACTGTGCATGTGGACCTATGCGAGTGCATGTCCTGCATCTGTGATTACTTGGATAGACTGAATCACACATTCAACCATCCAGTGTCTTAACTCAGTCATTTGGTGGGAGTGTGGGGCCAGAAGCACATCCAAGATATTAGCCAACATGGCTGTGCATGAGTGAGATCCCACTCCTGCAATGCTAGTACTTCCATAGTAACATTGATTGTTGAGGTGTCTACACCCACCAGAGGCTGTCCCCATGGTTATGGCCATTGTCATGCAGCCACATCTTTCAGCAGATGTCAGTCAAGGTTGTGTAGAATGTCAGCATCTCTCTAAGGTAATGGTACAGACATCACAAATCCTGGCAGAGCTAACTCACATGGGTGAGGGCATGAACATGAAGCTGTCATGTATGCCTAAGCTGCAGTGCTGCTGCAAGTGTAGGGGCTGTATCCCTACACACACACACACACACACACACACACACACACACACACACACACACACACACACACACACACACACACACACACATATCCACTGACCCTGGCCCTTCTTGACATTAACCACCCCCCCCCCCATAAAAGTTCTCATACTACCCAAAAAAGCAGCACTTTTTGTTGTGCTACAACTTAGCACCCTCTCTCATACATACAACTGTGAGAGATATACAACACTGTACTCTCTTATGCCCCTGAGCAAAATGGTGATCACTGTGTCCCACCCTTTCTGTGTTATTACTTTGGATGCCTATGTCTGATGCCCAACATGGTCAGCCTTTGCAAGTGTAAGCACAGTCTGGTATTTTTTCTTGCATCACTTTTACTGTAGCTTATCTGCTATTATATAATTATGCTGTATAGCTATATGCAATGAGCTACCTCCTTGCTAGTGCCATGGAATACTGTGCCCACCTCTATCTGGCATGGTTATCCCTTGTTGCTGGCTTGTCCTCTAACTACTGGTCTATCTAAGCTTCCATTGTCTGTGGTGCTGGGAACTGCTGGTCCTACAAAAGGCCACCTTGTTGTAACTGTTCCTGACAATAATACTTTGTAACTTAGTACAAAAGGTTAGTATTTTGGCACATGTAGTGGGGATGTACTGCAGGGCACTGCTAGATAAATCCTGACAGTGAAAGCGTGCTTTCTACAACCCAAGTACATGTTCTGTAATGTTTCTGGTTTGTGATAGTGCATGATTGTATCCCTGGTCAGTTTAACTCTGTAGACATCTTATGGGTATTGTGAGACAGGGTTCTAGAACATGTACAGCATTACCAACAGGATGCCCATGTGGGAAGTCATTATTTGATAGAGATCACATGTGTGCTATACATGTCAATCATGAAACCTGACCAGAATTATAGATGATATACTGTACATTACAAACACCTGGCAGTTAATGTAGTGATATATTTTTGGGTTCATATGCCTAGTTCACCAGCTTTATTTCAATGTGGGTGCAGTCTATTCCTCCAAAACCTATTTCTATATAGTGCTGGATCTCTCCTCTGGGGTGTGTGGGAAGCACATATGCTCCCCTACATGCTACAGCATGGAATTGAGAAACTGCTGGAGTATTCTCAAAGCAGATACATAAGATACCCCCACTGCATCACTGGTAGGTCACTGAAAGGTCTCTGCTGCTAATGCAGACAAACATACCTTGTTACTGAATGGGGGTAGGTACTCAAAGACTCTCACTGAGCTGCAAAGAGGTTGACACACTTCCATGATTTCTTGCATACTATTCCTGTCTATAAGGTACTGGTCAGCTAGGTTGATGTTGTGGCGGCATGTAATAATAAGCATTGAAGGATGAGCCTGCACCTCTAAGAGTGATATCATATGCCATCATACAAAGCAGCTGCAATGAGAAGCTCTGGCAGATGCATGTTTACAATAGCTGCAACATCCACTAGCATATTTGCATGATGTACTACACTGAAACATGGGCACATGTCCGAGTTCAAATCTACAATGAGCATGAATTTAAGATGTTTCTAAATCATTTTACCATCTTCTCTTTTCCTCATTATAATACATGGCACTGTCACTAGGATATAAGATGGCCAACGGCATTTATTTGGCCTAGCAACATCATGTAGTTTTGTCTTCTAAGTAGCATCTACCCTGGACATGGCACAAATGTGCTTAGAACAAGGCAGCAAAGATTTCTGAATCCAGCCTTGTAGTTCTCTACCTTTGCAATTGTGTACATGTCTGTGGTTGTGCATGTGTGTGATAGAGTGGATTTTATTAAATTCTTTCATAACTTACATTTTGGAAGTAAAATATTTCTTCCAAAAACAATTATATAACCCTCACCAACTGTGAAACATTTTTTTCAGAGGAAATATTTTACATACAAAAATATAAAAATATATGAGGGTGCTAACAATAAAACAAATACAAACTATTTATCAGATAGCCTGTTTTATATACCCTCAAGGATGGATATTACACAGAAATAGTGAACCTTCCAGTGATGAGGAGGTCTGACGCTGGACAGATCTTTTTTTCCTTATAGTGCTCACCCTGTCAGGCATTATTTCTTGCTTGCAATAGAAAAACTATTTTGTTTTAATTTTAAGATTCATTTCATACCAGTTTTTAAATAAAATAAAAAATAATACATGTCAGCACTCACAACTGTTTCCTCATACATCAGTGATGTGATACCTCTGGACCTACTGTCAAAGGGTTAAAGAAGCAGACAACCAAATAATTTAAAGTCCTTTGACAATATACTATGAGACAGTGTGGCTTCTCAGAGGGAAATTCAGGTCACTTAGATTAGAAAGTAGCTGAGTTGTTTAACTGGATATAGGAGCTGTCAATGGGGACAGTGGTGAACATATTTTCCTTTGATCTCAGTAAGGCCTTCACAGCAATTCATCATGTCTGGATATATATATCACATCAGATAGGTTTGAGAATTTGTGAAGTGATACAAAAAATGATGTTTCAAACAAAAGGAAATAATAAAAATAGAGTAAAGACATGCAGTAGGGTGAGTATGACTCATCTAGTCCAGCAAGAATGATTCATTGAGACAGGTATACTAAACAGCCAAGGTCTGCAAACCAAACAAGAAAAAGAAAATAATGGCAGAATGAAAGAACGAAATGTCCGTGTGCGTGTTTGTATCGTTATTAGGAAGACAGTAGTGTCTCATGCTGCCCACATGTAAAGAAGAAAGTGATACTATAAGAAGAAGAGAACACTGCAAGAAAAATGAAACAGCATATATCAGCTGCTGCTCTGTGGCCCAGAGCAGAGGGATGGAGCTCTGACTGCAATCCTAATGAACTGGGTTTGATTAGTCAGCCTGGCACACATGCAGTCATCTAGGGGAACAATAAAGGTAGCAGTATTTTACTGGTCTGTCTATTCAAGATGGAAAAGATGGATTTTAAGCTTAAGATGATAGCTCCAATAGTGATCCTGGGGGAATGCATCCTAAGCGTACGAATACATGGGGCATGCACAAACAGTTGGAAAGATGCTGTCATCTGTAATGGCCTTACTTCACTGCACATCAGCTAGGATGACAGGGAATGTATAGGGCATAAAACAAAAATTTACTATTGCTGAAAAATGTTATTATACTAGAGTGCCTCAGTCTTGTCTCAGACAACAGGGAAAAAAGTATTAGATTAGGTCAGAGGAGTCAGGCGTAACTCCTGGCCTTCAAGATCAAGGACAGGCTAGAGTGCCAGTCAATAGTCTGATGCATATCAGCCAAAAAAAGTCTAAAAAAAATGATATCCTGGAAAAAAACTATGTGAGGAAGTGGGAATCTATTCAGCTTTATCTCATTCTTGGACAATACCAGACAGAAAGCACATACCAGCAAAAACAAAGCTAAAAAAATATTAAGATAAAAATACAATCAAAACTGAAGGCATATATCTATGTACTTGAGGTGGAGAGTATGGGAAGTCTAAGAATTATTTATAGCAGCATGCTCCATTTCCACAGTATGCTACAGATTTAAGCAGCACTTGTGTGTGTCACATTACACATGTATAGGTTCATAGGTGTGTACTAGGCTAATGGCCCTGCAGCCTTTACAAGCCTAGCCCATAGGATTACTCTGGCATCATGCCACCCGACATTAGTTCCCAGTGCCTCTGTCGAGTAAAGCCACTGGAGTGATTCCCTGAGGTGAATTTTCTATTTCCCATCCACTCATCAAAATTTCTCTTGAAGAGGGCCAGTGAGGTGCTCTGTTTGACATGTATGGGAAGCCTATTCCATAGCATGGACAGTCTGTGGGTTATGAACCTGTCCCTTCAGCATGTTCTGTTGATTGTGGTAATGAGGTTGAGGTCCCTGGAGCGTGTGGTGTGGAGGATTGGGATTTCTTTAGATGTAGCATTTCTAACAGAGCTGGGTCAGACATGACTTTGTAAGTCAAGCAGAGATCACCTCTAAGTAGTTGATATGAGACAGAGAATAGTTGGACTTTTTTTAGTCTGTTCATATAGAACAAATGTTTAAGTCCTAGGATCCTCTTTGTGAGGTACTTTGTGGCCTCTCCAGTTGTTGCAGGTGTCTAGTGAGGTACATGCCAAATAGTGCATTGTACTCAATGACTGGCCTAATGAGGGAAGAGTAGAAGGAGACAATGACCTCTTTCTTCCTGGATGCAAAACCTTTAGTAATGAGATGAGTGGCAATGCGGTGGTCAAAAGAGAGGTTGCTGTCAAGCTGTGTTTCCAGATCTCTTATAACGCCTTCTGTGTTCAGTGGACTATCATCAATGTGGTAATTCATGGTAACCGGGTTTTTACCAAAGGGGATGATGACACATTTTTTGGCATTGAGCTTAAGGCCATGGTTCTGACATCAGTCGTTGGTCTCAGTGAGGCCTTTCAGTATGATGTCAACATCACTCGGGGAGATAATAATAGCTCCCAACTTGCAATCATCTGCAAAATTTGTCAGCCAGAGTCCCGTTGTGTTGGCCTGGACGTCAAAGAAGTAGATACCAAACAGGAGAGGACCCAGGACCAAACCCTGTGGGACTCCACTCGTGACTGGTCAGCAGTCTGATTCGAGTCAGCTACTTTCACACTGTGGGTTCTACCTGTGAGCCAGTTTGCAACACACATAGTGATATTGGGGTCGACGCCTAGTTTAGTGAGCTTTTCTATGATTCCTGAGTGGGGAATAGTATCAAATTCCTTGGCCAGATCAATGTAGGCTGTATGAACCAACTTGCCTTCATCCACAGCTCTGGTGACTGACTCAGAGAAGTTGACCAAGTTGAGCAGGCATGATCTACCCTTCACAAAACCAAACTGTGTGTGATCCAGAGTTTGAAGATTCCCTATATCCTTGTTTATTAGGTCCATGATGATGCGTTCCATAGCTTTGCATATTAGACTCATCAGACTAACGGGGCGATAGTCCCAAGGTCTGTAGTTAGTCCTCCTTTGTGGAGAGGAATGACTGTAGCAGTGTGCCATTTGGTAGGGACAAAGCCTGAGGTGAGGCTGTGATTGAACAGGGCACACAGGTGAGGTGCCAGTTCACTCTGTAGTTCATGTAGAACACAGCCAGGGATATTGTCAGGTGTCATAAAAGCTGTATACTTGGCCTTGGACAGTGCTGTTTTAACCTGTGCAGCAGTAATACTGGGTGCCTGGCAATCTACTGGTATTGTGACTGGTCTCTTGGGGGAAGGGCTAAAATTGGCACTGAATCTGTCGGCCAGTATATTGGCAATACCTGTTGTCTTGGTATAGGAGGTACCATTGTGCAGTAGCTCAAAGCAAATCTGGGTATTGCCATGGAGATTCTTTACATAAGTACAGAAGGCCTTGTGGTTGTCTTTACTATCTGCTGCAATTCTGTTTTCAAAGCTAGCTTTAGAGGATTTGATGAGGGATCTCAACTTTTTGTTGAGGCCGATAAGGGAGTTTTTCCAGTCTTGGGACTTCACCTTATTCCGCATCAGTTTCATCCTTCCGTTGTAGAGTTTATTTATGGCAGGGGACCACCAGATTGGCTTCCTTTTTTTGGAGAAGAGTTACTTGGTTCTTTTGGGTATAGCGAGATCCATGCATTTGTGTACGTGCTCGTACAGTACATTGGTGTATGATTCGGCAGTCATGCAACTAATCCCAGTTTGCATGGGTGCGGTGAAGTTAGCCACCTCTATTTTTAGGAGCCCAAAGTTAGCTTTCGAAAAGTTTTCCATGGTGGTTACATTTGCAGGGGGAGGGGGTTGGAGGGGATGTGGATTTCCAAGGTGATTAGTTTATGGGTGGATCTAACCAGGGAGGAGTTGACTATTGGTGTAGAGCAATGGTTTCCCATTTTAGTAATGGCCAGGTCAAGGATGTTGCTACCTCTAGTGGGGGTAAGAACGAGCTGGTCCAGGAAATTGGAATTAATGAATTCCCGGAAACGGTGGGAAATTGTACTGGTACATGAGTAGTTTTCCCAGTTAATGGAAGGGTAGTTGAAGTCGCCCAGTATGAGAATGTTAGGTTGGACACTAATATTCTCCAGGGTGTTTAAGAACATGAAGTGTGAGTCTTGGGATGTGGTTGGGGATCTATAGCAGACTACAACCTGAATCGCTGACTTACCCAATGTTAGCTGCACCTGAAGTATCTCAGATACGTTATGTTGGGCTACCAGTCTGGAGGTGTGTACATCCTTTATGAATATGGAAACACCACCCCTTTGGAGCTTCAGTCCAAGTTCTGGGGCTGAAAGGTGTGGAATGAGTTATATATAGCCTGGTAGTGCAGGGGTGCTTTCTGCTGCCTTGAACCAGTTCTCTGTTATGGCACAAATGTTGATGTTCTCCATTTTAAGCAGTGTTTCGAGTGAGTGCATTTTGAGATTTAGACTTCCAGCATTGAGCAGCATGACCCTCAGATTGCATTTGTTTGTAGCTGTTATGGTGGTAATTTGGTCTTTTGAACACCGCCTACAAAAGGCACTATAGGGGTGGCAAGAGCACTGGCCAGTATCCAGAAGCCCAGGGGTGACAGATGCAGGCCATCTCTGGCAAAACATCTAGGTCTGTCAGTCATGTCATCCCAGGGAGACAGATACTGGATCCCCTTAGAATGACATCAGAAACTTAGCCAATTGTTGAAATCAATCATTTTCTGCTTGTACTGTGCTATCATTCTAGGTTATGGAAGGATACCGCTCAGGGCTAGGGTCATACCTGCCTGGGCTGCATAATCCGAGAGATCCTCCATGTCTCATTTCATGTAGTCCAGGGAGGTACATCACAGGTCATTCACACCCACAAGTGCAATGACGGAGTCATATTTGTACCTGTTGTTGAGGGACCGGAGTCCATGCATTATGTGGTGGATCCTGGCTATGTGTTCCATGTGGTGTGGTGCGAGTGTTGATCTTCTCCTCTTGACCAGCTATTCCAGTCTTGGCCGGAGAGTGCGTGGCTTCCAATTTGGCTATATAAGTGCATCTCTCGCAAGTCTGAGTGTTGGGAGGTAAGAGGAGAGGGTTGTCAGTGTACATGAGGCAGTTGCTACATTGCCTCAGGATGCCCAAGTTCACCAGGTTAATAGGAGAAAGCACAGGGAACTGACCTTTTTTCATGCCTGGAGGGGTTGGCATTAATAATAAGTACTGGAGCTGTTTCCTTGTAGAATGTTTAGTGCCAGTAGCACTTTTATGTGCTAGAATAATTGCTACAAGAAGTCTGGTAAAGTGCTAGACTAATAAGCTAGTAAAAGTGCAGGAGAGAAAAGAACTAGTAGATCTAAGGGATACATTTTAGAGCAGACTTTGGTTCAGAAGCTTACAAACAGTCCTGGATACAGATCTGTATCTGGACTAGACTAGTTACAGGAAAAGTGGGAAACAAGTGCAAATGCAGGCTTTTAAACAATTCTGCAGTCTACTTAGTAAGCAAATTTTAGAATATACCTCAAAATTTGACACACTTAACAACAGGCTGTATGGATGCAGACCCATCTACAATACCACGACAACCATCTTCTCACTTATGGACAACATATTTTCTAATGTACAACAGAGCAAACTTACAAATGCCATATTTTTTGACCTTAGAAAAGCTTTTGATACTGTTCATCTCACCCTGTTAACTTTACAAATTAAAAGACACAGGCCTGTCATCTGATGTTGTCCAATGGTTTCAAAGCTACTTCTACAATAAAATCTTCACCCTCTTAGGGCCTAATAACACCTACATTTCTGGTGCAATCTATAAAGGTATTACTCAGGGATCTGTTCTCAGTCCATGCCTTTTTTCTTTCTTCATAATCTTCACTGGGACCTACCTCGCTCTGTCTTATACATTGACAGTATTGTCCTCATCAGAGGCCATTGCAAATCATCCCTTATTAAACACAAACTTCAGAATAACTTCACTACTCTCTGAAATTGGTTTCATAACAATAAATATACTGTCAATACTCAAAAGAGCTCTGTCATGTAATCCAGTACATCACAAAAGTTGCAGCCCACTTAAACTGCTGCTATTACTGACCCTTTTGGTACACCACTTGCAACTCAAAGAACAAAAATGCCTAGGTCTTCTATTTGTTCTGAGCCTCATCTTTCATAAACACACAGAGACCCTAACAAATAAAGTATTACCGCCCTTAGAATTTCATACAAAATCTCTAATTCCCTCAGTACTGAATACGGAAGACCCATACCCATAAAAGCACTAATTCACAGATTAGAATAAGATCTACCTATCACTGCCCTCTGCTCTGCATTAAACTCCAATCTGCTGCAATCAGTTGAAAATTGTATAGTTCATTTTATGGATTATTTATGCAAACATGAACATCAGTGTCTTAATAAGCATAGGGTTTAGTGGTCGGTGTAATGGGTTGGGGGCTGGTGTGGGGGTTGGGGGTTGGTGTAATGCTTAAACTGTTCACCTCACAGACACAAGGCACAGGGCTTGATTCCCACCTTTGGAAGGGTAATTGGCTATGCTTAAATGGCCCACAAGGGCAGCTAGCCTAGTACTTGACTCTGAGCTATGAACGTATGAAACAGTTGCAGTTAAGCCTACTCTTCTCCTTAACACTTGCATCTTCAAAATACTAAATGCAAGAGTCTGTCCTCATCTCATTAACAAATTGATAATGAAAACCCCTTCTTACTCCCAATGAAATTCAGAATCTGCAAAATGACAACGTCTGCCTTATACTCTTGTGCAAGATCCTTCTCCAAAACGGCTCCAGCAATCTGGAACTCATTTCCCAAAGTTCTTACACAAACTGGCAGATACACTTCAAAAAGTCCCTCATTCCCATATAGTAAACGCAAATAAATGCTACTGTTTCAGAGATATGGGTTACCCCCCTCTATTTACATCTGCCTTCATGTGTTGCTATTCAATATAAACATTTAAACTTTTCAGTTTAAGTATCACCATGACATTCTTTTGTCTTGCTCAGTTTGTTATATATAACTGCATAACTTGATATTCAGAAATACTACTTGAAGCAAATATTTATATAACTGACGATTTGGCTTGTAAGTACTTATTCTTAGTTCATTTGATGTTTTTGATTACCAGAGGAGTATATACTTTTTCCATGGATTCTGTATGTTTATTTGAACTGTTTATGACACTACAATACTTTTTACTCTGTTTTTTTATCTGTACGTTGTACTTACCAGTTGGGCCTGAATCATGTCTGAAAAGGGTTCTCTGACCAGCCCACCTATCCAATTAAAAAAAGTAAAATAAAATAAAAGGATAGCTCATGCCTTCCAACAAGCCACTAAGCAGAACTGCAACAAGGAGATAAGGGATGCCGGTAACCCTTATCCAATATAACACAAAAGTATTGTATGATACCACATTTCCCAAAGCTGCATTGCACTTGGAAAATAGGCTCTGCTTCTTGAAAAAGGCAAAATGTAAGACAAGCACGGCTGAAGAAAAATATTAAGTAAAATAAGCAAAAGTGGAAAGGAACTTAAAGAATGTATTGTAGTGTTTAAGTAGGCAGACATCATTTATGAAGCCCACTCTATGACTGGCAACTACAACTTATTTCCCAGTGTCATTTTCAGTCTTTGAAATAGACTGTTATAAGCCATCAATTCAGCAAAATTATGATCCAGATATGGATATGGAGTACATTATGAAAACCTGAAACAGAATCAACACTACAGTACCAGTTTAGATAGCACACTTTGAAGAGCAGTGGCTAAAATGGCCACCAGTTCACAAGCTGTTACTTGCCATATCCTTAGTATAGATGCTGTACCACCATCCAACAATATACACATTCCAAGCATTTCACAAAGTCTAATAGCCAATAGGTAGGAGCTGTCACAACTAATGCACTATCCTTGTGCACATATTGCACTCTGTAGAGACAGTAGTACCTATCTGCTGTGTGCCCCTTCCTCTGCACACTTCATGATACTCAAACATAGGTCTATACTCATTTTGTGCACCTTTGATGTGAACTGCTTTTTTAGTATGCCCATATTCTCTTGGATTAGGTCTGCTATATAACTAAAAGTAGCAAATGGAATATGCAGAGCAAATATAGATAACTTAAATCATGGCAATCACCAGGATGAAAAGAAAATGTGACATTTGTAAATGTAAGTCACCTGGCAAAAAAAGAAACTGTTATTAATTAAAAAAATATGTAAGTATTCTGTTTAATACAGCAAAAAGGTCAGCATGACCAAAATGACTGTGGCACAATAGACTGCGGCATAACATACAAACCCCAAGCACTCTGTAGCCATAAAAGTGGTTTTGGTGATGTTCACCACCTTCATCAGTACAAACTCTTTGAGTCACATTATGTCAGTGATCTCAGTGAGGTGACTGTTGTGCTGGCCTTCACATAATCCGTCAGTACTGATATGAGACAGGCTGTCCAGAAAGTCACAGCAGACTGAAACATAATGCACTTCTTCTACCAAACCTTTCTGAGACAACAACATCATAACTTAAAAATTACATATCACATGGCAAACTGGCCTACACACTTACTAAAGTCAATATCTTTCTTTCTTATTGCCTCAGAGTAAGTCATTCCTGTCCTGTCTGTATATTGTGGTGTTGTTGCCATTCTGTTTCCTACTGCAATATTTTCATTTTTAAACTTGCAGACTTCACATTTGCTCTCATATCCTTACCTTTGATGATGGATAGTGGGATATTTTGCCATTGTTTCAGCCTAATTTATATAACCTGCATTCTATACTATCAGAAATAGTTTCCAGCATTAAGCTGTTATCATTCTAGAACCTAGTATACTCATTTATAGAGCTGTGATGTCCCTATTTCCAGCACTCTTTACAGGTTAAGTTTGTCATCCCTTTTCTTCCTGTGGATCTCCCTACCCAAGGTCCAGATTGAGACATCCCCTTTACCCATTCCTGAAATGGAAAATGCAAGCTAACAAAAAATGGATTCCTAATCCTTGTTGCTGGCTACATATTAAGTCTAGCATCAGGCAGAAGCCACAAACAGTGTTACTGATTTTAATAATGGCTGCCAGAGCAGCTGCTATCCTAGTCACACTATAACTCCTATCATCTCATTTCTCCAGCGTACACATATATTGCTTCGTACTATTTATAATGCAGCCTGTAGCACTGTTTCTATGTTGTATATGTTTCATTTTTGTGGGGTAACTTTATAAAAAGAGAATATTTGCTCAGTGGTTTCCTACCAAGGACTGAAATAAGTAAATGAAAGGTAAATATAGTCTTGTTAACTGAAGTGTATGGAAATGCTCTTCATTATTATAGTAATGAGGTTCCTGTGTAGCCTCATTAGCTTGGCTGTTAATTATGTTATAATTGCAGTGATGAACTCCATTAAGGATGCTTCGCCCAAATTTGTATCATTATGCCTAGTGCTCCAAGCTTTGCTGGAAAGCTCAGATTTCATTCTTTTTAACTGATACTTGTTAATGTTCCTCCTTCAACTACAGCTGCAGACTTCTCCTCTTGTATTAATTATCCCTCCTTAGTGTGCACCATCAAAACATAGTGGCAGCAGTCAACCATGACATGCCGATGAGAACTCCTTGCACCTGGACAATCAGTTGCATCTCAGATTTCCTCAAACATAACCCTGGCTCCTGTCCAAGAAATGAGTCTCTGGTGAGAAGCTCTCTCGTGCTGCCACTCAGTAGTCTTGGTATTAAATTTAAACAGTACATTTGGAAGCCACTATCCCATAATAATTAATACTACCCCTCCCCCAACACATACCTCAAAATCCTTCAAATAGCAGCCATCAACATGATACTGTCATCCGTAGGCTACAGCTGTTGCATCTGTCCTGTACTGCATTTACACTTCAGATCAATCTTTAAGGCAAATGATGCCACAAGAGAAATGTCAGATGTATATGTCTTCAGCCCTGCTTGAACTTTACAGAAAATGTGCACCAGCTGAAGTAATATCCATGTTTCAAGTAGAAATATACACACACACACACACACACACACACACACATATATATATATATATATATATATATATATATATATATATATATATATATATATATAAAAACACACATACACACACAAGTATCCATACATACATACATACAGTACATATATAGATATATATGTATTATTGTGGTCACACTGCAGCTAGTCTGCTTATTATGTCTATACTCAGTTTTCTGCACTTCCACGGAAGACTGTACTCCAAACTTTTTAATTAATACAGTGCACCAACCAGAAAAGAATTTTGCATTCAGAAAAAATGCTTCATGTCAAAATATAGTAGAGAACAAAACATGTTTTGCTTCATAAGGCCTTCACAGCCTATATACATTTCTTCTTGTCCCAGTGCCTTATAACCAGGAAAACTAAATCCAGCAATATCCTTTTATACCAAGAATCAAGACCCCTAACTCTTCCTGAGGTATGAAGCTGGTATTTAGGCTGAACTTCCAAATGAAACTAGCACTCCCGATTGAGGCAGTAGCAAACAGTCTTCCAGAGACTAACAGCACTGAATCTCCCAAACGTGTTTTCAAACAACAGTTTTTACCACAGTGATGTCAACTGAGCTCCAATTTTACTCTTATGTTCCTCAACTCAACTAGTTTTATGTTCAGTCCATTTTCATACCTTAAGCCAGTTTTTAGTACAGTTTGGCTTTGCCCTAGTTAAAGCCCACCCTGCTGAAACTGATTCAGGTTACATCCTCACACATTTATTGCTCATAAGATTTTTTCTTTAAAGCATAAGATTAAAATACCAGCAGCATTACAAGTTTAAACATTTTTAAGACTTTTGTATTCATAAACTAAAAACAGCATAAGCATTCTTTAAGTCCAATATATTTTTGCCTCCAACTACTAGAAACCTAACAGAAGCAGGTTTAATGCTGACAGCAAGTCTTAAATAACTCACATAATTATTAATAAACTCCAGGCATTTATGTAAATTAATATATTTTTTAATTTCAGCAAGTCTTTTGAGTTTCTAATAACATGATAGGAATGGACCCCATTTCTTAGTCAAAGTATGACTAAAGTTCATAAAATTAGTATTGTTTCACTCTTTGATGTTAGCCAGAAGTGCTCTTTGCAGCAACTGCAATGTGCCTAGTAATGACTCCTTGTGCAATTCATATGGAGTTACATGTATCGGTAACATATTTAAATACAATTGTAAATTCTTTTTTATAAGAGCTGTTACTCCTACTACTGTTGTAACTGTCTATGTATCCTTCTTCCACATTACCCTTGTTTCTGCCTCTAAATCCTGGTATCTTATGACTTTGTGTCTCTGTATATAAGACACTGTAGTCACTGGGTGTAACAATTTCAATGATCAATGCTATTTTTGTCAATACTATATCTGGTTTTCTTGCATTTTTTTGAACTGTTGGTAATGGGTGATCCGATCTGATATAAACTTCATCATTTTCTATGATGCTTTGTGACTCACGTTTCCAGTGTTTTTTCAGCTACTTCAGTATTATAATGTTTGCACAATCCCCAGTGCAACACTCTTTCCACATTATTATGCCTTTCAATATACAGTCTTTCTGTCATTAGTATATCACAACCAGCAACAAGATGTGCAACTGTTTCCACAAAACCTACATTTGTCTGTTTCTCCCATGTGTTCAATGGACTTTGTAAACCAACATGTACATAGTCCACTACCTTGGGCTGACAATATTAACCTTTCATCTTTTGGTTTAAATTCACCTCTCATTAACCATTCCTGTTTTCGATCCTGCTCAACATAAGGTTGTTCCAAGAGTTTTCTATAATTGCAACTATATTTATGCATTTTTCACATTTTATGCCTTCTCACCTCATCCTTTCCCTCATATTTTTTGGCAAATTCAGTTGTTGCCTGATTTTTGTCTACTTCTGGATTGATTTCCATTCCTGCTTGACACAGATATGCTTCTGCTAAACTAAGCAGGGAAGACATCTTAGATTTATTCTCCTCATATTTTAAAACTTTCCCTAAGTTTGGGACTTATGAGGTCAGCAGATATGTATGCAGTCCTATGACTATAGATCTATACATGTAATTGATTTCAAGAAGGCCATACCTCCTTCAGAACGGGGAATATATAGTCTTGGTGTGCACTGATTTTTATAAATCAATTGATTTGCATGTAGCATTCTTCTTGTCTAATATATCCAACACCTTTTGAGGCCAGTCAGTCACTCCAACACTGTAAGTTAGAACAGGAAGAGCAAACTGCTTTATAGCTTGGACTTTGTTCCTAGATGTCAACGCTGTTTTCAGTATTAATTTTAGTTTTCTAAAATAGTCCTTACTAAGTTTCATTCACATTGCTTCATATTTTATTGTTAGTCCTTCATCAGTTCCAAAATATTTGTACACTCCCTCTTCCTCAAGTTCTTTTATATCACATTCCTGTCCGAAACCAATATTTTCTTGGTGCTGCAGCTTTCCTATTTTAAAGGTTGCTTTTGCACATTTATTAAGACCAAATGACATTCTTATATCATCTGAAAAAGTTTTGACAACCTGCAGCTGTGCTTTCAGTTTCCCATCTGATGAACTATACAGTTTTAAATCATCCATCAAAAGAAGATAAGTCTTTACACTTTGTTGTTTTCTTGGAGCCAATTTGTAGCCATGACCTAATCTGTTAAGTTGACAGCTTAATGGGTTAAGGGGAAGACAAAAAAGCAGCAGTGGCAGAGAGTCACCCTGGCATATCTCCCTTTGAATTTTTATCCCTGGAATAACAATTTGTCCATTATCATGGCTTAATTGCAAAGTGGTTTGTTACTGTTTCATGGTCCTTGTAATGCAACTGATCAGTATAGGCTGTATTTATACATTTAAGGACACTTTTATCCATGAATATCTTTCATGGATGAAAATAGTATGTTTCTGTTAGATCTATCAAGTTGACAAGGACATTATTTGAATAAAGTCCTTTATCCACAATTCAATGGCATCAGTAGAATAGTTATTGACCTAAAAGTTTAATCTGGAAAATTTCAGACAATAATGTCTCATTTTGAATATTTGGCTTACATTTGTAAACCTTTTGTTTTTATTCATAATAGCCATTACTCAGCTAGTACCTGTCTATACTACTAGTGGTGTCATGGTGATTTCTAAGCAGAAGGGTTTCATCTGTGCACATAGCCATTGTGTGGGTCAACTGTCCATCATAGTAGGTGAAATGGTCATTCATTATTCTATGGATGGTGGAAAGGCTGTCCTTAAATTTGTGGTGGGCAGTCTGGGAATTTTTTTATCTGGACCAGTTCATACGGTAAGTTTATTCTCCCTGGATTAATGTTACCATGCAAAGGTTGTCATTAAGTCTGTGTCTCTAGAAACCATTTTATGAATACTACTGGTGTTTATTTGCATTGAAGTTTGTAGTATTTGGTCACATGCTTTTGAAAGCATTTAAAATATGCAAAAGTTTTCTGAGATTTTCTATGAGACATCTGTCTTTCTGCAAAATGCTGACTGAGTCTCCACATCTGCGTTTTTGATACAATTTTGAAAGCAGTTGATGATTTCAACCACAACATTTGGGAATCTTTGCAAATGAATGGCTCTATATTTATAAAATGAAAAGTCAGTTTTTCTTTTGTAGTTCCCATTGAGATTCAGTCTTCTATCAAATTACTGGGGGGCATTCAAAATTGTAATGTAATGCTTGGAGTGGTGTGATTATGGGCTGAAAACAGGAAAAAATAAACTTGTTAAGTGCTTCTCTATCACAAGACATGACCATAACAATTGTTACACATCCCTGTAAGCACTGCTTTGATCACATCTCTTTCTAAAAATTAACAACTGACAGTAACAGCAAATAAAAACAGTGTCAGATGTTAAAACAACTTTGTTTCCACCTGCTATCCATGCCTCTCAACTGTCCTTGAGTTTGTCTCATATTTTTTCTGCTGATAAATTATTGAAGCTTACAGTGTCAAAAATGCCACAATTCATTTCATACATTTTACTGATCAGAAAATGTATATCGATGTGAAATCTGTCATTTAATTAACTTTTTCAAGTGAATTAGAGGATTATTTTAAAAAAATGTCCCTAATTTTCATCATATGTTCTCCTCAAAATTCCTAACAAAATAAAGTGAAGGGTGTGCTGTCTGTTTGACAGCAATCACTAAGTATTTTACCTCCTTCCAAAGCCAGTAAAAACACTTTGTGCTTATTTTTCTGACTGGTAGTGCGCGTAAAACTCCACATTCTGCAAAGAATTATGATCGGGTCTCTGATCATAACCTTTTATTATATGTTCTTGGCATGGATGCTTTGTTCTAGAGGTGAATTTCTTGGTATGCATGTCTGAAACACATAATAATCATCTGATTATGATCAGAGTCCTGATCATAATCCTCCATATTTTCATCCTGCTCAGATCAGGTCAGCTCATTCTCATTCACAGACATACATTCTGAGGTAGCTGCCTTATGTACTAAAAAAAAACTTGTATATTTTTTGCATGTGACAATATGGTCCATCTTAAGACAGTGTTTTTCTTTAAATCAACAACCATTCTGATAGAGTGAAACTTTGTCACAAAGAAAACATAGTGGTCATTGATTAGGCCTGGTTATAACATTGTTAACAGCATTCTCAGCTTGTTTGTGTCACATTCCACTACATGCGTTGCAGTAGTTTCCATTGATGTTATGATTTGTAATGTTTTGCAGATGATCAAAGCCTGTTTCTAAAAGTAATTTGTTTTCATCATGTATACCACACCAGTCTGCATCACACAGCCATTTCAGGCTATGTAGAAATGCACTGAAACCAAAATATCTCTGATAATTACTCAGAAATTGTTTTACCTTTCTTTTGATTTTTGTGGGATTTAATATAATCGATGGCTTCATTGAATGAAGTCACTTTGCAAAATATGCAGAGTGAGTTAAAAGAGCTCAGATCTTGGCCTCCTAGTGCCAGATGACAGCACAACAAACTGTATATGCTAGATCCAGTTGCATTATGTTAGGCTTTAACCTCCTTTGTACCTGCAGCAACATTACATTCACAGCACATTTCTACTATCTACACATCTACGGAATCTCTCACAATAGCATTGAAAGTTTCTGCATGACCAACACGATCCATCATTTGTGATTCTGTAGTACCATACCATAATACTGTCCACAAATTTTTTTTTGTTAAATTTTTTTTTCTTGGTTCTTAGTACAACTCCACACCATCAGCCGTGTCCCAGAATCCCTGCACAATTTTCAGTGCAACAGTCTTGTCGCATTATTATGCCTTTCAGTATACACTCCCTCTGCCATTAGTATGTCGCAACCTGCAACAAGGTGTGCAACTGTTTCCAATTCGGTTTTACAAAACCTACATTTGTTTGTTTCTCCCACATGTTCAAAGGACTTTGTAAACCAATGTGTACATAGCCCACTGTCTTGGGCTGCCAATATTAACCTTTCATCTCTTGGTTTGAATTCACCTCTCCTTAACCATTCCTGCGTTCATTCCTGATCAACATGAGGTTCTTCCAGAAGTTTTCTATACTTGCAACGATATTTATGCTTCTTCCACATTTCTTGCCTTCTCATCTGGTCCTTCATCTTATATTCCTTCTTTTGTTTTGTGGCACATTCAGTTGATGCCTGATTTTTATCTTCTTCTGGTTAGATTTCCATTCCTGCTTGACGCCGATATGCTTCTGCTAAATTAAGCAGAGAAGTCATCTTAGATTTATTCTCCTCATGTTTCAAAACTTTCACTATGTTTGGGTCTTGTGAGTTCAGCAAATATGTGTGGAGTCCCACGATTGCAGATCTATGCATATAATCAATTTCAAGGAGGCCCATACCTCCTTCAGAATGGGGAATATATAATCTTGGTATGCACTGATTTTTATAAATCATTTGGTGAGCATAAAGCATCCTTCTTGTTTTCCTATCTGATCTATCCAACACGTTTTGGAGCCAGACAATCACTCCAAAACGGTAAGTTAGGACAGGAAGAGCAAATTGTTTTACAGCTTGAGTTTTGTTCCTAAATGTCAATGCTGTTTTGCAGGATTAATTTAAGTCTTCTGAAATATTCCTTACTAAGTTTTATTCACACTTGTTCATGTTTTATTGTTGATCCTTCATCAATTCTCAAGTATTTATACACTCCCTCTTGCTCAAGTTCTTTTATATCACATTCTTGTCGCAAACTGATGTTTTCCTGATGTTGCAGTTTTCCTACTTTAAAGGTTGCTTTTGCACATTTATCAAGACCAAATTACATTCTTATATCATCTGAAAAAGTTTTGACAACTTGCAGCTGTGATTTCAGTTCCTCATCTAATGAGCTATACAGTTTTAAATCATAGACAAAGAGAAGATGAGAAGTCTTTGCACTTTGTTGTTTTCTAGGAGCCAAATTATAGCCATGGCCTAAGCTGTTAAGTAGACAGCTTAATGGGTTAAGGGCAAGGCAGAATAGCAGCAGTGACAGAGAGTCACCCTGGAATATCCCCCCTTTGAATTTTTATCCCTGGGATATTAAATTGTCCTTTATCATGAATTAATTGCAAAGTGGTCTGCCACTGTTTCATGGTCACTGTAATGTAGTCGATCAATGTAGGGTGTATCTTGTACATTTTTAAGCACTCTTTTATCCATGAATGTGGGATACTATCAAATGCTTTGCTCCAGTAAGTAACAAATAATATGTATTAAGGTATTTGCCCTTATTTGCCTAAGTGATTTATACTCACAATTCACAGTAGAGGCTTCCCTATGTTTGCTTCAGATACAGAAAAATGAGTTATGCGTCACTGATTTTCATGATCGAAAAGCGTAACTCAATAAGCATAAAAAGCATGAAAACATTTTTGTATTTGCAAGTCAGCAGGCCCCCTACCCCAATGTATATGCAGCAACACCATATTCACACCACTATGTTTGCACAATCCAATTAACTACAATAAAATGAACTGCAATTTAAGCTACTTGAAAGAATTCACCTAAGTGAATAGTAGACATATCCACTTAACAAGGTCCACAGTTATTACAAGTACTTAAATGGTCTCAGAAATAATGTCTACATTAATTTCACTTCATGCAATGTATTTCCTCTTCTGAGTTGTTATCATTGACCCAGTCATCAAGTTTCTACAGTACTCAAATCAATGGCTTCCTTATTTGTCACCAAAGTATTTCTCTCATTCTATTAAACTATTGTTTTTTCCTTTTTATTCTGTCACTTCAGAGATATTTTGCCTGGAAATGCTGAGATTCTCTTATAGTATGTGGAAGAGCTGCATTATCTGTATGCTCTCCCCATGAAATAGTTGAATATTACATGCCGGACCAAATATTCATGTGTTTGTACTGCTGCTAGAAGTGGACAGAAAGCTTTGTCTAGACAAAGTGCATATAGATAGATAGATAGATAGATAGATATAGAGAGAGATAGATTTGCGTATCTATCTATTTATCTATCTATCTATCTATCTATCTATCTATCTATCTATCTATCTATCTATCTATCTATCTACCTATCTATCTATCCGTCTGTTTGTCTATCTACCTATCTATCTATCTATCTATCTATCTATCTATCTATCTATCTATCTATCTATCTATCTATCTATGTATCTATCTATCTATCTATCTATCTATCTATCTATCTATCTATCTATCTATCTATCTGTCTATCTATCTATCTATCTGTCTGGCTGTCTATCTGTCTATCTATCTACCTATCTATCTATATATCTATATATCCATCTATCTATCTATCTATCTATCTATCTATCTATCTAGTTAGCTATCTATCTATCTATCTATCTATCTATCTATCTATCTATCTATCTATCTATCTATATATCCATCTATATGTCTATCTATCTATCCATGTATCTATCTATCTATCTATCTATCTATCTATCTATCTATCTATCTATCTATCTAGCTATCTGTCTATCTATCTATCACGTTTGACCATGCACATTATACAACAATCACAAAATCCACAGATCGGTAGCCTTGTCTTCCTTCTACTCCTGCTAAACAAGACATTTTCACTTTCTTCTGAGAGCAGCCATGACCAAACACATGAGATGGTTGCATGCACAGCTCCATTGTATTAGATTCCTGGAGGTATTACAATTCCACACATTCTGTCATACTCAGATGTTTATGTTTTAACTAGATACCACCAATAGCCTGAAACAAACCACAAGGACAACTACTATAAATTAAGTTCTACTAATCACCTAACATATGTTTTGTAAACTGTTGCTTTTTTTAAGGGCCAGTAAAAGTGCATAAGCATGTCAAATCACACATTTCTAATTAACCAGTGAAAGGCATTAGATAGTCACTCATCATAATAAATGAAGATTTTGTTTTCCCTTCAGTAATAAGATCAAAGGGTACCAACTAAGATCTGGTGGGCTCTGCCTCTTAGCTTCCTTGTATAGCAATTTGTTGCACATACCCCATTCTGTTGCATCATTCTCATAGATCACATCACAAAAACATTGTAACTATAAATTTGTAACTATGTTTTATTATTATTGACTTTAGCCTTTAAAATTATCTCTACAATGTGCCCACATTCTTCCAAGGAAAATTAATTTGTTTTCAGCAAGTAATGCACAACAGTGCACATGAAATTATAAATGTTTAGCTTGCGAAGTACAAAACATTTTAAGAAGTATTTATCCCAGGCCTGCATTCATGCAACAGAGTGATAGAGCCCTGACTTTACCCGGGTGTCTTGGGTTCAAATTAGAGAGTCGGGCACTTGGTGGGTGCAGGCAGGAAGGATAGGAGGAGAGGAGGTCACTTGAAACACATTATTGTGATTGATTTCCCAGGCAGAGCATGTTTGTGCTACCTGAAGACGGGCAGGGTAGTCTTGCTGATGATAGGCCCATGAGGAAGTGAGGGGTCGAGCAGCATTGATGTCCATTGCAAGACCCATCTGCAGAGAGTTACTAAGTAGGCTGGGATGGCAACATGGGAGGATAAACACACCGCAGCAGCATCATACTGTTGCCACAGTTTCCTCACTTGCCTTAAACATGGGTCAGTGACAGACTGGTGGTAGATAAATTGGGTTCAGTTGAACCACTGGATGAGGATGGGCCCTGGAAGTGGTTAGCTGTTAGTTCTGGAGAGGCATACATTTGCCCAAAATACATGTTCTATGTAATGGTATGCCTAAACTTATAAATTTTGTTAGTAATATTTTGACACATACAGCAATGACTATGTTTGTCGGTACCATTGCAATCACTATATTTATGAGTATTATTCTTGTTGCTTTCACATTACTTATATAATAACACTGGCCAGAGTCCAAAGCACTCACTGTCAATGTAAGTGACTTACTGCAGTGTTCACACTGTAGTAGGTCACTTAAACCAAGAGAAAGCCTTTTGGATTCTAACCCCTGGTGTAAGGCTGCCTTATAGATAGGGCTTACACTAGAGTAAGACGCATGGAGGGCAAGTCTTTCAGGAATCTGGCCCTTGGTTTATTACAGATAATCTTCACTAGATATGACATTCAGTTTTAGTCCCAATGTTTCTCTTATTTCATTGTCCCTTGTGAGAATCAACCAGCATTTGTCTAAAACTGCGGAAATTGTAATGCTATTGGAACAATATTTGGTAACAAAAGCAGAACTGTATCTCAAATAACTGTTTTTCTTTCAAAATTCTGCTTGCAGAAGAGGATCTTCTTTCAGTTTGCCTACATACCTCTCAACGTCTTAGAGCAATAAATCTGGACAAAGCCACAAATAATGGGTGGGACAAAGGCCCAAAATAGGGACACTTTTTAAATATTGCTCTTACAAACTTAGAAAGTTGATAGAATAACAGATTTTGTATTGGCATGAATTTTTTGAAGAATACTAAGGCTGAACATCAAATGTCTGCCATTATTTTCTGACTTCAGTCCACTGTGATATGCCACAAAACTACAATTTTATGAGAAACAGACTAAAAATATGAGTAAAAAATCTGGACATTCTGCAAAAATCTGGGCAGTTCAGAGCAATGTTTTCCTAGCTAATTCTGCTGGATGGTACAATCAGCCACAATATTTAATTCCTATTTAATCCCTTCTTTTCATCATTTCCCCCTTTATGTGTATAAATATTAATATTTCTTGTGGTATCCCTGTTATTGCTTAATAACTGACTTTTTGAGAATGTTCTTGCTCTCATGCTTTGTATATGCAGTGGAGTAATTCTATCTAATGGTCTCCTCTAAACTCATTATTATGAAAACTTAATCCATACCTGCTGTTATTTGAAACACATTTAATTCAGTGTTTGTAGACTGCAGATAGAAATACCTAATGTATAAAACAGTTGTCACATAGTAAATTATTATAATACACATGATTAAATAAAATGTGTTCCCCCTAAAAGGAAACACATTAACATACACTGGGGCCACTCATGCACTGTTGGCTGTTCCGTTTGGTTGCAAAAGATGTTTTGTAATTAACACAAACAAATTCAATTTCAAAACTACTTCTAGTAATGCTAAAATGGCTTGAATGAAAGAAAACAAACCAGTTAAGCACTAATGTATTTCTCTGGACCACCATTTTTTCTCAGAGTGATTATCGCTATATTTAGTTATCACCCTAACTACTATAAGTATCTTCTCAGTAACTAAGATTCACTGACTCCCAAATGGGCTTATTTTTACATTCTGCTTAAGTTAATTCTACAATGACCTCTTCATTCATCACTTTCAACCTTGCTTAAAATGCAAATTGTGCATGCAGAATGAAACTCACCCTGTATACTACATGCAGCAAGCAAGAAAATAAACCCTCAATGATGCATTCTGCTTCAGTGAAAAAAGTTAGTCTCTAGCACTTAAGTCAGATAAAGGTCATTCTTAATCTTCACTTCTTCAGCTAAACATGTAAACTACCAGCAGCTACAAAACACGGAGGCCACTCCAGATTTCTGATGCCACACGTGTTCTTTCACAACAAGTGTTCATTGTAGTTTCATTCTTATAGTGAACAACAAACGTTAGCCCCACCAGGATCTAGGGAATATTACTTTGTGCTCTTGTTCACTTACATCTGTAGCTGGACCTGAAGTCTCTTACTCCTAACATATTTTGCAATTTTATATACTGAATTACATCTTTGTGGAAGGATAAATAGCAAGCCATTCATGCTGCATCAGAATATACTGAACCGTTTAAGGTTATTAACAGACCATAAAGGGATATCAGTATTGTACTCAGTTATATGAACTTCTTACTGCTTCCAACAGAAAAAGACTGTCACTCAGCGATTCTGTTCACTGTAACAAAGCAAACGCTTTCTGCATTAACATTTTTCATGGGACAGAAATAATGTTCTGTCTCTGATGATGACTGGTAATGCAGTATCAATATGTAACACAGATGGGTAATTAAAATATGCACATATATCAGCTTATCATAAATGTTTGATATGTATCCTGCTCTCTAAGCCAGTTTCTTTTTATAAGAGAAATGTTATTCAGAGCACAGATAGTTACCAAAAGTAGATTATGTTAAGTAATATTCTAAACAGAAAATCTCAGAATCTGAAGTCAGCTATACATCTTATTTTGACATTAAAATTGCAAAATGAATGCTAACTCCATTTGTTCTACAGCCACGTGTTAATTTAAATGTTTAATTTTATTTGCAACTTTCATATGTGGTATTCATGCTTCCTTATAGGACACAGAAATGTCAGTTAGTGCATTCCTTCCAGCTGAATGATTTGCTCAGGTGTGGACTACAGTGCTTGTATTGCCTACCAGAATCTGTTATGTGTGTTGCCTCCCAACAAAACTGCAACATCTGCAGTGTTTCATTGTCACATGCCCTCACTTTTACTCAGAGTTTTCAACAAGGCGGTGATTAATTCCTTCATTTTTACAGTATCGCAGAACTCGCTACTGGTACTGATGCGAACAAGGTCAAGACTAATGAACTGTTAGCTGAGGATTTGCATTTTAACTCAGTGTCACACTCCACACTGATAAATGCATACAGAACATGATAAAGGATGGTGATTTTTATTAATCATTTTAATTTTTATTACATATCTTCTTGACTTTGAATGTGCTATACTGACAAGTCAGAAATATATATTCATGTATTTTGAAGTATCTGCAACCCTAACATGTTTTTAACCACCTTTATTAAATTATCATAAGACATAGGCACATATATATTAATAGGGAAGAAAAATAAATCATATTATTATTATATGTCATATTCATGCATTGCTTATTACATACACATTTTATTTCATTTTAACAAGTATTCACTCAAACATTACAGAAATTGCTCAATTCATTTCTTCCCTTAAACCTCACTCTCCTTCTGAACATTATTCTATTTAGTTATTTATTTATGTATTTGTCTTTATTTACTGTGACAGTCCGACTGGGTAATATCCATTTTTAGTGGAGGCCCGGGGGAAAAAAAGCTCCATTTGCTTACATTGCACTATACTAAGCTCCAGTTAAGCACAGAGTAGTTACATTTCGGTTTACATTTATACACAAATAGGAGTTGCATTTATACATTCTAAGATGTACTGTTTATATATTCTATATGTATTCTTCCCACAAATTCCATTTATTTCTGTGTAATTTGTTCACTCCAGTTCTAAAAATCCCACATGTTGTCCTCTGACCTCCTTTACAACATTCAATACTTCAATTACAGTTGGTTTAGATTTAGATTTTTTAATATTTTTTTCTTTTTACCAGACAGTAGCTTTAAACTTAACAAGACCATACAATGTATAGGTAAATCTTTGCTCTGTTCATAGAAGTATGCATGCATATCCTGCATGATAGTTTGAAGGAGTCAGAATGGTGTCTACAAATGTAGATTATGCTTAAACATTTTAGCACCAGCAAAATGCTTGTCCCATAGCCACTTGAATGTGTCTACTAAGCTTGCCTGGAGATAACGGAAAGAGCTTTAAGAATACATGAGGGAGAAACATATACATGAATCTCTGCCTTTGTTTTTCCTCAGTAGGTATTGCAGGTACCTATTGGTGGTGGTTTAGATTTGCTTTCCTTGAAAATCATCTTCAGACTGACCATTTCATCCTGTTTCCTGAATAGATAGAATATTTCAATCATGCCATACCTGTTATTTCATAGTTGTAAGGGATCAATGTGTTAGTCATAACTGTGTCATCTGGCACTCTTATACCCTGGGCTGCTGCCAGACAGGCCCCCCCCCAAGAAACAAAATTGAGTAGAAAAAGTAAAAAAAAAAAAGAAACAACAAACTCTTCCAGCCCTAAATGGTTACACTAGCAAGAGCCTTGCTGCAGTTACTAATGTACACACTACTAAATACAAGCATAAATGCAGTATTGGCATTCATTTAAGAGGATGCAATGACACTAGTGGATTCTTAAATGGATGCCTGTCTAAATTCGACCCCACCCATCTGCAACATCTGAACACGTAATAGCTTATACCCAGGGCAGTCCCCCCTATACCACCCTAGTTACAGCTCTGAGTTTGAAGGCCATGTATTTTTTTTTTTGTATCGTTAGCTGAATTCTAGATCTTGTTTGGGGCTACTTATATATTTTCAGTGACCTCTGTTCTGCAGCTATCCTATGGAATTACACATCATACTCCAGGTGTTGTCTGACTAGGGGTACATAGTTGGAGTAGAAGAAATTCTTCCAAAGATGCAGCCATTTTGGTTACCCTGGCAGATCCTGTTGGTGGTCTGATTGAATACATCTGACATTTATTAGAAGTACCAGTGGTCTGGCAGACTAAATCTGTGACTTATTAGAATGAATAGGCTTCTGCCCAGCTCCATGGCAATCATGACAGAGTTGACCTCTCAAATGTGCCTATTTTGGAGTTATGTTCCTATTTTCAGGCTTTATTTCTCTTTCACATTATTTTCCAAATAACTATACCTATTTAAGAGGTGTTTTCCAGTTTTTTAGCTTGGTTTACTCCTTCACATTATTTTCTGACCCCACCCACCCAACTTGCACACAAATTTTAAGCAATTCAGTTCACAGGAATACAGAGCACATGACCAACCAGCACTACAAATCACCTGCAAAACACCAAACCATTCACATTAAAGTGACCACACATTTAATAACATAAATTTGCCAAATACATTTAAAAAAAATAAATGATTCTGTGAAGAACATTTTTGCAATATAATTCATTCAAGTTTACAATTTTTACACAGTATCTTTTATGATAATACCTGTATTATTGTGTTATTTTTTTTGTCACTCTCAGCTTTTTTTAAATTTGCACAATCCTACTGGCAGTTTGAGAAGTTATGAACTGTTCAGTATATACATTTTATATTAATTATGTGACCAGATTTTTGGCAGGATGTACCTACTTTACAAGGGGTCTATATCATAACATCGAAGTTCTCTAACATCGAATGTTATTATATCGAACCCTAAACATCGAAGTGTGAAAACATTGAACAGTCAGAATAATGAATTTTTTCCCAGGGAAAAAAATTGCTATTCCAAGAAACATACACACAGCACAAACACACACAAAAACAGCCATCCACACACATACACTTAAAATCCTACACCTAAACTAAACTTTACATACAGTACTAGCTATCCACTTACCTTAACCCAACCCTAACCCTAAGGTCCGTCACTATCGCACACTCACCTCACCCGCACCCTAACCCTAACTCACCTAACCCGCCCCATAACCCTAACCTACACACAATCACACACTTACCTGACCCACGCCCTAACCCTAACTCACCTAACCCGCCCCCTAGCCCTAACCTACACACAATTGCACACTTACCTGAACCCGTGCCCTAACACTAACGTCCACACAACCACACACTTACCTGACCTGCTCCCTAACCCTAACTCACCTAACCCGCCCCCTAACCCTAACCTACACACAATTGCACACTTACCTGAACCCGTGCCCTAACACTAACGTCCACACAACCACACACTTACCTGACCTGCTCCCTAACCCTAACTCACCTAACCCGCCCCCTAACCCTAACCTATACACAATCGCACACTTACCTGAACTCAACCCGTAATGCTTCAACATATCGAACGCTGAAAACAGCAAAGCAACGGCCCACCAAATTCTTTCCCTGGGAAAGAATTCGATGTCCTGCACCTTCGCTGTTTTCAGCGGTCAACATTACGGGTTCGATATTATAACATTCGATGTTAGAGAACTTCGATGTTATACTACATACCCCTTTACAAGAACATGTGTACCTATCTTTCATGTCTACTGTTTGACAGGTATAATGGGTAACCTTTGTTGAAGAGTTAATAACTGGGTTTGTAACACCCCAATGGAGTATACCAGTCACCATCCTATATGTTGGCCTATAGAGGGGTATTATCCAGGTCTCCTCATGTTGACTTTGCTTATGCTAACTTTCCAGTGGTAATAGGATAAATTTCAGTTCAAATACCCTCAATGAAGCCTGTCAAATGAGTGGAAGAACTGAAAGTAGACAAACTGCTGAAAAGTATATGATATATTGACAACAGTATTATATTCTTCAGCATCTAAGTCTTTTCAGATAATCAGTTCACCAAGGCCAAAGGCTAACAGGGCCCCCTCAACTGTGGAAGTCAATATAAAAAGTGTCTTGCTACAGTTACAATAGTACACATGTAGAGCTTTGGTGTTTTATATATGATGTCAGACAGTATTGGCATTCAGTTCTGAATGCTAATACTGTATCTCTGCCCCATTGTAAACTGCTGATAATGCCTGGAGCACCTTTTTCCAAGGGCAGTGGCCCCCTACATCCCACGTTAGTTTCACCTTTGTCATTGTCTTAACTTTTTAAGTGAATTAGGGTAAGGTTTAAAAATTGTTCATGATTTTGTGACTTTGTCACCTCATTGTTTTTTGCTTTGACTGATTCTTGAAGAATGAAGTTGACAGCTGTGAGTCTTGTTTTTATAGGTTCATAGGTTAACAGGTAAGTACTAGGCTAGCTGCCCTTGACAGCCATTTTAAACCTAGCCAATTTCCCTTTTGGTGATTGAATTAACCTATCCCACTTGGCATTACATTGGCCTTATCCATTCCATGGTTGAAAATTACATATTACCCCTATTTGGAATAAATGAGATCATACCATAGATAATTTGAGGGGACACTTATATATTTGATAAAGCATTTAGGAGCTATCTCTGTTCATTAGTATTATGGGGCACAGTCCTGGGGTAAATTTTCTGTTTCCTATCCATAGATCCAAGTTGTGTTTGAATATGGTCTGGAGTGAGCTGTGTTTTACATGGCAAGTGAGTCTTTTCCAGACCAGTGGTATCCTCTGTGAGATATATCTTTCCCTTCAAACCATTCTGTTGATGATGCAGAAGAGGTTTAGATCCCTAGACTGTGCATTTTTGATGCCACTTGATTTGGTGATGTGCAGTAAATCCATCATTATTCAGTTGGAGGATGCCTTGTATGCCAGCCACAGGTCACCTCTTAACAGTTGCATTTGTCGGGACATATGTGTGCCAAATAGGGCATTATACTGAATGAGTGGGCTAATTAGGGCTGATTAAAGGCAGAGAATGACATCCCTAAATCTACATATGATCCCTTTGTTTATAAGTTGTGCAGTACTGAAGGACTTTCTTATGACAATGGCCACATGTTGATCAAAAGTTAGGTCACTGTCAACATAAGTTCCCAAATCCTCAATAACTTGGTCAACTGTATTGTCAATGTAGTAGTTCCCTGAGGTAGATGATTTCAAAAAGGACATGCTAATGAATTTTTTGGCATTTAGTTTCAATCCATGATTTTAGTACCACTTTTTTATTTGGGGCAAATCTTCCTGCAGGATGGTTAAGCTATTTGGGGATTCAGTGACTACTCCTAGCTTGCAGTCATCTTCAAGCTTAGTCAGCCAGAGCCCTTTGATAATAGCTTTTAATTCAGGGAAGTAAATGCTAACCGTAAGATGTCCTAGCATGAAACCCTGGGCGGACTCTGTTAGTTTTTGATTTCTTCACTACCCATTTGCTTGTTGTGTGACTCTAAGCAAGTCAGTTAAATAGACAGTGGTCAAGGGTCATCCCTAAAAAGAGGCAAAGGTGCTCAGTGGAGCAATCTGATTAATAAATAAATATATTTAAAAAATAAATGATAGTGTAAAGTGCAGCTATAAGCTGAAACCATAGAGAATGTTTGTTTATCTTTATGTTTGTTTACTATTTGTTAACTGGGGTGGAGCACTGGTCCAAAAACCTTTTTCAGTCACAGCCCATGCCAAGAAGCCAAGAAGACAATAGCACTGCATGCAGCTACACACAAAGCATTCCAGCCGTGTTAAAGCAAAAACAATGAACCGCACACAGATCTGAACTGTACAGATTTTTTCAGAATGCCCAAATTTTGGTCTCATATTTTTTATCTGCTTTTCATAAAATTGTGGTTTTCTGACAAATTAGTGGTAAATCATTAAAGACTGAAGTTTGAAAATAATGACACTTGTTTGAGTTTCAGACTTTATATCCTTCAGAAAATTCATGCTAATGCAAAACCTGTTATTCTATCAACTTTCTAAGTTTGTAAGAGCAGTATTTAAAAATTGTCCCTATTTTGTGGGCCTTTGCCTCACTTTTATTTATGGCTTTGGCCAGATTTCTTAATCTAAGAGGTTAAGAGGTATGGTCACACCATATGTGCTGTGCATTGTCCAAACATCATCTTCACCATTTGTCTGCTGGCTGTCTCTGTCTACGCCCTATCTCCCATTCTTAGTGTCTGGACAAACTCACTTGTTTGTGCATCTTATTAGTGCCTTTCTGTTCCTTCACCCTGTACTAATTCACTACTTACATTTATTTTGCCTTCAAACTTCCAACTGCCTATGTTTCTATAGGAAGCAAAAAAAAATATCCAAGAAAAATTTGGCTTTCTTTTCCTTATCATGAGTACTCTAATATGTTATCCTTATGTATTTTCCTTTGCTTGACTCCTTCCTTTTCTGTTATCTACCTCTCTCCTCCCTTATTATGCATCTGATAGGTGTTTATGGATGTGGTTACCATAGCACTCTAGTAGCAACTGCTGTATATCTGTATAGCCATATGCAACACTTTGTTCCTTCCTGCAGAGAAATGAGCTATCACACACAGCATAGTCTTTACATATGCTGCTTTATTTTAAGATGCATTAGTCTATGAGGTCATGATTTTATCAGAAGTCACAATGTGGAGTCTGTCTTAAATTTATGTGCTCATATTTCACAATATGGATAAATCTACTTGTGTAGTTCGCTGTGTTGCTCACTTATATACTCCAAATTGCAGCTACCTTCAATGCAAAGTATATTTTGAATATATACTTACTTCCTGCATTGCCATGCAGTACTGCTAAGCTGTGCTAGGCTTGTGCAAAACTGTAACATGTCTCTATGAATATTTTATTTATTTAAGATTTATTTACCGGGAGTGTCCAACTGATCCAAAAAGGCCCAGGGAGAAAAGCAACAAATTACATTTACAGAATCAATATGCACAGAACAAAAATCATAAAATAGGTTACAATATACATATAAAATTAATATGGGATAAAAGATAGAAACTGTTAACAATACATGTTAATATGAGATGAACACAAGAACAGCAGAGAAAAATAGCACAGTAGGATTATAAGTCACAAATTATACAACATAATAGATGGTCTTTGACCGCAGCCTTTAAAAAAATATATCAATGTATTTCTTGCCTGGGGGTGTGGTGATATCCTCACCAGAAATTAAAGATGTTGAAGTAAAAGAAACAGTGAGATAAAGATGGACATTAGAGCGAGGAAGAAGGTTGAGAAAAAATAGAGCAAGAAAATTAAGGGCCTAACCTGGTGTTAAGCAGGAGCATAGCCATTTTGTAGACAATTAGACTTGGAGAAGATTTTTGAAAGTGGAGGGGGTTAGCTGTGGTGAGAATGGGTTGGGGAATTGAGCTCCAAATTTTGGAAATGTGCTTTGAGTATAAGGCATCGCTGTACCTATTATTTGCTTTGGTGACTTCAAGAAGAAGCTTGTTGGATGAGCAGAGGGTTCTGTTACTAGAGTAAGGTTTTACTAGGTTTTTAAGGGATGGACATTTGTCTGGTTGGTAGATTATAGAGTGACAGATTTTAAGTTGTCTGAGGTGTAATATCATACTTTATATTTCAACTTAAAATCTGTCACTCTATAATCTACCAACCAGACAAATGTCCATCCCTTAAAAATCTAGTAAAACCTTACTATAGCAACAGAACCCTCTGCTCAACCAACAAACTCCTTCTTGAAGTCACCAAAACAAATAATAGGTACAGCAGTGAAGAATTTGATTCAGTAATAAAAAAAAAAAATAAAATAAAAAACAGTTGTGAGCTCTTATTTATCTGGCATTTGGAAACACATGGATTTTATAAAAAGTGATAAGCAGCTACCGGCCCACCTTAAATAGCTATTTTGAATGTGCCGTTATGTTGTAATAAAGTATATAAAGTTTGCCTAGTTGAAGCAGCAGAAGAAAAGAAAATGTTATATATATATATATATATATATATATATATATATATATATACATAGTTGAATGATTGTCCGAGGAGATGAACTTGTGAAGACGTGCTAGAATTTGGTAATTAAGTAACAGGATGACAAAGCAAAGTTTACTTTGGACAGAATGACTGGAGTGAAGTTGAAAGCAAGACATTAGACTTCAGAGTAACTTCTTATAGACAAAAAGGCCATGAAAAGTCCAGCATTGAAAAGAAGATAAAAATATTATCAATATTAATGTAGGTTAAGACTAAAGTAAAATAAGAAGAACATGACACAAATAACAAGATAAAAGTAATGTCACTAACAAATAAAATAAACATGCAAAATACAGTGCCTGATCTTGCAGATCGTTATATTGAATAGGGTGCATATATTTCACTTACAATGTTATGTCTCAACAGATGAAAGGAAAGGAAAACACTGAGTAATGCCCAAAAAGAAAAAAATATGGTATTATTGCATTCTTTATGTTGTTAGATGGAAAGAAAAATAAACAGTTTCCATATCTCCAGCATGTAAATATTGCAATTCTGATGAGCACATAATGAAGTATAAAGAACTGTCCATTTTCACTAAAGTTTTGTGACCTTGAATTTAGAAATTTTAAGTGGCACGGATGTGTTATCACAGATACTCTCATAGCTGGCAGAGATGGCTTGTGCCAAGTTATGTGAGTTCTTTTCCAGGCTTATGTCATATTTTTTGTATGTGTATAATTCAGTGTTATACCAGTTAGTTATTTTACTTTCAGCCTTCTGTTCACACCAATAGAATTAGATATTGTTACCGCAGTCAGGATGAGATGTGGTAACACTGATTAAGGATTGTACTAACAAACATATCAATCACCAGGTTAACATTGATATGTTTGTTAGTAAAATCCTTAATCAGTGTTACCACATCTCATTCTGATTGAATCACAAGGTTAACAATATGCCGTGGTGGTGCAGCGGTTAGCGTTGTCACCTCACAGCAAGAGGTTCTCCGGTTCAATTCTCAGCTGGAGCGCCTTCTGTGTGGAGTCTGCATGTCCGCTCTATGGTCGAGTAATGTTTAAGGACATGCAGGTAGGTGCGTGTGTGAATGGGTGTGCCTTTGTTTAAGGTCGGGCTGGCACCTTGGCACTGTAAAAATCTACTGCCAATCATAAGCAGACTGGCATTCTGCTGTGGCGACCCCTAACCGGGAAAAGCCAAAAGACATTACTAATCACCAGGTTAACAAAAATATCTATAATATGTTTTTATGTGAAAGATGCATAAATGTTAAATGTTAAATGTAACAACCAAGTGTAAGTTCATAATCAAATTTATTTGAAGAGTTAACATCTAGGTACTTCTGTAACCAAAATATTTTGCTTGTACAATGTATAAAACTAATAACCAAATAGTATAAAACATACATTTACACGGCCCAGGAATATTTAAAAAAAAACACATTGTAGGTTTACCACTTCTGTTGTATAATACAGACTTCTTTAGAACCATACAAGTCACTCTGATCAACATTTAAATATGCAACACTCATTAATCACATGAAACCATTATGAAATAGTATAATAGTAACAATAACAATAGTAATCCTATTTGTTAACCAGGTAGGCCCACTGGATAGTTTCTTTTCAGGAACAATGACTGGTTAAGTGACTTGCTCAAGCTCACACAGGCAAATGAGGGCAAAGGAAATTGATCCCTGTACCACAGGAACTACAGCTTACAATTCATCTTTGTGCCAGCTGCAAGACAAAAAAATCTTACTCCCTGTGAGAATCAAACTGACAACCTTCAGGTTATGAGACTAACATGCCACATGCACTAATAAGGTTGTTACTATGTAAAACAAACATGAAAACATAAATTAAAAATAATTTCCATAACTCTAATGTCTTTTGTTATAAAATGCCAGGCTTTTTATAAGTATTAAATAATAGCTGAAATCTAACTTCTTGCATTTATAATTTGTTCTGCCAATATCCACCTCTTATATTTACAAAGATATTCTTCAACACCAACAATAAAAACATTTTAAATTTAGGACGACATTGTGTGTGCCTACTCAAAGCATTGTTTGGATCATTTTTTGAATGTCGTACAAGTGTTGGTAAACCCTAGTCTTAAAACACCTCTCTGTTTTCTCAGCATAACAAGCTGTGCATGATGGCCTTAAGATACCTTTCTGTTGTCTTTTCCCAAAATAATAAAGTATGTATTATAAGAAATATGGCAAATAAACCACTCTTACAGATCCATGATTATATTTATCCTTGGATCCACCCCTTAGTAATTTATTAAATATTTTTGGGTTGCCCAATTGTCCGTGGTTATTATATCAACATTGTACACACATACTATACTTCCTTGTGCCCATAATATATGGACATTGTGCACACATACCAGACTTCCTTGCGCCCATAAAAGCTACCACCTGTACTTGTATACATATTACACTCAATTTGTTTTTGAGGTTCATACCTCTTTTATTGACAAACAGATTGTCTGGACCAATAATGATGTCTATTATATGCTGAAAAAAATAATCCAGTATTTATTAATACCTTCTTTCATTCTGCTTGAATCTAAACTGTCGTTGGTTATCATTGCTTGCCCATAAGAGGTTTGTGCTGTTGGCTATTAAATCAACATCTTTCATTTTTTGACTTCCATATCACTACTACTTTTCAATATGGGTCCAACACAATCATTCCTATACTTAAAAACTACTGAACTATGTCACTAATACGTTTGGGGGATATGTTCATGGGCAGGTTCTATAACATCTATAGTGATTTTTACTCAAATATGACTATGATTGGCTAAAAGTATTCATTTGTATATATTAGTAATGAATTTTATTCATTATTTTTTATATCTTGATTTGTATAAACACAAAAATTTTTATTAATGAGCTAAATTATTGACCAAGTGTTACAAATGCTTCAATTTTATATATATTCTTATTTCATTTATTGTTTAAAATAATACTATAGATATCTATATAAGAGCACGCATACATGCTCTTTGAAAGTATAAAAGTATATAGAAGCTCAGGATCTGAGTTAAAAGCGTGTTCAAATGGTCAAGTGTTTTTAATGTTTCTAGCATCATTTAGATGCTAATTGATTAATGAGCAGACTTTCCCGCGCTTGAGCGGTTGTATATAAACTTTGAACAGTTTTAAGTGATTTATCTGATGAAGCGTGGATGGACCACACGAAAGCGCTCATTTTTTACTTCTAATAAACTACCTTGTTGATTCTAAGAATTGCCAACGTGTTTTGTTCCTGTTACAGCAGCTTTTCTTGGATATTGGATGTTTCTTACGTGGCTTGGTACTATACTTCATCTACACAGACGTTTGGGGGATATGTTCATTCCTGAAACACCTTTGTAATAATTCAGTTTCATCCAAAAATACCTCAACCACTAATATAATTCTCAATGCCTTTACCAACTGGCCCTTGACCAAGTTTTTCTTTTGGAAAAGGGGGTGAGACCTACTATACTATAAACAAAACACGACTATGTTTTGGTTTGCAATACAATTTAGATTGAAAACATTTATGATTTTTGACATTATACAAAAAACATCTAAGTAATTGATATCTTCTTTCTAATTTCCTTCCCATTATACAGTATATATATATATATATATATATATATATATATATATAGATATGTATATATATATATATATATATATATATATATATATATATATATATAAAAAGTGTAAGTATACATTACAATGATTCTAAAATGATCTAAATATTAAGACTATGGCAGATAAAATAGAAGAAAATTCACAATAATTAACAGTAGAAGGGGTGTTTGTTATTGTCATTGCTTTTCTTTACTAGAAAAGATGTGGAAATCAGAGTTCAGAACATAGAGTTTAAATGCATTTTATATAATAGTCTTGAATCTAACTTACTCAGTTCCACTTCCGTACTCTGTGACTCTGAGGAATTCCAAAGTTATCAGCAGAATGAGGTTTCTGTACCAGTAAGGGTTTGTTTAATAAGCAATAAATAAATATCCAATGATGATAGGACCTTGCATTGATTACCTAATAATAATAATAATAAAAATAAAAAAATATTAAAGTATTTAAAAATGATTAGTAAATCAATTAAGACAATAACTAGAAGAAAACATGTGGCTCAGTTTTAAATCGGTTAACTGTCTTCAACTGATAAAGTTTGCTTAGATTTGTAACAGTGAGATCAATGTGGAAGAACATTGCTATAACAACTTTAACATATATAATAACATATAATATAGTAAGAGTACCTTATGTATTACTGTCTAGTTACTTTTGGGGGCCAGTCATAATAGCCTGCAGGAAATTTCAGAATTTTTGTAAAAATTAGACAAAAATAAATTTGTAGTCAGTCAAATATGTAAGTGCTAGGCTATATTAAGTTTTATTATTGCAGGGTTCTTTTATATGAATCTTGTAAACATGCCACATATATAGTAGTCACCATGGAAGCCAGAGAACTTCAAAGGAAAACAACTAGATGCTTTAAAAGCTTTAACACAAGTCACACTAAGACTCAGATCAGTAAATTTAAAAGTTGTATCACAACTTGTACTGCTACTCAGTCTTTTCTTCCTAAATGGGTGCCATCACATGTAAGCATCTAAAACTCCGTGTATATTACAAGAGTTGCAATAGTGTCATGACACTGAGGGTTCACTTTGCGAGGTTAAAGAGTTCTATGCTGAATCCTGAACTGAAGCCTGACATTCCATGTACTAAAGTAACCATGGAAAGGCATGTATTATGACTTACAGTGCAATACTAGTAGTAATTATAATGCATGATAACACAGTTGTGCTTAATAAGGAAAATACAAATAATGTCCTCCTTTTCTCACATTTTATGAACATCTAACTAATAATGTATTAATTTTCCATTATTTTTCATTTACTGTTTAATAATGTTTTGCTTCTAATATGAATTTTTGTCATATCACTATAATTGGGAAGCAAGGCTTGTACATGAAACACTACTGGTCGACTTTGCTTTGTATGATCACTAATGCCTGACTGCTGAGTGTTGTCCCATCAGATTGATTTTCTAGTATATTGATGATCTTTCCTTTCTCCCAGATGATGCAACCTCAAAGTTCGTATATAGAAGTAGTGGGGTATGGGGTTAGTGCAGCCCATATGATACGGGTGCTGGTGGGCTTGGCCCCTTCAAAAATGCTTTTTATGGTTACCGAATCTTAAATTGTGTTCACAGTTCTCTGGAGACAATGTTTTGTGATTATAGTTCTGTGAATCACTCACAAAGAAGTTGACAGATTATCAGGGAGCCCTACAATAAAGTCACCAAAACAGTATAATAAACAAACAATGAAAGTACTGCTATGGCTTTATCACTTAAGGGGATAATTACATGTTATAGTTTCATCATAAACTCGAGCATATATTATTTTAAGGCTACTTATTCTCATTTTCTAGAAAAGCATTTGAGCAGGTTTCTGCTTGTTTGTGCATCGCACAGCATCCTGCACTGCAGCGCAATTGTGCACCAAAGCCTAACAGTTAAATTCGACAATTTTTCCCTAAAACCCAGGCAGAAATATCCATCCACTAAGATCCTCCGTGATCAATACTGAAAAGCCAGCCCTAGTGACAACAGTTTTCAACCTAGCATTACGGACAGTTGGACTACCCTTGTTTCTCCTGCCAGCCTTGTTGACTTGGATCTCTTGAGGCAGTGTAGCAATGGCCTCATGTACACAGACAACCCAATACTAATAACACACTCTAGTACAGAGTTCATGAGATGTATCTACACCAAGAATCTTGAATCCATGCTCTCTCTCACTCAAAACAGTAACACGGAGAAGGTTGCCAACTCACCCAACACTACATATGCATATAGTACCACTGCTCATACACATGCACTCATACACATAGTATGCATCAAACACATAAATCCATATACACAGAGGTTCTCTCATAAAACTTACAGAAACACCAGAGACCTCCAAAACACAAGAATGCTGCAACTAATGCAGTCCCCACAGCACCCATGACACATAGCAACACCAGTGTCTCACCCACCAAGCCTGTAAGGTACAACACTCAAAAAACAAATGTTCTTGTCATTGGAGACTCAATAGTGAGCCACACAGATGTCCCACTCACCAGGCTGGATAAAGAGAAAGTCACGGTCAGCTGCCTGTCCAGTGCCAGGATGTGTCAGATCACACATGCATTCAGGTCTCTCAACAACAAGTATCATTATGACAACATCATAGTTTATGTTATATCAATGCCCTGAGATGTACCTCATTGGACTATATGAAGAGAGATATGATTGAACATGCTGAGTATGTGTCCCAGGCAGTCATGTCCATAGGCTTGAGCAGCATACTACTCTCACCTAGAATGATGCCACAGTATATAGAAAAAAATTATCTGTTTCAATAATTGGCTTAGTTTTTGGTGTCATTCAAAGGGGATCCAGTTCCTGTCAGCCAGAGAAGCCATGGTCAACCAACTTCACTGCTTAGCCAGAGAGAGTTTCACTTGGCACCTCCAGGATTTCGGCTGCTGGCAAAGGCTCTTGCCTTCCCCATAGTGCCTTTTTTAGACAAGATCTCGAAAACATTACCAATATGAAATTAATCAATCAGAACAAAATAAGGGTCATGCTGCTAAATGCTAGGAGCTTAAACCAAAAACTGCACTCCCTGCAAGCACTTCTATCCTGAGAAGATGCAGATATCTATGCAGTCACAGAAAGCTGGTTCAAGGCCTCAGAAAATACCCCAGCTTTGCAAGGCTACAATGCCTTCCACACCTTTAGACCAAAAAATTAACTTGGGAAAACCAAAGGAGGTGGTGTTTCAATCTATAGTAGAGATAAAGTCACTTCCCATCTAGTTAGACTGGACAACTCCATGGAGTTACTCCAGGTCCAGGTTATGGTGGGTGAGATCTCCATTCAAGTCATAGCCAGTTATAGATCCCCCTCCATGGGTCACAACACCCATCAAGCCTACTTGACTAAACTGGAGACAATCCAAATTTTACCAAACACACTGGTTATGGGGAATTTCAATTATCCCACCATCAACTGGGAAACCTATGTTAGTCCTAACTTGCTAGCACAAAAGTTTCTTGACTTTGTTAATTCAAATGTCCTGGAACAAATTGTCCATACCCCAACCAAGATGAACACACATTCTAGATCTGGTCCTCAACAACATGTCAAACAGATGCACTGCCGCAACTGTAAGACCCTCATTAGTTAAAATGGACCACAAATCAGTCACCTTTGAGCTGGCACTAACAACAGAACTCACAAAGGGTGAAATCAGACTGAAAAACTTCACCAAGCAAACTATATCCTTCTAGCTGAAGGTATAAATGCACTTCATACCCCTCCGTATAAATGCACTTCATACCCCACCCAAAGCTGGAAGTCGTAACTATGCCCAATGCTTACACTAAAGCCATGTACAATCACTTGCACAAGTATATAAACTTGGCTGTACCAGAAAGAATCAAACCCAGAGCCCAAGTAAAAATAAGCTGCCATGGTGGACATCCAGCATCAACAAACTTTACAATAAACACAAAAAGTTGCTGTCCAAGAAAACAAAGGCAAGGCCACAACAGTGGAAAAGCACCCTCCTCAGCCTCAACAGGCAAATAAGACAATTTGTCAAATCCTCCAAGGGCTCCTTTGAGAGAAACTTAGCAAGTACTGCCGGGGATAACCATAAGGTCTTTTACAGCTACATACATAGTCTAAAATTTAGGACCCAAGCAAACTAGGTGCAGTCATTGAATCCCAAAATGATATCAGTGTACTCCAGGAGGGTCTCATGCAGATGAACGACTGGTGTATTAGTCATGGTCTCAAACTGAATGCAAAGAAATGCATCATCATTCCCTTCAGCACAAACAATGTCCCTTCACACTAAGAAATCAACAGCAATACCCTAAGTACCCACAAAGTGGTAAGTGACCTGGAATCACAAGTTGACTGTGACCTTAACTTCGACCACCATGTGTCTACTGTAGTAAGGAATGCCTTCTACATAGCACACTTGATTAGTAAAGGCATTGTCTGAAGAGGAAAAGAGGTTATAACGCCTCTATACTCAAAACTTATTTATCAAGCTCATACTTGAGTATAATGCCCCATTCAGCATGTACCATACTAAGCACCTGCAGCAACTGGAGAGACCTCAGAGGTTTCTAACAAAGAAAATCAAGGGCCTCCAGCATGTGCCTTACATGGACCAGCTAAAGTCCCGGTCAATATAATATGTATCGTATAGACTTCTTAGGGGAGACTTATGGCTGGCCTACAAAGCAATCCAAGACCCAAACCTAATGAACTAGTTACATATCCATAAATCAAACGGGACTAGGACTACTCATTCCAGGGTACCTAAATATGGCCTGTGACATAAATAGGACATGCTGGAGGCACAGATTTATCTTCCAGCAAGTTTGGAACAGACTACCAATTCATGTGAAACAGAGCACCTCTATGACAATGTTCAACAAGAACTTGGAAAAGTGGATGGGGTGCTGGACATTCTTACTGGTGATAGCACCCACAACTCTACTGGACATGGGCAATCATCACTAAATGCAATCTTGGATAATGACTAGCATTTTTATGGTATTACTTTGGAATTAAACGAGTAGCTTTTAAATGACCGCTGGGTTGATAGCCTAGTAATCTGCTATGATCCTATGATAATTTGGAATTATGGATGGCTACTTCACACATTGAAGGAATGAAATGTACAGGAAATTAGATGACATTTGCTTACATTAGCAGTGTTCCTGTCTATGACATTCCCTTTTGTATGCAAATACATAATGAAGTAATACAGTTAGTGACATAGTTTCCTATTACCTGCTATTAAATTCATAATAATCTATTAAACTATCAATTTGTTGAATAGTGCTAACAGATAAATGAAGAAAATTAGCAATGACTCTAAGGATGGGATTGTGTAATCTGCATAATTATGTTACATAAGTAGATTCACCTAACAAATGGTTTACAAGAAGCATCGTTTTAGAGAATTGAAAGAGATATTTGGAAAAGCAGTCAATAACTGAAAGAGCAAGATGTAATAAAAAACTCTGAAATGTACTGAATAAAGAGGAAAGCACAAACTAGGTTAAGATTGATTTGAATTAATCATGGAAAGTCATCAATTATGTACTATTTTTAATATAATACACAGTGTTTTGTAATAAATGCACATAAAACAATGAAAATGATAAACTAAAGGTATGATTCATTGAAAGTTCAATTTCAAAGTCCAGGTTTATTAAAGTACTTAGAAATTAGACATTCTGTAATACAAAATGGCAACACGTGGAAGAAAGCAATCCACAGATGGCAATATACCGAAGAATGAAAATGCTGCAGTGCAGGTTAAGTAATAATATATAAACAGGTTCGTGCTAAGCATAAACATTAAAGGTATGCTGTCAAAACAAAGCAGCTACATAGAAAAGTTAATATGTGGGTGCAACAGTAAGAAGAACAGAGCTGACCATAAAAAGAAGGATAAAATAGATCTGGTTTTATACATCACTTAAAACCACTGAGTTTGGAGAATGCCCACAAATAACCTAGCATAGATCCCAAAGCCATATTAATTGAAAAGTGAAGGAATGGTTACCAGAAGCCTGATATCATTCCTTAATATCTACCGACAGACCCATGCTAGCTGAATGAAGGAATGACTGACTGAAGACTGACACAACCCTCCAATATCTACTGACAGACCCATGCTAGCTGAATGAAGGAATGACTGACTGAAGACTGACACAATTCTCCAGTATCTAGTGACAGACCCATGCTAGCTGAGAGAAGAAATGCTTACCAGAAGCCTGACACCACCCTCCAATATCTACTGACAGACCCATGCTAGCTGAATGAAGGAATGACTGACTGAAGACTGACACCACCCTCCAATATCTACTGACAGACCCATGCTAGCTGAATGAAGGAATGACTGACTGAAGACTGACACAATTCTCCAGTATCTAGTGACAGACCTATGCTAGCTGAGAGAAGAAATGCTTACCAGAAGACTGACACTATTTTCTAAGATCTACTGACATACCCAAGCCAGCTGAGTTGATAACAAACTAGCAGCAAAAGGATAAACAGCAAAAATAATTTCTTCAACAAGAAACACAATACTACCCCACGATGGGAAACATACCGGGATGAAATAAATCATGTATTTATTTCTTCTTCTTCTGGTACCTCAGCCTTTCAACTTCATGGAATAATACAGCAATAAAAATCACATCCTTATATACTCCAGATACAAAGCAATGATTCAATAAATAAATAATTAGATACTTAATTAAATAATTTAAACAAGTGTAATTGTTACAAAAATGGAAACCCACAGTGAAAACATCTTAAAGAGAGGCTAATAAATATTAATACATACCCTACCAAATACACCCTAACACAGCATTACATTTAAAAAGTAATGCTGCTATCCATATTCATACCATTAGGGAATAACATATGAAAATTAATAATCATCCTACATTCAAGTCTGTTGAATTCCCTTTTAAAGTTACCTATGTTGGCTGAAGGTCATGCCAAAATGCTGAAAAACAAGCTACTTGATGATCCTTCATGTTTAGACAATGCCTTCTTATGTCAACTAAGTGTTCCAAAAGTCATGTCTTTACCCTTCTGGTAGTTTGGCCTATATACCAGCAGGTACAACTACAGCCACAACCAATGATATAAATTATACCACAAGAGTTACAGTTATAAGATTCCCTTGGTGAATATAATTTCCCATTAATTTTCCATCCATTCAAATTCCTAACATGATTACACACTGAACAATTCCCACATTGATAAGTACCCACTTTACTACCCATTATGGCCTTTGGAATTTTCCTATTAATTAATTCTTTAAGGTTAATATATCTGCCGTAAGAAAACGTTATGTGCTTAGGAAAAAGAAAACCAACAGAAACATCTTCACAAACAACATCCCAAACCTGTTTAACAATCTTCTCCAAAACAGGAGAAAATTTAGAATATCTTGTGACAAAATATAACCTCTAAGAATGTTCATTCTTCTCCAGATGATCCACAACATCCTTAGCCTTACTGTTGCCCCCTCCCTGCACGCTATATCTGGCCCTGTGTAAAGTACGATCCATGTATACTCGGACATGCAGTCATTCATGCACCTCATCCAAATGTTTATCCTTAAGTTCTACTTCAGAAGTGTTGTTAAAAATCCTTTTAAATTCTCCATAAGGGAAGAATTCTATTAAGTGGGGAGGGTGCATGCTATCTGCATGCAAAAAACTATTGTCAGCGGTTGGCTTTCTGAATGATTTGTATTGAACCTTTTGTCCACAATTAACATAAAATTCAACATCTAGAAATGAAATGCTGTCTGCCCTGATGTTCCAAGTGAACTTTAAACCATGGGGGTTATCATTAAGCAAATGCATGAATCCCAAAATCTCCTTCTCTTCACCCTTGCAGATGAAAATCAAATCATCTATATATCTTTTATAATATACAACATTGTTCACAAAATAATCATTCAACATCATGAACTGCCTTTCAAAATCCCCCATGTATATTATGGCATATGAGGGGGTGAAGGCTGCCCCCATAGCAGTACCCTTTCTCTGCAAATAAAAATCGTCCTTCCATCTGAAATAGTTATGAGTTAAGCAAAATTCTAAAAGAGCTAACAAAAAGGATGACCGAGGTACCTCTCCCAGGGCTCTGGCCACAGCTTCCATACCCCATCTTTTTTCAGTATTGGTATACAGAGCACTCACATCCAGTGTTGCCAAAAAATAATCCTGTTTCCACTCTAAATTTCACAGATCCATACAGACCTAATTAGTACTTTTAAAATGGGAGGGAATCATGGTCAAATATTTCTTAAGATGCAAATCCAAAAGGAGGTTAACATGTTCCAAGAAGGAGCCTATCCCAGAAATAATAGGTCTTCCGGGGGGTCTGTTAGGCTTTTATGAACTTTGGGGATGGCATATAAAAAAGGATCTATAGACTCTTTAATAATTAATTTTCTAACATCCCTTGATTTCAAAAAACCCAGCCTCTCCCCACATTCCAAAAGCTCACATAATTCTTGAGTAAAAGTCTTGACAGGATTATTGGGTAGTTTACTACAATAGGTTTCTTCAAACAAAATCTTATGGACCATTTCATCATATTGTGTCTTGTCCATCACCACCCAATTACCCCCTTGCCAGCAGGTTAAAAAAATACCTTATCCAAGTTAGAACGTAACCCCTGTAATGCCAACCACTTATCTTTGTTAAGATTATGAGAGTCAAAATTTCTTAAGAAAACTCCAAAATTCTGCTCAATTTTCGTACATGCTGTATTCTCAAAAACATTAATAGCATTGGTATGCTTAGGAGGCATGAACATGTTGTCAGAAGGTAAATTAGGTAAAGTAAGAGGTCCATAACCCATAACAACTCCCCCCATGGTGTCATTAGGTTCTGCAGAAACATTATTACATTCTTCCTCATTTAAGAGAACATCATGTTCAAGACACTGAAAAAGCATTTCTGTTTCATAAATACTTAAATTCAGAAATCATCATCTTCATCATCAGACATTACCACATTGCATGTGTTATTAACTTTAGAACAATGTCTTTCATGAAAAAACACCTTTAAATTTAATTTACGGCAGAATCTCTTAATGTCCAAAATGAGGTCAGCCAGAGATGGGATTCTTGTGGGAATAAAATTAGCCCCTCACAAAAGCACGTTTTCAGCATGTACAGAAATGTTCAACCCTGATAAATTAATAATTTTTAACTCTTGATTTAAACCATCACAATAAACAGGATTAACAAGATTAACAGGATATAAACCTTTCTGTGAATCAGTTATTAAACAATCGGTTTGTGTTAAAAGTCTTACTTCTATTTGTTGTTGGAATTTTGCTTTCCCCTTGTTCTCTTGGGCCGTACTTACCCCTGCTGGAAAGATTGCTGGCTCCTCAGTGCGTTTCTTTGCTTATTCAGATACATCTTTGGAACTTATCTTCTCAAAGGAGACACTTTTCCTGCTAGTACTGGCTTCCCCAGATGAAATAGTTGAATCACGAGCGCACTTCACTAAGCATCTGACAAATTTCAACTTAAAAAGATGTCCTCTATATTGCCAGGAGTGAACCATGTTATTTTCAAAATCCCTTATGTCTCTAAGTAGTTTTTTTCTTTTCCGCTTCAACACACTTAATTCAACTTTATGCACATTGGCTTTGACTTCATCAAATAGCTTCTGATACTTCTGGTATTCCTCTTGATGAGGATTCACAGTCAATTTAGGGTGCTCTCAAGTGAAGCTTGCCTGCACTCAGCAAGCAAGTCTCCTTCCTCCTCCATGAAATCCTCAGCTGGCAAATGATCAATTTGGAGGCCCCTAGGGGTGATATTGAGGGAGACATATTTTTCTAGGAGCTTTAAATCATAAAATACAGTCACCTCTTTTGACATCAGTATTTCAAGCAGCTGAAAACTCTCCACCTCTCCATTTTCAATGGTGGATGACCAAGGATCCACAGTAGCCACTCTATTTTCACGTTCATGAACCAAATCAGTAAACAAGGTCCCAGAAAGAGTACCTGGAAGTTTGTTGGTTCCCATATTCATGATAGGCAAACCATCCAAAAGGATAAACACCAAAAAGTATTTCTTCCACAAGAAACACAATACTGCCACACGATAGGAAACACAACAGGATTAAATAAATCTAGATTAAATATTTCCAGCAGAAACAAAATCTGGGCTCTATGGCACCCCACTAAAGACCCCTACAATCATGTTAAATGCAGGCAAGCTAGGAATGAGACTAAAAAATCCATTCTACAAGACAAAAAACAATACTACTGTAATTTACAGACAGCAAACCAGAACAATCCTCAGAAGTTCTGGGCAGGTCTGAATAATCTACTCCAGCCTGGAAAAATGTCTACCCCTATCCCCGTTGCTACTATTGATAAATCTCCTGAGGATGTCTCAGACAGTTTTAACCATTTCTTTGCAGAGACAATTCAAGCCCAAGCTAGCCAACTACCTCCCAGCTCCCCTGGCCCTGATAGTACCACCCCTATAAACCTACTCTCTTTCAGCTTCCAACCAGTGTCCACATCACTTATCCGTACCTTGCTCAAAAAATTAAAACCTACCACACTCTCAGCTGATCAATTCCGTGCTAAATACCTTTAAAAATCAGCTGATGCCATAGCCTATTCAGTTTCTATACTAATTAACCGCACCATAGCAGAGGCAACAATTCCCACCATTTGGAAAACATCCTATGTAATCCCACTACATAAAGGAGGTTCCTCCACTGAATTCTCCAACTACAGACTGATAGCTATACTTTCTCCACTAGCTAAGATTATGGAAAAATGTATATACAAACAACTCATGCACCACTTAATTCAGAATCACCTCATGGCCGATATCCAACATGGCTTCCATCCACACCACAGCACAACTACAGCCCTACTAGCGTTCACCAATACCATTAATAATAATCGTATCAGTAATCAAATATCCTTAGCCCTTTTCTTGGATCTTTCAAAGGCATTTGACATGGTGGATCACCAACTTTTGATTCACACCCTGCAATCTTTCTGTCTAAATGCCATTGCCATTCAGTGGTTTAAATCCTACCTCAGTGGGAGGCAGCAGGCTGTCCTCTGGCAGAAAAAGCTCTCCAGCCTATTACCTAACACCCTTGGAGTGCCACAAGGCTCTATATTAGGACCCCTACTGTTTTCCCTCTTTATAAACAACCTATATACAGTCATCCCGAATGTCAGCTGTATCCAATATGCTGATGATTCCACCCTGATTTGCTCAGCCACATCTCCCTCAGAATTAAGGTCTGTTACCCAATCCACCTTTAATACTATAGAAACCTGGCTCTCCGAATATCAATTGTTGCTAAATCCCAAAAAAACAAAGATGCTGTTATTCTCTTCAGCACAAAGGTCCACACTGTTTACCTTCACCACAAATGCAAAAGATGGCACAATAATCACCCCCAACTCCTCTACAAAACTGTTAGGAGTAATAATTGATAATAACCTAAAATTCGACCTTCATGTAAACCAAATGATCAAAACCATCAATAAAAAACTAGGGTCTCTGTATAGAATAAAAGCCTTCCTAACCCCTCTGGCTATGGTTGCCATAGCTCGCTCCCACCTGCTTTCAACACTTTTATATGCATTCCCCCCTTCTCTCTAATCTAAATAAAACTGCACTTAATAGATTCTCAATCTATTACAACCACATTGCCAGGTTTGCCACTGGCCTACCTTTTAGAACACACAATTGCATCTACTTTAAACTGCTTGGGTGGCTAGAACTTCCAAGTCTAATCCAATATAACCTTTTGATTATGGCTAATAAAATCCTCAATTATCCAGATTACACACCAGCTCTTAAAAATATGATCACCCCCCACAACAATTCAAGACTGCTCAGATCCTCAAACAGACTACAAATTAAGACAATTAAAATTAACAATGTAGCCGGTGACTCCATCTTTGCAAACTCTGCAGGCAAAGCATGGAACCTCCTTCCAGCTAACATTATTTTGCTCTCCTCCCTATCGCAATTCAAAACTAAACTCAAACAACATCTGGCATTGAACTGGCTTTGTCACTGTAGCAAGTCTGGCTAACTCTCACCATGAATGCATATAATCTAGTAATCAAATTACTGTTATTTTTTCCCCTGACTGTTACCAGGGATAACTCGAACTTGTGATATTGTCTATTTCATGTCTGCTTATGTCATTTATAAATAACTCATCTGTAATATGTCTTCTTTATTATTACTTATCTGTCTACCTTGGTAATATACCTTCTTTGTTATTACTTATCTGTCTACCTTGGAGCTTTTCTCCCCGGGTCTCCACTGAAAATGGACATTAATCCAGTTGCACTATCCCGGTCAACAAATGTAAAATAAATAAATAAAATAAAATAAATGTATTTTTTCTTCTTCTGGTACCTCAGCCTTTTCCCTTCATGGAATAATACAGCAATAAAAACCGCATCCTTATATACTCCAGATATAAAGCAATGATTCAATAATTAAATAATTAATTAGATAATTAATTAATCAATTAATTAATTAATTAACTAATTAATTAAAGAACTTAAACAAATGTAATTGTTACAAAAATGGAAACCCACAGTGAAAACATCTTAAAGAGAGACTAATAAATATTAATACATACCCTACCAAATACACCCTAACACAGCATTACATTTAAAAAGTAATGTTGCTATCCATATTCATACCATTAGGGAATAACATATGAAAATTAATAATCATCCTACATTCAAGTATGTTGAGTTCCCTTTTAAAGTTACCTAAACTAGCAGCACCCTGAGATGAGGGACTCCATCTTTGATGAGAAGATAAACTATACATAGTATTTAGTTAATGCTGCTACTATATGCAACATCATGACAATATATATTTATCTGTCTCTCTCTATATTTATAAAAATCTAAAATCTAATATATATATTGTGATGCCCGTGCCCTGGCCCAGCAATCAAGGAGCCTCAATCCTCACCACTAACACCAGAGAGGACATCTCATATATGAGGAAAGGATAACAAATACACACAGTAAAGTGCAATTTCCCTTAAGAGCACACAGAGATCACAGTTAGTCCGGGGTTAGTTGCTCCCTTGCTCTCCAGGTCCCCAATAAGACTCCCCACTGGCACAGCTATGGGATCCAGAAGGACAAGGCCTAGTGGACAAGCTAAACCCTCTAGCACCCTCTCTGTCCAACCAGTGCTTCATATCTCTTCCCAAGTAGCTGACACACACACACTTTGAGAAGAGTTTATACAACCACACAGACACTCATGGGGAAGGCTGGCACAGGTTCTCCAGCTGTGCCCCTTTCTCCCAGACTATACGGTAGTTCCACTTGCCACCAACCACTAATACTTAGCTACTCAAAGGCCCTTAAAGGGGTGTCCAATTATTACTGTGCAATATCATTATCCAATTGGATTTGGTAGTATAGCCCAGGGCTAAAACTATAGGAGTGGCTTTGTACAATTTTACCAAAGGTATACCAGTACTCTTAAAGAGCTTAAATTATCTCTACACAAACCAGCCATAGTTAAAAGGTTTTAAAATATTTAATAATAAATAATTAAAACCACAAGATAATACGTTCTACTACACAGACAGTGCTAGTCAAGAGTTCAGCGATCACACAGAAATACATAAATTAAATCAGTAGTACAGTTCTGACATCACAGAAAAACACTTAGTCTAATCTTTCTAGTTCCTAGCTATTTTTGAAAGAAAACACAAGTCTAAGATAACTTACATATGAGCAAGACAGTGCTGTGAGCTGGATGATCAAGACAAAAAAGGCGTAATGCCTTCTGATTCTCTCTGTTTAAATTGAAATTGCAGTTCTGATAAACATTACACCATTCTTTCACTTATCTGGTGTTCCCAGGCTAACAGATACTACATTATTTTGTTATCTTGCAGCTGCAGGAAACTACAGCCATAAAAGTTATTCCACATGTAAACTCTAGTAATTATTCCTTAAGTTAAAACAATAGGCAGGATGCCTTCATCTAGCCTGGCCAGAGCCGAATTTTAAACATCAAAGTCAGTCATGAAATAATTTGAACTTCAAAGGACAAACAAGAAATGCTTATCTTAGCTTTCTTTACAGCAGAGGGCAATGTTGTTACATTGTATTAAGTTCACATTTCACAGCATATTCTTTCATTTAAGAAAACAAGTCTGTAGGTCAACATTCATATTTACAAATGATAGAATTATGTATAAAATCCTATCTGGCTAGGCTGGCAGCCTTCACATATATATATATATATATATATATATATATATATATATATATATATATATATGGGTCCCCTTCAGTCGATCGAACGTTTACAAGTTCGAACCACATATGGTCGAGACCATATATTCGAACTGTTAAAGTTCGATCGGACTGAATGGAGATCTCCATACAGAGCAGAATGGGAACATTTCCCATTTCCACAATGTAGTGCGATCTCGGAGTTGGTATAGGTTCATAGGTAGGTACTAGGCTGTCTGCCCAAAGGCATTTATAAACCTAGCCAGAATGTGTTGGCTTTTGCCGCCCCCTTAGTTTAGTTTCCTATGCCTCTGTCCAGCAGAGCCACTGAAGTGATCCCCGGGGTAAACTTTCTGTTTCCCATCCACGCATCAAGGCTTCTCTTGAAGAGTGTTAGTGCGGAGCTCTACCTAATGTAGATTGGAATCTTGTTCCAAAGCATGGGAAGTATCTGGGACAGGAATCTATCCCTCCAGCATGTCATATTTATTGTTGTGGTGAGGTTTAGATCCCTAGAGCGTGTGGCTCGAGGGGATATGGTTTTCTTTAGGTGGAGCATGTCCATCAGTTCTGGGTTGGACATGACCTTGTATGTCAGGCAGAGATCACCTCTGAGTATGCACTATGCAACCGAGTACAGCTGGAGTTTCTTCAGTCGAGCTGCATAGGGCATCGGTTTGAGGCAGTGATCCTCTTGGTGAAGTACTTGTGTGGTCTTTCCAGCTGTTGCAAGTGTCTTGGAAGGTACATCCCAAATGGGGCATTGTACTCTATGATGGGTCTGATGAGTGATGAGTAGAGGGGCACAATGACCTCTTTTGATCTGGATGCAAACACTTTTGAGATTAGGTGGGCCACATAGAAGGATTTTCTAACCCCTTTGGCAATGTGATTATCAAAGGAGAGACTACTATCTACTTTTATTTATTTATTTATTTTACATTTGTTGACTGGGCTGGTCTAACTGGATATATGTCCATTTTCAGTAGAGGCCTGGGGAGAAAAGCTCCACATAAGCAAAATCTTATCAACTTCAGGTACAGATAAGTAAAATATTAGCAACTTTAGGTACAGTACTATTTTAAGGTGAAGAATACAAATGTTATATAGCAACATAGCAACTTTAAAGTAGCAGATAATAAGAACGAGAAAAAAAAACAATTATAAAGTAGCACATAATAAGAAAGAGAAATGAAAACGCACTAACAAATATAGCAGTTTCAGGTACAGTAGTATTTAACAGTGTGTGATCAAATTGATGCTATAGTAGCAAAGCAACTTTAAAGTAGCATGTAATAAGAAATATAAAGAATTTCTTTATAGGTATCTATATGTGAAAACATGTTCATACTGTAAAATGTAAACTATACCAGTACATACTTTGAAGTGGCTCCTATGTAAGAGAAAGTTGTAAAGACTGAATTAGCTTAGCTGGGTCTACTCTCAGAGGCATAGAGAGAGTTGAAATTAAATATCAAATGGTTATATAGGTAGAGTTCAGACAAAGTGAGGGTATGATTAGTCTGGGTTACTACATGGGCATAACCAGTGGTTATGAAGGTATTCTCTGAGTTGTTTTCTGAACAGTTTCACTGAGGAGAGAGATGAGAATTCCTTGGGAAGCAGGTTCAAGGATTTGCCCACAGTGTTGGAGAGCAGAGAATCCATAGTCCTCCTGTGCTTGCCTGTACCTCTGAGAAGTATATGCCGAACAGGTGCCGAACAAGAGGGGTCCTAGGACTGAGCCCTGGGGAACGCCACTTGTAACCGGTTTAGAGTCGGACCTAGCTCCTGCAACTCTCACCATGTGGGTTATGTCCATGAGCCAGTTGGCAACCCATCTTGTGACATATGGGTTTATGTTCAGGCTGGTAAGCTTGTCTGTAATACCAGAATGGGGAATGGTGTTGAAGGCCTTTGTGAGGTCTAGGTAGGCTGTGTGTACCACCTTTCCCTCATCTATAGCCTTGGTAACTGTATCAAAGAAGTTCACCAAGTTTAGGAGGCATGATCTGCCCTTAACAAAGCAGAACTGAGTAGGGTCCAGTGTTTGGAGGTTCCCAATGTCTCTGTTAATGAGTTCTATGATGATGCACTCCATAGTCTTGCAGACCAAGGTAGTCAGGCTTATAGGGAGATAGTTCCTGGGGTCTGTTGTGGCTCCACCTTTGTGGAGTGAAATAACTGTTGCTGTGCACCACTCTATGGGTACATAGCCTGTGGAGAGACTGAGTTTGAACAGTGTGTTTAGGTGAGGGGTTAGTTCTTCTTTAGGACACAGCTTGGGACACCATCCGGTCCCATTGATGCTGTGTTTTTGGCTTTGGAGAGGGCTGTTTAACCTGAGTGTCTGTGATTTCAGGGGCTCTACATTCTTCTGGTATGGTTATGGGCCCTTTTGGGGGTGAGAGGGGGGTGAAGTTTGCACTGAACCTGTCTTCCAGGATGTTGGTGATATCGGTTGGTCAATGTATTTTGTGCAATTCTGCACTAACTCCGAGCAGATCTGAGCATTGCCACTTAGATTCTTGACATAGCTAAAGAATGCCTTGTGGTTATCTTTGGAGTCCTTGGCAATTTTTCTTTCGAAGCTAGCCTTGGATGATTTTATGAGAGATCATAATTTCTTGCTGATACTGATCAGGGATGTCTTCCCTTCTTGGGAGTTTACTCTTTTCTGTACTAGTTTCCTCCTTCTGTTGTACAGCTTGTTGATTGCAGGGGTCCACCAGACTGGTTTCCTTTTCTTAAAGGAATGAGTCTTGGCTTTGCTTGGGATAACGCTATCCATGCATTCTTGTAGGTGCCCAAAGAATACATTAGTAAAGGATTTTACAGCTTGGACAGTGTTATCCTTTAGCATGGGGGCTTTGAAACTTTCCACCTTGGTCTTAAGTAATATGAAGTTTGCTTTTGAAAAGTTTTTCACGGTGGTTTCTTTCACTGGGGGTGGGGACGGAATGTGGATATCCAGAGTGATTTGTTTCTGGTCAGATCTAACCAGTGAGGGGTTGACCTCTGGTGTAGAACACCGGTCGCCCATGTTGGTAATGACCAGGTCCAATATGTTTTCACCTCTGGTGGGAGTGTTGACCAGTTGATCCAGGGCGTTTGAGTTTACAAACTCTAGGAAATGTTGGGCAAGGGAGTTAGAACTTGAGTAGTTCTACCAGTTAATGTTTGGGTAACTGAAATCACCCAATATTAGGGTGTTTGGTAGGACCTTTATGTTTCCCAGTGTTTCCAGAAATGCGGAATAGGGGTCCTGGGACATGGTGGGTGATCTGTAGCAAGCTACAATTTGAATTGCAGTTTTGCCCATTGTTAGTTGCACGTGAATGATCATTGAAGCATCGTGCTGTGCCACTAACCTGGAGGTGTGGGTATCCTTGATGAGTATGGATATGCCCCTGCATTTTGTATTTCAGTCCGGGCTCTGTGGCCAAAATGTATGGCAAGAGTTATAGCCTGGTAGTGCTGGGGTGTTCTCTGGAGCCTTATACCAGGTTTCTGTTACTGCACATTTTCTCCATACTGAGGAGTGCCTCGAGTGCGTGCATTTTGAGGTTTAGACTTTTGGCATTGAGTAGCATTACCCTCAGTTTTTTGTTACTTGTGCTATTTACAGTGGTGGGTTTGTCTTTTGAGCCTTGCCTAAAAAAGGCACTATGGGGGTGGCAAGAGCCTTGGCCAGTATTCAAAAGCCTAAAAGCTGTCTCTATCTAAGCAGCGTGACATGTCGAGCATCTCATCCCAGGTGGACAGACACTGGATCCCCTTTGAATGACACCAGAAACATAGCCAATTGTTGAAATTGATAAGTTTTTCTTTATACCATGGTATCATTCTTGGTGAGGGCAAGATGCTATAGATGTTTAGTTTTGTGTTTTTTTTTTGTTTTATGTGTTTTTATTTCAGTGTTTGAACTTTTACGAGTTCGAACATATGGTCTTGGCTATATGTGGGTTGAACTTGTAAAAGTTTGATCTACTAAAGTAGATTTATATATATATATATATATATATATATTTAACATTTGTTGTTGACCGGGAAAGTCCGACTAGGTTCCACAGAGCCTGTTTTCAGCGGAGGCCCGGGGAGAAATGCTCCAGATGCATGTCTTTGGAATGTGGGAGGAAACCGGAGTACCCGGAGGAAACCCACGCGAACACAGGGAGAACATGCAAACTCCACACAGAAGGCACCCCAGCCGAGAATCGAACCGGAGAACCTCTTGCTGTGAGGCGATAACGTTAACCGCTGCACCACTGTGCTGCCCATATATATATGTGTGTGTGTGTGTGTGTGTGTGTGTGTGTGTGTGTGTGTGTGTGTGTGTGTGTGTGTGTGTGATACCTTTCAAAATGGACAGTATTTTGATAGACATTTGAGTTTCAGACTTTATGTGTGTGTGTGTGCGCTCGCGCGCGCGCACATGTGTGTGTGTGTGTGTGTGTGTGTGTGTGTGTGTGTGTGTGTGTGCGTGTGTGTGTGTGTGTGTGTGTTTGCTTATAATATATAATATATTTGTGCAAATATGTATGTGTATAGCTATATAAATATATCTATTTTTTGGAGATGATTGCCGTGCTCATGTCTGATTTGAATACTGTGCTATTATTTTGATTTGCTTCTGTGATTTTAAAGTAAATGCACCTTGGCTGTTTGCTGTGTTCAGCCTCTATGCTAAACTACCCTGCTGTGTCCTTTTCTGAAGTAAGTACGTGACTGACATTTCACATTTTAGCTGATTTCAGCCCTCTTTAACTGATGCCGGCTTTAGCTCAAGCTTTTCAGATCAACTCAGGATAGCTTGCATTCTCTCCTGCCTGGTTTCATTGCATCTCTAGTCTATTAGTGATTCAGATTTGATTCTCAGTTGGATATCATGCTGGCATGGCTTTCTTTGGTAGTGCATCTGCTTCCCCCAGGGAAAATTTGTGATGAGTGGACTGTCAATTAATTTGTAAAATATCTACATGACTGCCTTTGTCATCATCCTTTTTGCAATTTGTCTGTTCATCCTTCTGAGAGGCTGTCAGCAATCCACTTTTTGCTAAAATGTGATGGCTTGCTTGTTTGACAGTTGTCAACTTTGGCACCAAGTTGCCAATTGTATATGGTTTCAGGTGCTTTGATGGAAAGCTTGGCACTTCAGAGAAAGTTCAGCTAAACTGTGCATTTGTTTGTGTTTGCCACTGAGTCAGAGAACTGTGTTCACTGCTGTCTGTGGAACTGCTGACACTTCTCCTGATTCACCTCTTGGAAAATTTTTCTTTCATGAGACCATGTTTCTTCATGCTATTCCTGTCTTTATCCTTTAATCTCATGGTATCAGGATTTATCCATGTTTTATTAATTATCTTTATATATCATTAATAAATATCAGACAATATAGTGCAGAGGATTAAGGCAATGAGTTACCTTACCTACCTTACCTTTCATCATGTAGCATGTATCCCTGAGTTTGATTCCATCAGTCTCCATGTACCTGCTATAAGACTATGAGCAGGTCACATGACTAGTTAATGTAAACAGATCACCCCTGGAAAGAAGCAATTGTTCCTGCTGGGTTTAAGTGTTAACAGACAAATACAATAGTTACATGTATAATAATTCTGAATTATTTCTTGTCTTGTTTAACAGGATTGTAACATAAACAGTTTTAAATAGTCTATGCCTTGGGATTTCAAATGTGCATGTATTTTTTATTTTGGTTTATTTTATTTATTTATTTATTTATTTATTTAATTTGATCTATCTTGGTCTTCCTAATACAGTAAGCTGTTTATTTAATGCTATTGTGCATGGCTTAGGATTAAGCATCCTCCTAATTTTTGTATTTCATTTCCCTCTCATAAAATTTATTTAGTGGGACGCTGTGTATTTTCTTTAAAATTATATGGAATAGCATAACTGGTAGTTCCTCAAGAAGGTGATCAATATTTCTGAAAGCTCCTGACATTCCTTGGAAGTGAGATGTCACAAAATAGTAGCCAAAACACAAAAGGGTGAAAAAATTAAGTTTATGCATTTTTACAAGTGGACAAGCTCCTCCTTTACTCCGCAAAGTTGGGGCAAGCCACCCAACACCCCTGAACCTAAATATATCGGGTCTACTTCACGTTGCCGTAAGCTGACAATACTGAGTCTGACATTGTCGACACGACAATATCGAAAGTGAAGAACATCATGCAAGTAAATGGAAATCTCCGTAAGGGGAGATTTCAGTTTACCTCAATGTAGTGCTTCTTGGAGTTCATATATTTAAGTGGGGGGGTGTGGGGGGTGCAGGGGGGCTAGCCCCCCTGCCTACGCCATTTAGTTTTTTTATTTTTTTAAATTAGTTTTTTTTTTACATTATTCGATGTTTTACTTAATCGATCAATAAAGTTCGACCTTTATTGATTCGATTAAGTAAACTTTCGATAACATGATATAGACACAATATGTCAGTTCATAGCTGCACCAACATGAAGGAAGAATAAATCTCCTAAAACAAGTGTACACATAGAAATCACATCAGCATTGATTTCCCATGGGAAACGACGATCAACACTGTGCTTTTTAGCTTTCTTCCATTGTGCTACTGATGTATGATGGATTGCACCTTGACCATCTGTGGATAAGTCATTTGTTTCTGATTGCTGTTATGTTTATTTTATTTAATTAATCAATCAATTATATATGTTTGCAATACTGATACATGCAAGTTACCTTTCATACTTTCATTGTGTGGCAGTCAGCAGGTTTGCTGGATTTTCCTTCTGATTCAGTTATTTATTACTGAAGACAGAGACTCCCTGGTTTTCTATAAATATTTTTAGCTTTTCTTGTTTATTGTTTGTTAGACTATGAGGAGGACAGTGTATCTGGTATACATATAAGCCTCACCAAAGCAACAAGTATCTTGTGTTAACAGAACGTGTCATTTGGCTCATTGATTAGAATGGCTTCTGAAGTTCACCGCAAAGTGTGGCTCAGGTTTCCACAGAAATGAATGGGAAAAGTGTTGGACTCAAATAAACGCCTATATGTTAGAATATATAGATGAATGTTATGATACTGGCATTATTGACTTAATGATATAAACATATTTCTTTATTCTTTTTTGACATACCACATACAGAAAAAAAGGCATTACACATACTTTTTTCTAACTGCTTGTTTCTTTTTCTCTTTCCTCCTCTTTCTCTTTCTTTCTCATGTGTTCCCTCACTTGTTCTCTCTCTCACTATCTCTAGATTTGTACACTATCATTCCACAGTACATTTCTAGGATTCCTGCATTTTCTGAAAAAAATGTCTACTACTTTGTTGTAGAACTATTACGTTTGCACCTTTGCATCCTATTATCTGAAAACATGTGTCTCCATAGCAGAATACTAATAGCTTTGTGTTTTAACTAGCATGTTGTCTCTTATTGGAAGTCATCTGTTTGCTGTGAAGTCTGTAGCTAGGTAGTTATCCATGAATGCATGGAGTAGTTTTACTGCAGTAATAGGAAAAATTACACTCATTCACTCTTAATTCTTTAGCTAAAACATGTCATAACTTTTTCCTGAGACACTGTTTCTCAAAACACCCACAAAGTGCTTGTAATGCATTACTGAGTATATATTTGCATGTTCGAATATATCATTTTGACTTTGCATGGTACTTATGTTAAATGTTTTGTTTTTTTCCTCTGCGGATCATCTCTCAAGAAGTTTTACAATTCTACATTATTACTTTTGTTATTTTATTTGTTAAACCAGCCTATCTCACTAAGAAAAGGTGCCTATTTTCAGTGACAACCTGTAGTTACCACCTGGTGAAGTTATTCACTTAGTGCCATACAGCAGACAAAGACTGAAAGAGTCAAACCCAGGACAACAGAATGATGACTCTTAACAATGATACTCGTGTCTTATACAATCAAACCAAATTAAGGATTGTTTTATCACTGTCAGCACACATTTTCTAAAAGTCATCAACAACTATGAAACCACAGAACTATGGCTAATGAGTATTTGCTTTTAGCTATCTTTCCCACAAAGTCTATTGGGTAGACATCCCAGGTGATATGATTGGTTGTATTTTTATCAGCAAGATGAAATTTTTTAATTGTATTTTTTTCTCTGTAATACACACACAAACACACACACACACACACCTATGTATATATATATATATATATATATATATATATATATATATATATATATATATATGGTTTCACTTGAAACCATCGAATTAACACTACGTCGAGTCTCACATCATCGAGACTACAACATCGTAAACCCAAACCAACGAAAACTGAAATCATCGAGAGTCATAGCATCGACTTCAACGAAGATTGAAATCATCGAGATACATACCATCGAGTTTAAGGTATACATGTAGCTATACTGTCAGAGTTCCATATATGTTTGCTACATAGTGTATATTCGTACATACCTTCTCATTTTCAGTTCGTGATGTTATGCAGTTTGTTTCGACGGTTTGCAACTCGATGGTTTTACTTTTCGTTGGTTTGGGTTTACGACGTTGTAGTCTCGATGATGTGAGACTCGACGTAGTGTTAATTCGATGGTTTCAAGTGAAACCATATATATATATATATATATATATATATATATATATATATATATATATATATATATACATATACATTTATTTTATTTTACATTTGTTGACTGGGCTAGTCCAACTGGATACATGTCCATTTTCAGTGGAGGCCCGGGGAGAAAAGCTCCAGTTACACAGCATAATTAAAACATACAAAAACATAAAATAACATTTTGATATAACATTTATAGATTAAACATTTTAAAACAACATTTTGAAACATATAAAGAAAAAGTTAGGCAATGACATTAATATGGAATAATACCTCTTCAGTTAACAAAAATTGGAATAAGACAGAGGAAAAATGGGTAGAAGAGTTAAAGATAAGAAGTAGTACACAGGAGAGAGAGTGCTATGAATAAGGAGGAGGGTTAGTTTAAGGAATGGTTAGATGTAGAGATTATGGTAGAGAATGATATTTTGTTGGTTGACAGATAGTTAGAGAAAAAATGGTTAGTCAGGGTTGGTACAGGAGCATAACCAGTGATTGGAGAAGAAAAGTTTTAGGTTAGTTTTAAATAGTGAGAGAGAGGTGAGGGTAGTGAGGTCATTTGGTAATTGATTCCATATTTTACCGACTGAGTTTGAGAATAAAGAATCACCTGCTAGGTTATTAGAGAAGGAAGTGTGTATCAACATTTTGTTGGCAGAGCGAAGATTCTTTAAGTTATTATATGGTCTTATAAGGGTAGAGAGAATTGGGGTATTATCAGGTTGGTGTAGGGCTTTGTAGGCGATTATAAGTTGGTTAAATTGTAGTAGGTGCGGTAATTCAAGCCACCCTAGCTGTTTTATATTTATATATATATATATTTATATACACATATATATATATATATATATATATATATATATATATATATATATATATATATATATATATATGTATATATATATATATATATATATATATATATATATATATATATGTGTGTGTATGTGTGTGTACAGTAGGTCAATGTCAGATGATTGTATTTTCAGGAACTCAAATTCCATACAGTCAAGACCACATAATCTTGTTTCCAAAATCTTGAAGATAAAAAAAAAAAAACACAAAAAAATACTTTTTTTTTTTTTTACATTTTACACCCCTCACCCCCTGCAAATTATATGTACCAACTCGAAGATCACACTACAGTGAGGAAAAGGGTAAATGTCCTGATCCTCACTTTACTGCAATCTCCATTCAAAAGCTTCATGTTTTCAAAAACTTGATCATATGGTCATGACCATATCAATTTTGAGTTTCTGAAAACTTCTTTAACTGATAGGGACCCATCTCTCTCTCTCTCTCTCTCTCTCTCTCTCTCTCTCTATATATATATATGGGTCTACTTCTAAATTTCAAAGTTTCAAAACTTTGAATTTCTTATGGTTGAGACCATAACATCAAAGTTTTAAAACTTTGAAATTTAAAAAAAAAATATATATATATATATATGTATATATGTATATATATATATATATATATATATATATATATATATATATATATATATATCATCATTATCTTCTTTCGGCTGTTCCCGTTAGGGGTCGCCACAGTGGATCACCTGTTTCCATTTCTTCCTGTCCTCTGCATCTTGCTCTGTCACACCAACCACCTGCATGTCCTCTCTCACCACATCCATAAACCTTATCTTAGGCCTTCCTCTTTTCCTGTTACCTGGCAGCTTCATCCTTAGCATCTTTTTCCCAATATACTCTGCATCCCTCCTCAGCACATGTCCAAACCAACGTAACCTTGCCTCTCTGGCTTTGTCTCCAAACCTTCCAACCTGGCTGACCCTCTAATATACTTATTCCTAACCCTGTCCACCCTCGTCACACCCAGTGCAAATCTTAGCATCTTTAACTCTGCAACATCCAGCTCAACCTCCTGCCTTATATATATATATATATATATATATATATATATATATTTTTTTTTACATTTTTTCAGGAGGGGTACGCCCCCATGCACCCTCCACACCCCTGCTAATTAAATATACCAACTCCAAGATAGCACTACCATGAGTAAAATGGTAAATATAACATTCCTCACTGTATGACAATATCCATTTAAATGGTTCAAAGTATTCTTATCACTCTTATTCCTCATACTATTTGCAATACATAATATTCCTGTATTCATTATCTTGCTCAGCAATTAGAGGCGGCCACTGTGGTGCAGCGGTTAGCATTGTCACCTCACAGCAAGAGGTTCTCCGGTTCGATCCTCTGCTGGGGTGCCTTCTGTGCGGAGTCTGCATGTCCTCCCTGTGGTCACATGGGTTTCCTCCGGGTGCTCCGGTTTCATCCCAAAGACATGATGTAGGTGGACTGGGCAGTCTAAAATTGGCACTAGGTGTGAGTGCGTGTGTGTGTGTGCCTTCTGTGGAAGGTTGGGCGCCGGGCTGGCAACTCGACACTGTAAAACTCCACTGCCAATCATGAGCAGACAAGGTGATCCGCTGTGGCGACCCCTAATCGGGAAAAAGCCGAAAGAAGAAGATTATCTTACTCAGCAATTATGACATGAAGATCTCAAAATGAAAGTCTAAAAGTGCTTTAAGTCATGAGATTACTAATTGCATTCTTTATTTTTTATATGTTGATTATATTCATAACATCCATATTTGCATATAAAAGATAAGCTTTCCATTATTTATTCAAAAAGGAGTATTGCTATTTTATTCCTACTGACAGAATTGATTTTATTGGGAAACTAACCTTCAAATTCATATTCTTGTGATTATTCATAGTTATTGTCCATTATTTATTTTCTTAAACCCAGATACTTTCACAAAAGGTGCCCATTTCATACCAAATTATTGTTTCTAGTATTCAAGCATTTTATTTCAGACTATTACTATTATTTGAAAATGTGATCTACATTCATCTCCTTTTAGATTAATTAAAAGTATACAATAAAAAAACTATAGAGAATAGACAATAAAAGCTGTTCTAAGCTTGCATATTTCTATTACTTAAGACATGTGAAACTTTAGGTTTACCATTATTAATTACTTGGAAAACCAGCTTGTCTTTATACACGTATATATTCCAGTATCAACCCAGGTATTTCACAGGAATGCAGAACAAAAAATTCTGAATCATTCTAAAGGCCCCCAAATTTTAGCATCTATCCATAATCCCCTTTTCCCATTTCTGATTTTATATGGAATTATAAATCACATATAATTAGTTCAGTAGTCATTCTGTCATTAGGGTGCATCCTGTGCAAGTTAGATAAAGTGGATATGATTGTGTGAGTGCTACATCAAAAATAGGAAGCATGATGGGGAAGGGAAATATATTTTTTTGGTTTAATATGGTAAGTGATTTTGTGTGTGTGTGTGTGTGTGTGTGTGTGTGTGTGTGTGTGTGTGTGTGTGTGTGTGTGTGTGTGTGTGAGTGTGCACGCATGCGTGTATGACTATCTGTGAGTTGATATAAGAATAAGGGTTAAAGTGGGTGATAGATTTTCTTGTGTGTGTATACAGAAGAAAAATGTGTTTTTGAGTGATATAGGTTAGGGTTAGAGTAAAGGCTTGTTGAGGAGATTTAGTGGAGTGTGTTTATATATGCATTATGCATCTGAGACTGTCTCATGTAGTGGTAGTGTTACATAAAGGATTTTTATAAGGTAAGTTGTCGGGTTAGGGTTAGGAGCAGGGACAGGGTTAGTGTAAGTATTCTGTACTAAGGTGGTGCAGTTTAAAGCCTGAATGCCTGGAAATTTGTATAAAGTGAGAGAAAATCAACCAGAAAAGGAGAAGAAAAAATCTGTTTGAGAAAAATCTTGCAGATTTTCAGCAAAAATCAGTTCAAGTTTTAGCTTTGGTGAAGGAGATGGCCTCTAGTAATTTTTTCAAATGCACTTGGTGTTAAAATAAACAAAATGCTGAAACAGTGTGTGTGTGTATGTGTGTGTGTGTGTGTGTGTGTGTGTGTGTGTGTGTGTGTGTGTGTGTGTGTGTGTGGTGTGTGTGTGTGTGTGTGTGTGTGTGTGTGTGTGTGTGTGTGTGTGTGTGTGTGTGTGTGTGTGTGTGTGTGTGTCTGTGTTTGTGTGCCTGTGTGCGTGTCTATGTATATATGTATGTATATATATATATATATATATATATATATATATATATATATATATATATATATATATATATATGTATATGTATATATATATATATATATATATATATATATATATATATATATATATGTAAATAGAGACAGAGAGAGAGAGTTTATATATATCTATATATATATATATATATATATATATATATATATATATGTATATATATATATATATATGTATATATATACATAGATATATATATATATATATATATATTTATATATATATGGTCTACTTTAGAATGACGAAAAATCAAAATATCGAGCGCTCACATGAGCGAAAAATCAGGAATTCGATATTTAGGTTTTTAGATTGCAGTACAGTGAAGATCGGAATATTTGCCCTTTCCTCACTGTAGTGCGATCTCGGAGTAGGAATATATATTTAGCAGGGGATGTGGGGGGCGCAGCCCCCCTTCAATAGCGATTTTGAGTTCCTGATTATTCACTCGTGAGCGATCGATGTTTTGATTTTTCAGTATTCTGACATAGACCATATATATATATATATATATATATATATATATATATATATATATATATATATATATATAAAACACTGGAAAGATAGAAGCTTTAACTAGCTATTCAGATGAACTGATAAAACAATAAAAATCTGAGGATTAAATGAAGAAAAGTCTGGCTAAGGCTGGGCTTCTAAAGAACTATTTCAAAAATAGTAAAGTTAGAAGACAAAGCACACAGATCAAGCTTGGCGTTTTCTGCTTTAGTAGAGAAAATGTTAGGAACAGACTGCATTGGTTTTATGAAAGCATAAATAAGCAACTGGCGCACAGTAGGATTTTCTTAACTGAGAAGGCACAGCATGTGAATGTTGCAAATCTTGTCATAATAAAGCAGCCAAGACCCATATTAGTAAATATCCAATTATACAATGGAAAGAACTGCTCCTATCAAAACTGTGAAAGATGGGAAAAGTATTAAAAATGTAGGACAGCAGTACATTTGCAGAATATGACCATTGACTGTATACCAGAAAGAAGAAAAACAAGTTTATCCCAGCAATCATGAAATGTTGAGAACCAGTCATAAGATTAAATTTGTTATACAAAGCTGTCTTAACTCATTCTCTCCATTAGAGCTCTTTTGAGTATGTACCTTTAACTCCCAGTGGGTGTGGCTTCAGCCTTTAACAAATGAAGTTATCGCCTTCCAGTTCTAACAAATACTGACAGAGGTCATATATCAATACAGTTGTGTTTGCCATCATGTATGCTTCAAGATAAAATATTCTGATACCTTGTATGTATCATAGTTTTGGAATTATTAATGCAAATATGAACAGGCAATATTTGATGCCTAGAGGCACAGTTAGGGTTGCCACCTTTTCAAATGCCCAAAGTGGAACATTTTTTGTAGAAATGTGAGATTTTGCCGGACAAATCATACCCATGGCCTGCACAAAGGACATAACTTCACTTTTTTGCAAAAATAAAAGCTTAACTTTGTAGCAGTTGAGTTGCTTATGCTATTTCATGTAATATGTATGTGTCCCAGATACAAAATAACTGTTTTATGCAACTATTAAGGAAAAATTAAGAAATATATTTTGTCTTAAAATCTCAGGACATTTGCCATTCTTTATGTTTTAATGCAGGACACAACTGCCCAACATGGGACTGTCCCTCGCAAAGAGGGACAGGTGGTAAACCTAGGCACAGTAGGAGGTAACTGCAGAAATGCCTGGAGAAGTCGCTCAGCTGTAATGAGTTAAGAATATTTTTTTCTGGAAAATTTAAGACATTTTAGATGTGGAGCAGCCTATGGAAGAAATACAAATAATGTTTATCCAGTAAACAGTCAAGCTAAAAGGGGCCTCTATTTCTTATAAAGAAACTTTGTGACTGAAACATATTCCATTGTTCCAAAGGTATATGCTTGAGTAACAAAAAAGCACAAGAGATGACTAGAAAAAATAGGAGTACCTTGGCCATGAATCAGTGACTGGTGTTGAGAAACTGAGATTATCATGAAGAAGACCAGTAACACAGTGAACTTAGTGAATAAATCAAAAACTGTAATGTATCTTTCCTATTAAATTAGAATCAAACATATGAAATGTGGCTTTCCAAGTAGAAATAGATGAGAAAGACAAGGATTTTATTGACAGAGTTAAACTGGTGGGTGAATTAATTATATACTGCACTTTATGTCATTAATGTTTCAAGGAGCTCTAAAGGGACAACATTGTAAGAAAACTATTTTCTTATTATTAATATTTCTAAACAAATAATTATGTAAATTGCATGTTATATTGTAAAGCAGTTTTGTAAAGTGTACAGTTAGGAATATAATGTGAGATATGGGAGTTTATCAGTGACTGCTATATATGTTAAAAATAGTAAAGTAAGAAAATATGTTTTCTTAGTATTAATGTTTCCAGTCTTTACACTGTAACATGTTAAGAAAGACTGGAAAAAAAGCAAGTTAAAGTTAACATAATATGGTTTTGCATTCCTGGGATGAAGATGAAGATGAAGATGTAAATGTGTCTTGATCAAGTTAGATGCAAAAGGAAGATACTAATGGTCTCTATTCTTAAAGAGGTAGATGTCTAGATGAATGTCCACATTTTAAGCTGTAAACATTTTAAGCAAATAGGCTTGAAAAAATAAGATAAAACAAAGACAGGTACAATAAATGATTTGTTCTTGCACTGCAAATTCATTGACTATTTTTCCATTAGTAAATCTTTTCAGTGAGGTACAATAAGTCAACAAGTGCAAGCTATTAATCATGACAGGCTTGAACAGTGTGTTCCAAGTGAAATCTACAAAAAATCTTTCATGCATTTGCAAAGTTGTTAGCTTTTTTATTACAAGCTGATTTCACTTGGAGATGAGCAGTTTATAGGAGCAAGCAATTAATCGTGAGAAGTCTGAACACTGTGATGAGTAGAGTGTACAAAGTACAATATAATTAACATGCAAAGGTACATTAGCAAGCTGTTTGGTGAAAAAAATAAATTAAGTCTGAAGCTGTGGAAAATGAATAAAGTATACAAGAAGTTGCATCTTCAGCAGCCTTAGTGTTTAATGCATTTAATATACCACTGCACATTTAGTTTATCTGTTTAAAGGTAACCAATGCTCTTAATTTTAGGGCAAAAAGTTAAGGTTTCCTTAAAGCATACCAGCTGTTTTTCAAATCTGGGAGGGGGAATAACATAAGAAAAGAACAGGCAGAAATCAATGAAAATGTGGACATAGGATGTAATATATGCAATAGCATGAAAAACCTTACTTTTTAGAATAGATAATGCCTGTAGATACAGTCATTGGCTTGGGCAGCTGCTTCTGTCTGGAGGAGTAAACTTATTTATTTATTTTTTGAAACAATAAAGAGTTTTTATGTGCTTGCTTAAAAGGGGTGGGGTCCTGAACAACTGTTTAGTTTTTTTTTATTTATCTTTTGAGTATTTCCATTAAAGAATCTTAACAAGTGACATGAGTTCAAATGGAGAGGAGAAGGAGCAACTATGTATGAAATCATGTAAGCTAAAAATTAAAAATACATCAAAACTGTCAGGTATACTAGTTGACAATAATAGCTTTTTTCTCATAATGGCTACTCTGTCAGCATTCTCGTGAAAGGTAAATTGTGTTGATTATATAGACAAAAGGCAAACAATACTAAATTATTTTAAGTGCAGGGTGCAAAAACAAATTTTACAGGAAACATATTTGGATACAAATGACCATGTGACTTTGACAAAGACAATATTTCATGGTGATCATTCAGCAGAATAACAAGGGCAAAGAAAAAGGGGAGTAATAATACTGATTGCTATTGGGGCCCTAGTTGTGATACAAGAGAAAAAGACAGTAATGGCAGATATGATGCAGTAAAGGATTCCACTCAAGTAACCCACATGAGTGACCACAACCTGGTCTGTGACATCAACAGGACTTGTTGGCAGGATAGATTTGTGTCCCAGAGACTCCCGCTTTTGAGGAATAGACTCCACCTCCACATAAAGAGGAGTACCTCATTAGCCATTTTTAAGCACAACCTAGATAACTGGATGGGGAACAGAGAATACACCCCTCAGATTCCACCTCTGTCCCTGCTGGACAGTGGCATAAGGTTATGACTTTTAGGCTTGTAAGGGGCTCAGGGCCAATAGCTTAGTAACTTCCTATGATCCTATGAATGGCAGGAGAGGGGAATTACAGTAGCATGTATTCATACTCCACCCATAATTACTATTATGGAGTTTAAGAGAATTTGGAAAGAAGTAATAAACTTTCAGAGGGGAATATTATTTATGGGTGGAGACTGGAACCTGATTTGTAATAGTGGGGATGTATTAGGGGGAGCAAGAAGGGAAAATGAAGACATTTATGAGAGTATTTTGAATGTAAGATGGTAAATTCAGTAGCAGTAACTCAAACAGAATTTAAATATTATTCCCTAAGACACAATAACTTGGCTAGACTGAGGAGAATTATATTTTGCTAGAACACATATTTAATTGTAAGTTTTGACGCATATCCAAATAACTATTTCAGATCATGCAACCAACAAAATGAAGACAAAAATGCAGGGCAATGAAGTTAAAATGACACCCTGGTGCTTTCCTATTTATCTATTAAAAATATAATTAAATTCAAAGAATGGTTAGAGGAAAAGATTTAAGAATTGCAAAGGAATTTAGACAATGCTTCATAAAGGATAGTGAATGGGATAAAATGAAATTATATTTGTTGACTGGGTTATATTTGTTGGTATTTAAAACATAGTAGAAATAAGAGAGTAATCGATTAGGGAATACGTAACAGAAATTATTTAGAGAACTCAACAAAGTTCATGCATTGCAGACTAAGAGGAATCTCACAGAACAGAAAAGGAGCAACTGCAGTGAGCTAAAGGGAAAATAAAGGGGCATTTAAGTAATATTCACGAGTTTAGAAAGGTTGCTGTTTCATAGATTCAAAGGTGGTTACTGGGCTATTCACCCAAAGGTCTTTATAAGCCTAGCCATATGTACCCAATATAATATTAGAGAAACCCAATATAAAGGATCTTGCCTGAACTTGAAATCTTAGTTAGCAATGACTGCCCATATTTAGGAGGGTCATAGGTGAAATTCCTGAGAGGAATTTATGGTTTCCCATCCAGTCATCCAGGCTACACTTAAAAAGGGTCATAGAGGCTTTGTTTGATGTGAATTGGTGGCCTTTTCCAGAGGAGTGGCAATCTTCTGAGATGCATATCTGTCTCTCCAGCAGGTCCTATTTATGTCACAGGCCAGGTAAAGGTTCTTGGAGCTGGTGACCATTGCCCCATTTGACTTCCAGATGTGTAGCATTTCATTAGGTCTGAATCTGGGATTGCTCTGTAGACCAGGCACAAGTCTCCTCTAAGTAGTCTGTATGCTGTTGATTGCAGTGACAGTGACAGTAACTTCAGTCTGTCAATGTATGGCATGTGATGGAGACCCTGAATTTTCTTGGTTAGATATCTTTGAGGTCTTTCAAGTTGCTGCATGTGCCTGGTAGGATATATACCAAAGGGAACATTGTACTCAATTATTGGCCTGATGAGGGTCGAGTACAGGGGTGTTATGAACTCTTTCACTCTTGAGGCAATGCCTTTGCTAATGAGACATGCAACAGAGAATGCCTTCCTTACCACAGTAGACACATGGTAGTCAAAGTTTAGGCTACAGTCAGCTTGCATTCTCCAAGTCTCTCACTAATGAATTGTTACTTAGGATATTATTATTTATATGATAGTCTGCAGGGATATAATTTTTACTGAAGGTGAAGATAATGCATTTTGTAGACTTGAGTTTGTGTCCATGGCTTTGGCACCAATCATTGGTTAGTGTAAGTCCCTCTTGAAGTCTATTGATATTGTTTGGGGATTCAGTGATAGACCTTAATTAGTAGTCATCAGTAAACTTAGTAAGCCACAACCCCTCTTTTTTGGTCTGAATTTCTGAAAAGTATCTACTCCAGAGCACAAAGACTTTTCGCATAATGACTTATAGAGCAAAAAGTAGAACAGGATATCAAATTTAAAATGATCATGACAAGAAAATAACTAGAGAACCAACAGAAGTGTTAGCACTATTCTGGAAATGTTATGAAAATGTGTATAAAGCAGAGGAATATGGAAACCAAGAAAAGTAAAAACGGAAATGTTTCTGAACAATTTAATTATACCAAGATTAAGGGAAGATGAGACTGAACAATTAATAGCTAAGATAAGGAAGAGATGAGATACAAATGGTGATGTATAATAAATCAACAGGGAAGTCACCAGGAACAAACAGTATTCCTGTGGAAGTCTGAAAGTTATGAGGTAAGAAACTGACAAAGGCCTGGAAGGCTGTGTTTAGCAACATTTTAATGGGAGAGTACCAGCATCTTGCAAGAAAGCTATGGTAGTTTCTTCACTCAGAAATAAAATCAAAACTCTTCAATCCCAGTTTCATATAGACTTATTTTGATGTTTTCAACAATGATTACAAAGTATGTATGTCTGTACTAGGTAAGAGAATGGTAAAGGTGTTGCCAAAATTGATTGATATGGATCAGTGTGGTTTTACGTAGGGAAACAAACATTCAGCAAAATGAATAGAACAATAAAGATCCAGAAGGAAGCAAACTGTAAGAAAATACTAACATTGTTGGTGAGTTTTGATGCAGAGAAACTATACAAAAGATTCAGCTGGCATTTTATGAGTAGTGCAATGATGTATTCTCTGATTGAATAATAAGGTTAATACGGAGCTATATGAAGGGCCAGATGTAAGAAGTAAAGTGAGAGACTTCCTCTCCAACAAGCTATGTTTGAACACCGGAATCAGGTAGGGGTGTCCTCTTTCCCCTTTGTTATTTGCTTTACATTTAGAGCCATATGCAAATAAAATAAAACAAGGGGCTCACAAATTCATGATTAAAAATGATATCATATTCAAGAAATATTTGCTTTATTAGCAAATGATATTATGTTGTGCTTGATAAATCCAGAAGATATTTCAGTGTTGTGGGACATTTTGATGCAATTTCAAGTCTTTTCAAGACATCAAATAAATAATTATAAAGTAAACACTATAGTAGTAGTCTGCATACCTGAACATGAATTGGTATGGCAATAACAATATTAATGGGGACATGATAAGATAAAATATTTAGATGTAAGGATTAAAAGGGATAATTTTGTGGAGATGGATAGCAAGATTCAAGCAGTGAACATGCCTTAGTTCCTTTAGTTTTATATACAGATCATACATATGTTATCAGCCAAAGGAGCAGTTATGGACAACAATAAAGAGCTGAAGGAATTTATTTGAGAGGAGAAGAGGGAAAGAGTCAAGTGGGACAAGTTGATTCTCCCCATAGAGCAAGGTGGCATAGGTTACCTGATTTGTGTGGATACTTTGGAACAATGCAGTTAAGGCTCATGTACATAACACCGACAGATAGTTATAAAGCAAACTGGAAAGTGATGATGGTGATTATGAAACAAGGGCATAGTCTGAGAAATAAGGAGAGAGAGAATGATTTGGGATGCACTTCCCTAAGGTGAATAACAAAAGTGATAATTAATGTTATATTCTTAAAGTAGCAGAAAGTATGCTATGTGCTAAGCCAGAAATGGAATGCAGAAAGATTTTTACCAATAGGGATAGGCAAGAGGGAAGCAGAATTTACTGGAGGAAGTTAGCAAATTAGCAAAGCAACCAGTGCACTGGGTGTAAATAACTAGGGAGAGAAAAGTAATAAAGTGAGCTGAGACTAAGCCGAAGTTTGGAGTGCATGTTAGATACTGCCTTTTCTCGCAGGGATTGGTAACAGTGTATAGGGAAAGAAAATGGCACAGGGCAGTGTTAAGTGAAATACCACATCTGATATAGTTTTAGATGAGTCTAGAACAGAAGCTGCTTTAACAATGGCTAATTATTAGGGTGTATAAGATACTGCATGAAAACTATAAGAATCAGTTGGAAGTCTGAAAAGATTGGGAAAAGAGACTGGAATGGCAATTTACAAGGGACCAATCAGAAGATATCTTTATGGCTCCCAAGTATGCGATAAAGTTCAAAAACATTGGAATTTTTGCATGGAAGTGTTTGTAGAGGTATTTTATTCCCCATGATAACTTCTGAGATTTTTTTATTCCTAAAATAGAAAACAATTATTAGAAGTGTATTGGGAAAGAGACAGCTAAGTGGGAGCATGCTTTATGAAAGAGTTATGAGTTGTCAGATTTTTACAAATCCCTACAGAGTACTTAGTCACAAATGCTGATGGGGCAATTGGTTGTAACTAAGGAAATGATTCATTTGAGCTGGGATATAAGATCTGAATTGCCTATTTATCAAGTTCAATGCCATTTGCTGCTGAAAAGCAATTTCTAGAAAATGGAAATCAAAGCTAAACCATCTGTAACTGAAATATTAAATATTATACTGGAGGCACATAGTTTAAGGAGGGATTTGTAGAAAATGAAAGGAGCAAATTACATAGAAATAAAAGGAATTTGTGAGAAAAATGCTTGTAGAATAATCATCAGGAGGAGTGAAGATTAGGGGAAGGCAGGAAGTGATAAATTTATGTAATTCTGGAGTGAAAGAAAATAGTTTAAAAAAGAAAATGTATGCATACTGCATAAAAATAATTCAATATATTATTCAAGCTTGTTTCTGTTTTCTTTATGTATTAGTATTCATCATACTTTAAAATATGATGATTTATTAAAGATGGAAATAAAAAACATCAAGATGTACCAACGAAGCAATTTTAAAAATGTTATAGATTTAACAAAGAAAGTATGTAGATGAGGAATAATAGAATGAAGGGAAGACTAGCAGCAACTAGAGAAAGGAAGAAGAGAAGGAAGGAAGCAAAGGAAGAGAAGAATCATGTGGTTGGTGTAAAACATTTACAGATGCAATAGAAACCTGAAGATTATTTATCTGAAGCAAATCAGCTTCTCTTGAGTACCAATTTTCTTACTTTGCATAGACAGCAGGATTGTCACAATTGTTTTAAGCCATCAGATTTGAAAATATAATGTGTAATCCCACAAGCAAGGGCGTGCTTCACAAAATATATGGTCCATAAAGTAGCACAATCGAATCATAGAAGAACACCACTACTCTTCCATGGTGTACAGACTTGTCATTTTGACAGCAAAGCAACCAAAGGAGACAAAGCTATTGTTCTCAAACTATGCAGGGCACTGGCATGATTTGTGCTTTATGTATGTTTTTAACTAAGAATGAGTCATCTTGTAGAATGAGAGTCTTTCTCCAGCTATCTATCAAAAGAGGATGCATATGCTGTTGCATTCATATTTTTCTGCATGACTATAATAACCATCCCACACTAATATTTAGCCTATGATCCCCAATGTCTCAGAATTATGACTAGGCACAGTTCTTAGAGATGTCTACCTCTTTGGACATTAATGCAGTTGATGCCTGAAATTCATATATTGCCACAGAGGAATCAGGTCCTGGGGTACCAGTGTTACTGTACCATAGAGGTACTGGAGGTGGGTATACACACATCCTATATGTGGATATTATGAATTGACATGTTGATAGTATTGCCCAGGGCTGTCTTGCATGTCCTCACACAACAGTTCCATGAAATTCAGTTACTCATCTCTGCTAGAATGAAAACATGATAGTTTGAAACTGTTGTACACTGTTTTATGGAGTTTCTCTTTTGTCAATTGTTTTGCGACCATGGAGTTTGTAAATATAAATTTGGAAAGTGTATGGGCAAGGGGTCATAGCATGCTTGCTCCACACAAAACAAATATAACAATAAATAAGTTTTGATGTGCACCATTAAGATGAATGTTAAGTGTTTCTATCAGTGGTGATTATCCAGTGTTTCCAGTTAATCATTCCCAGTTCACATAACAGATACGTTACTCAGTCATTTCATGATGTCTCACATCAGTAATGCTGGTAGAGTGGGATTCTTAGTTAATGTCTAGCTACTGCTTAGCTGCCGCTGTTCATATTCAGTAAATTCCATATATTGTGAGAAATTTATTGTATCTTTTTGCTGTTGTGAATTGCAGACTAGGTTACATATTTTCATTTGCATGGCTTCATTGTAACTGGCTTATTCCAGGTTTGCTGCTATGCACTGAAACTTAAACAGGATAAGCATGTGTTATATGAGTTGTGAAAGGCCCTGGTAGATGTATTCACTACTGTAAGTAGCCTTATATGATTTTGTCGAAAACATATGGTTCAGGGAATTACATTAGAGTCTTTAAGGACATAGACTAGGAAATACATTCCTCTACAGTAGCAATATCAACCAGTATTTTATTAAATTTAACCAGTTTATTTGTTATTAGATATAAGTCTTGGGTTATTATTTTAGACTGTAAGGTAGTGTGTTTATTGTATTTTTATTCATTATTTTTTTACTAAGGATTTTCACATTATTGGTTTTAAACGACATGCACTGTACAACTCTCAATAATTAAAACCTGTTTACAACACTAGGTTTTTATTGGTTACACATGTTTTGATATTTAGTTCCCAAGCTTATGGAGACATCAAAATTTTATGGGACAAACCCTTTGTAAAAGTTATTTTACACAAGGATGGCATATAGTTTTATATTTGAAAGAAACAGTTTTTAATACAAAAGTTTAAAATATTTGTTTCTTAAATATTTTTACTTGTAAAAGGTAAATATAAGATAATTGTCTCAACAGTCATGTGATTTAATGGAAACTATTTAATGAAGCAAATCACAGACCCACTACTTCCTTGATAAAGCTCGGATTTACCCGAGTGAAAGCGCTTGGTGGATTTTGGTTGAGTTTTATGTTTCTACAATAAAAGTTTTAAAACAAGATCGAGTAGCCTTTGTATTTCAAAGAGGCTAACTGCTTATTTTCAACTTTGCTTCCGGGTCCTGTTTTCCTGAGCTTTGGTGCTTCGTGGTATTGGTTGTTCCTCTTTTTTTAGATATAAAGACTATTTTTGGAGTACATTCCATTTCTTCAAAATACTCATTTCATTCCATAAGAAGCCGCTGACGTAACTCATTGAAAACACATTTCAGTAAAAACGCCAATCACTGAGTCATATCTCACATTTCATAGAAAAGTTTCATATTGAAAAAATACATCCAAAAGCTATTTTTTTGAGGAGAGGCAAGGTCCTCCTGTAGCCTCCAAATCACACAACCATGGGAAGAAGAGAAAGCTCCTCACACAAGGAATCCTTGCTGCCAGTCAAACACAAAGTTCCAGAGATGGAGATGTGACACACCACTGGGCATTAACAGGGTGCATATTCCATTCTACACTAATTTGCCTTGCAATTTCTATGATCCTAATCCACACCAAAATTTATTTTTTATATCATTCAGTAGTTTTATATGAATTGTAATTCAGCCAAATGTGCTTTCAATATAATGTGTATTCAATCAAATTTTCAACCATTAGTTATTCAATGAAATGCAATTTGATGAAATGAGACATACCATATATTTGATATCCTTTTTCTTTTTATAAATGTAATCCATTCTAATAATTCCACATTTTTCAGAAAGAAAGATATTTAAAATGTTGAGATAGTAGTCATGGAGCTGATCTGCTGAGCATTCTTCGAGAGTTCTTTGAAGTATGTCTTGGTAAAAATACATTTTAAGAAAGTCCACTTTATGCATCTGTTAACAAATCAAGTATCAAGAAGTAGATGCTATATTTCTGAACTTGATACCTAAAAATTAGATTTTTTGGCTATCTTCCAGTTTTAGGGTAAGCACATGATGTGTCCTTAAGTTGTTCCATTAATCCTCCTAATGCAAGAAATTAAAACCAAAGGTATAGTCTATAGCAGTGCTAGGCTTGAGTAAGAAGGTAGGTACGTGGTCATGACAGAATAAGTTAAGTGCCTTCCATCTATTTAAGAAACAAATGTATAAAATGAGAGGGCACAGTCTGAAGTCACAAGACAAATGACTCAGTCAGGAAAGGAGATATACCATTTTACAGAAAGGGTGGTGAATAGTTATAATAGTCTTCTTGACAAAGTAAAATTTTAAAAATGCTGCTCCAAAACACCACCAATTAAGGACATTTATTATTAAGCCAGTACAAACGCATTTTCATTAGTGCTTCATCAGGTATCGTCATCATGCTTGATGAAGCAGTAGTGAAAACATGTTTGTGTGGTGTTATAGTAAAGAATTCTTCACATGTTCGTAGGTTCATAGGTTGGTACTAGGCATTCGGCTCTAGGGCCTATACAAGCCTAGCCATAACAATTCCATGGCTATTTCTTCCCACACTATTTACTTCACTGGACCCCTGTCTAGCAGGATGACTGATGTGATCCCTGGGGTGAATTTGCTTTCTCCTATCCAATAATCAAGGTTCCTTTTGAAGAGGGCCAAAGAGGCGCACTGCTTAACATGTATGGGCAATCTATTCCAGACTCTGGGGAGTCTCTGGGTCAGGAACCTATCCCTCCAGCATGTTTTGTTTATTGTGATGACAAGGTTTAGATCCCTGGAGCATGTGGCTCTGAGGGATTGGGATTTCTTTAAGTGTAGCATGTCCATCAGCTCTGGGTTTGACATGGCCTTGTATGTTAAGCAGAGATTGCATCGGATTAGATGATATGCGACAGAGTATAGCTGGAGTTTTTTAAGGCGGTCAGCATAGGGCATCTGCTTTAGGCCTGTGATTCTTTTAGTGAGGTATTTCTGCTGCCTTTCAAGTTGTTGCAGATGTCTTGAGAGGTACATACCAAATGGGGCATTGTATTCTATAATGGGTCTAATGAGGGATGAGTACAGTGGGACAATGACCTCCTTTTTTCTGGATGAAAAGTCCTTAGTGATGAGCTGTGCCACATAGAAGGATGCCCTGACTGTTGCGGCGATGTGGTTATTGAAGGTGAGACCACTGTCCACCTGTGTCCCTAAGTCTCTTATCACACTTTCGGTGTTTAGTGTACTGCCATCTATGTGGTAATTCATGGGTACATGTTTTTTTCCAAAGGGGATAACAATACATTTCTTGGCATTGAGCTTGAGCCCATGGCTCTGGCACCAAGCATCTGTTTCTGTAAGGCCCTTTTGTAGAGTATCCACATCATTTGAGGATTCAATAATGGCTCCCAGTTTGCAGTCATCTGCAAACTTTGTTAGCCAGAGTCCCTTAGTGTTGGCCTGTACTTCAGAGAAGTAAATGCCAAACAAGAGAGGTCCCAGTACTGAACCCTGAGGTACTCCACTTGTCACTTGTCTGGAGCTGGATTTGGAGTCAGCTACTTTTACAGTGTGGGTTCTGTCAGTAAGCCAGTTGACAACCCATCGAGTGACATAGGGATTAATGCCCAGCTTAGTAAGTTTATCTATGATTCCAGAGTGGGGGATGGTGTCAAAGGCCTTGGCAAGGTCCAGATAGGCTGTGTGGACTGCCTTACCCTCATCCATGGCTCTGGAGACAGATTCCAAGAAGTCAATCAGGTTCAGGAGACAAGATCGGCCCTTCATGAACCCAAACTGGGTGGGGTCCAGTGTTTGAAGGTTGCCAATGTCTTTGTTTATAAGTTCCATGATAATACATTCCATGGCCTTGCAGATCATGCTCGTCAGACTAATGGGGCAGTAGTTCTCGGGATCCAAGGTAGATCCCCCCTTGTGGAGTGGGATAACTGTCGCTGTTCAGTGGGCATGAAGCCTGAGGTGAGGGTATGATTAAACATGGCACTTAGGTGAGGTGCCAGTTCATTTTGTAGTTCATGTAGTACACAGACCAGGATGTCATCTGGTCCCATGGATGCTGTATTCTTAGCTTTGGAGAGTGCGTTTTTTACCTGTGTGGCCATTATTACCAGAATTTGGCAATCTTACGGTATTGAGATGGGCCATTTAGGGGGTGGAGGGGTGAAGTTGGCACTGAATCGATCTGCCAGGATATTGGCAATATCCTTGGAATCAGTATATTTAATTCCATTCTATTGTAGTTCAGAGCAGATCTGAGCATTGCCATTTAGATTATTGACATAGTTATAGAATGCCTTGTGGTTGTCTTTGGAATCTTTGGCAATTTTATTTTTGTAACTAGCTTTGGAGGATTTTATGAGGGATCTCAGCTTCTTACTGAGGCTGGTAAGGGAGTTTTTTGCATCCTGGGATTTTCTTCTTTTCTGCAGCAGTTTCTTCCTTTTGTTTTAAAGTTTGTTTATGGCAGGACCACCAAATTGGCTTCCTTTTTTGGAGAAGAGCATCTTGGTTCTGTTTGGGATGGCACAATTCATGCATGAGTGGATGTGCTCGTAGAATGCCTTATTGTAGGGCTCAGCAGTCAAACTTTCAGTTCCCGTCTACATGGGTGTCATGAAGTTTGTAACTTCTGTCTTGAGTAACATGAAGTTGGCTTTAGAGAAGTTTTTTATGGAGATTTCCTTACTGGGGGGTGGGATGTGGATGTTAAGGGTGATTAGCTTATGGTCTGACCTGACCAACGAGGGGGTGACCATAGCTGTGGAGCATCGATTTCCCATGTTGGTAATGACCAGGTCTATGATATTGGAGCCCCTGGTGGGACTATGGATTAGTTGATTCAGGGCATTGGAATTTATGACTTCAAAGAACCATTGGGCAAAGGTGTTGGTACAAGAGTAGTTTTCCCAGTTAATGGCAGGGTAGTTGAAATCACCCAGTATTAGGGTGTTTGGTTGTATATTAATATTTTCCAGTATGTTTAGAAAGGTGTAGCGAGAATCTTGGGGCATGGTGGGGGATCTGTAGCAAGCTACAATTTGGATTTCAGTCTTACCTGGTGTTAGTTGCACCTGGAGAATTTCAGATGCATTGTGTTGGGCAACTAACCTGGTGGTGTGAATATCCTTGGTGTTTATGGACACTCCTCCACCTTTAGTGTTTTGATCCTGGTTTGGTGGCCGAAAAGTGTTGTAAGAGTTGTAGCCTGGTATTGCAGGGGTGCTCTCTGGGGCCTTGAACCAGGTCTCAGTTACTGCACAGATATTGATGTTCTCCATTTTTAGGAGTGCCAAGAGAGAGAGAGAGTGCATTTTGAGGTTTAGACTTCTAGCATTGAGTAGCATTACCTTCAGATTTTGCATGCTTGTACCTGTTACAGTGGTGGTTTTGTCCTTTGAACTTTGCCTAAAAAGGCACTATAGGGGTGGCAGGAGTCTTAGCCAGTAACCTGAATCCCAGGGGCGACAGGTGCAGACCATCTCTGGCAAAGCATTATGGTCTGTTGATCATGTCATCCCAGGCAGACAGATACTGGATCCCCTTTGAATGACACCAGAAGCTTAGCCAATTGTTGAAGTCAATCATTTTGTCCTTATATTGTGGTATCATTCTGGGTGAAGGCAGGATGCTAATCAGGGCTAGGGTCATACCTGCCTGGGCCACATGATCTGAGAGCTCTTCCATGTCTCTTTTCATGCAGTCCAGGGAGGTACGTCTCAAGTCATTCACTCCAACATGGACAATGACAGAGTCATATTTGTACTTAATGTGGAGTGACTTGAGTGCATGAGTTATGTGGCGGATCCTGGCACCCGACAGGCAGCTGACAGTAATTTTCTCCTTGTTCAGCCTGATGACTGGGACATCAGTGTGCCTGACTATAGAGTCTATGACTAAAGTGTTAGGTACGTTGTCTTGCCTTAGGGGCTGTTGCTGGGCGGCACACTGGTGTTGTGAGCTATGTGACCCTTTGGTTGTGATTGGTGTTTGTTTGCATTTCAGCTTTGGAGGTCCTTGTTGCTTGGGCAGGTTAAAGTTAAGGGTCTCCACTTATGTGGATTTAGTGTTGCTATGTGTGGGTGTTGGTGCTGTGAGTTTAGAAGGGCTATGTATTGCTTGAGGTATAGTGCAGGTGTTAACCTTCTCCTCTTAACTGTCTAACACAATCTTGGGTGGAGAGAGCTTTGCTTCCAGTTTGGCTATATAAGTGCATCTCTCACAGGTTGTAGTGTTAGGTGGTAGGAGGAGAGTGTTGTCTGTATACATGAGGCAATTGCTGTATTGCCCCAGTATGCCCAGATTCACCAGGTGGACAGGAGAAATCACCGGAAGCTGACCCTTGGACATGCCTGGTTTGGTGCTTATTTTGAAAAGTACAGGAGCTGTTTTCCCTTACCTTAGCATGGTACTTTGCAATTATAGGCTGTTTAGTGCCTATGATTAATTTTTCCTTATTAATAAGGAGAGTTGAGTGTTTGTATCAGTTTAAGGCTTCCTAGTGCTTTCCAGCAGGTATTAGAGCAAGTGCTAGTCACAGGGATGCTTAAAGGTAAGATGAAAAAAAAAATGGTTTATCCTAAACACTGCAGTGTGCACTAGAGAAGTTACTATTTTTAAAACAGCAAGATAGACTGAAAGGGGGTGATCACATTTGTATTCCGGTACTATGGAATAGAGTAGAATGGCCAATAAATGTAAATAGTTGAAGGGGAGTGATTTCACAAAATGATAATTTTGTGCTTACTCACACAAGCCAGTGAAAGCAGAGAGGAAATGAGATATATGGTCAAATTAACATAAGAGGCAGGCAACTAGAAAGGCAGTGGTATTTAAGAACACAACAGTGACAGAGTGGAGGGGGGGTGGGGAAAAATTCTGCCTGACTCACAAGAGTTTGAAGTTTTAATATGAAGTTAAAAGCAGAATACAAGACAGAATACAAGTAAAACACAAGGTAAAAAAACAAATCACAGTATTCAAAATATAAAAAGGCAATAAATTAATACAAAAAACAACAACAAATTTGTTTGGTGTTCATAACAGCTTTTTTGGGGATATTGCTCTTTGGTTTGCTATACATTGAACTTTACCCTGTCTGCCCCTCTTTTGGATTTATTTACTGCTCAACAAGGCAGTAGAATGAAGCTTGCCATGAAATTCAGCAATGCATGGAAACACATTAAGCAGAGCTTACAAAGAGTGGGGAGGTGAAAAAGCATACAGATGTTTCAGTAAGATTTGCAGCTTTTCCAATAGAGAGCTAGAATAGTAAATATGCACTTTATTAAGTTTTCTATTCTGAACAGAAACAGCAGCTAAGGAAATGGCATTCTAATGTGAGAGACTTATTCCATCAAAGTTTTATGTTGTGCATATTTTCTTGGATATGTTTGAGGCTATGTGGTACAAGCATATCCAGGAGTTAGAAAACAGGGTTAAGGCTATGAGATGTTAACATGCTGCTTTCTGTAGTACGAGAGTTTGATTTCCTCAGCCTCCATTTGTGTACCATATGACTGAAAGCCAGTCACTAAACCCAGCAGTATACCTGGACTGAGTATGGTAAAGATCCATGTAGATCAGTACACTGCCCTGGCTAACAAATGCAATTAAATCTACTGAACGATAGTGAAGTTGCCATGCTACAAGGCAGTATGACATGACAATGTGATAAAAAAGTAAAGTGGCATGCCCAAGCATACCTCTCAGCTGCCCACAGTTTCACAGAATGTTCAGATTTTTCCCTCATATTTTTGGTCTGTTCCTCATAAAATGTGTGGTTTACTGGCAAATCACTGAGGACTGAAGTCACTATACAAAGACATACATCTGAGTTTAGATTTCAAATCCTTCAGAAAAATGAATGGTAATACAAATCCCGTTATTCTAGCAACTCTTTTAATTTATAATAGCAATATTTAAAAACTCTTCCTATGTTTGGGCCTTCTTCCCTCCATTATTTTAGGCTTTTTCCAGATTTATTGTGCTAAGAGGTTGAGAGGTATGTGTCCAACGAAATGCACTTCACACATGCAATGAAATGCCTCATGGTGGCAACATGAACATTGTGAGCAAGCAGCAAACAAAGTGACAACTCTATTCATCATACAGATGGAGAGCAAAGTGGAAGATATGAAAGACAGAAAGGGAAGACGAGCAAACAGAGGAATGTACCCAAGGGCAGCTGAAGGAAAGATAGATGAGGGGGATGAAAGGCATATATTTAGTGGGTAGGTGCCTGTTTTACTTTTTTGCAAGAAGATGATTAGATACAGAGAGTAACCCATAGCACATGTGGGAAGAGAAAGAGGAAGCAAGGAAGCAACCTGGTGCAAACATTTATTTATTTATTTATTTAAATTTGTTGACCGGGAGTGTCCGACTGGACGTAGGTCCATTTTCAGCAGAGGCCCGGGGAGAAAAGCTCCACAGTTAAAAATAAACAGACAGTAGTTACATTGGATTACATAGCGATTAACAATTTAACATAGCAATTACTTACAACATATTTACAGATGAAGAACATAGTACATCAGTAGACAACTAGAATCTTTATCTGTGAAGTACATAACAGACATTAACAAATGTTACAATGAGAAGCTCCTGCTGTATAATAAGTACTAGACTTATGAGCATCTGAGCTTGCTATAATCAAGGTAGTTAGTGGAGTGGAAAGAAAGGTAGTGGTTGGATGGGGTGGGTGATATTAGAGTGGGAGTTGCAAGGGCATAGCCAGCATGTTTTTAGGTGCGTTTTTAGTAAAGTTTTGAAGTGGGTGCATGATGGTACGGAGGGAATTGTGGGTGGAAGGGAGTTCCATAATTTGGCTATGGTGCAAGAGAATAGTGCTTCACCAGCAGTTATTGGCTTTAATGATCTGCAAGTGATTTTTGTTGCTGAATCTTAGTGGTCTGGTGGTGCATTAGGGTTGGAGTAGATTCTGGAGGGATGGGACATTTAGTGGATGGTTTACTAGTTTGTGGGTGAGTGAGAGTTGATACCACTAAAGGAGGTGAGGGAGTTCAAGCCAGCCCAGTTCAGCAAGTGAGAGACAGTGGTGACTACGGTAGGATGCCCCTGTGGCGAATTTGGCGATTTTGTTGTAGCAGGTCTCTAGCTTGTTTAGATCGCATTGCCTTAGGTTGGTATATATTGGAGAGGCATAAAGTAGGGTGGAGATAAGGTGGGAATTTGCTATTGAAATCTTTGCTGCTTTGATGAGAAATTGCTTATTTCTGTACAACTCTTCTAGTTTTTTGTGGACTTTTTTTATGGTCACGGATATGTGAATGTCAAATTTTAGTTTATTGTCTATTTCCACTCCTAGCAATTTGGTGTGTTCAGTTGGGTATATAGAGGTGTTGTCTTTTACTGTGATGTTAAAGTGAGAGGTGTTTTGAGTATGTTTGGTGGGTTGGAAGATGAGTAGTTTAGTTTTGTTTGGGTTGAGTATTAATTGGGCATCGGATAACCAAGTTTCAACAGAGGAAAAGGCTTCCTGTGTGACTTTTTGCAGTTTTGGTAGGGACTGGGCTGAGCAGATGATGGTTGAGTCATCTGCACATTGTATGAGTGTGCCATGTTTGGTGGCAGAGGCTAGATTATTGGTGTAAACAGAGAAGAGTAGGGGTCCAAGGATGGATCCTCGGGGAACCCCTATGGAGACAGGTAGTTGTGGAGATATGTCATTCTGCCATACAACGGATTGTTGGCGGTCAGACAGGTAACTCTGAAACCAGTTGGTGACTGATTGTGAGAAGGATAGGTTACTGAGGACAGAGATAAGTTGTTTGTGTGGGACCATGTCAAATGCTTTAGATAGGTCTAGGAAAGTAGCAGAGGAGAGATACCCATTGTTTTTATGCTGAAGGATAGTGTTAGTAAAGGAGAGTAAGGCAGTGGTGGTGCTATGGTTTGGTCGGAAACCATGCTGAGTACTGGAATGGAGGTTGTTAGTAAGGAGGTAGTCTGAGACCTGAGAGTGTATGCATCTCTCTAGTATTTTGGAGAGTGGAGAGAGAATAGCTATGGGGCAGTAATTGGTTAATTCTGTGGAGGGTCCGCCTTTGTGGAGGGGAATTATATGTGATACTTTCCACAGTGTGGGACCGTAACTTTCTGACCGAGATCGGTTAATCAAGATGGATACTGGGTAGGCCAGAACATCAGCTGCGATTTGTAGGTATTCACTTGGGAGGTTGTCTGCTGCTAATTTGCTGGGTTTAAGTTTAGTTAAGAGTTTTTTTATGTTGGAGGTAGGTACAGTAGAAAAAGAGAAGGCAGTGGGGAGATTACTAGTTGAAGGTGTGGGTTGGAGGGGAGGGGGGTTGTGTTGTTTAGCTAGTGATAGTAGATGATTTAACATACATAAAACACAAACAGAGACAGACAGTCAAAAGGTTGGCACAAAAGGTTAGGAAAAGCAGACTGCAGGCAGGCTATGGGGAGTGTTACATATGAACAGGGAACACAATGATGAGGGAGTGAGGTGGGCAAAATAGGGCCTCTCTTGTTGCCCAGAGGAAACATCCCAGATATCAGTTACCTCATTGGCTGACATCACTGGCAGGCCACAGCCTGTTGTGTGTCTCTGTCAGCCAAAAGAGCAGGTCCTCCAAGGTTTCAGTACATCAGTATAATAGTTGTCACAAATCAGATATGACCAGCCACCAAATCTGATGCCAGATAGCCAAGGGGAACCACTCTGACCTGTTCACAGAAAAGGGGCCTCTATCCACCTCTGGAGTTACAGACAAAAAGGCCACCAGTGATCTCTACATGTCATCTTCAGCAGGATGACCTTTGTCCACATGATGAGAGGCAGTAATTGTGACCACTGGTGACACAACAACAGATGTATTAGCTGTAGTGGACTCAGTTGGCCATGACTGACTTACCCCCTGCACCGTAGCCGAACCTGTAGAAGAAAGAGGCAAAACTAAGAGGAGAAACATGCAACACATTCATCTACATTTCTTTGATAAATATGCATGTACATAGCATGCATTTCCCCTCAATCTGTACATCCTGTCATACATCTTTACACAGACGTCCATGTTGAAGGTTCCCTCCATGGACACAAATGAGGAAAACAGAGACTATATCAGTACAGTGTGATCCTGCCAAAAGAAGACAAGGAAACTAGCAAGAAATAGTCAGAAAAACAAATAAGCTAAACATATATACAGTTCTTGATGTAAACTTCTAGCTTACTCTGCCTAACCTCTGCTTCCCACTGAGAGATCTGGTCAGGTTGACACCAACACAGGTCAGTATAGTGATGCCTATACTGCTCAACAGAGAGAGTGATGTCAGGAGTTTTGTTTCCTTCTGTGGCAAGACTGGTGTCAGGCATTGGTCGTACATAATGGGCCATCCTAATGATAGTCTCTTTGCCGTCAGAGCCACCCGGACCTGCTATAGCCAATACAATTGATGTTGTGTCACCAGCAGTCACAAGTCCTGCGTCATGCAGGAGCCCTGCTGAAAACAGTGCCTGAAGAGGCCTTGTCTACTAAACAGGTCTGAATGAAAAGCAAAATGGTAACCCAATATGCATGGCAATGTGTTATAGACACCATGTGTTGCACATCACCAGGCAATGGTTTGCTGTCAAAAGTAGCAGTTGTGCACAGTGATTGGACAAAGACAAAGAGTTTTGCAATATCCATTCATGAGTCTAGTGTGCATATGACTTATTAGCCCAGGGATACGTAAGAATGACCATGGAAGCAATGCCTTTGCTATGAAAGCACAAGGGGTTTTTGTAGCAATACAGAAACAATCATACAACAATCATTACAAACAAATTTGTTTTGTAATGAACACTCTGCAAGTACAGTTGTACAGTTGTAACATAACAGTGCAGCCACTATATTAGAAGTGACCATATTTCGATGAGCAAGGCAGGCAGAGGAATTCAGTGGTGAACACATGAGTTCACATGGTGGCCAATACTAAAGGGCTTTGGCTGACTAATGACTGATTTGCAGATGACTGCAAGCTAGAAGTAGCCGATGAATCCTCAAATGTATTAGTTATGCTGCAGGAAGGTTTGTCCCAAATAAATAACTGGTGCCAAAATCTTGGCCTGAAGCTAAATGCAAAAAAATGCATTATTGCAACCTTTGGGAATTCATCTACCCAAGCAAACTACCTCATTGACATTACACCCTTAAGAGTTGACTCAGTTGTTCATAATTTGGGAACATATGTGGACAGTGGCCTAACTTTTGACCAATATGTATCCATTGTTCTAAGAAAGTCCTTCCATATTGCACATCTTATAAAGAAAGGGCTTGTGTCTAGATCTAATGATGTAATTGTTTCTTTTACTCAGCCCTCATTAGACCACTCATTGAATATAATACCACCTTTGGCATCTATCTGTCCATACACAAGCAACAGGTGGAACACTGACAGAGACACCTTACTAAAAGGATACAAGGCCTAAGCAACATGTCCTACATGGACCGGCTCAAAGCCCCGTTCACTATACTTGGTATACTACAGACTGCTAAGAGGTAACCTGTGTCTGGCATACAAGGCATCCCCCAACTCAAGTCTAATGGCATCAGAAATACTCAGTCTAGGGATCTAAACCTCCTCTGCAACATCAACAGAATGATTTGGAGGGACAGTTATATCTCACAGAGGATACCACTGCTTTGTAACAGACTCCCCATCCAAATAAAACAAAGTTCATCCTTATCCATATTCAAGCACAACTTAGATTTAGGGAAGGGAAACAGAAAATATACCTCAGGACTGCCCCCATACTTCCAATGGACAGAGGCAGCTTAAACATTCTTTATCCCATGCCATTGTGTACTGTATGAACCCAGTTATTCTCAATGGGGTAATATATAATTATCGACCATGGGATAGGTAAGGATATGTCTAATCAAATGGGGTAGGTTACTTCAAGCACCAAAAGGGAAATTATCTAGGCTTAAAAAGGCGAACAAGGGCAGCTAGCCTAGTACTTACCTATGAACCTATAGCCTATGTGAAGCCTTTGTAGTGGGATGCAATTATAGTAAAAGAAGATGAGACAACTGGCAATGTACCTCAGCACTGCACTGCAGTGAATATCCCTGGTGCAAGGCAGCAACAACGACAACTAGGAAGCACTGGATTAGGTGAGGAAACAAGACAATTGCAGGTAATTGTTCAGCAGGGAGAGGGGGCCACCTTGAGAGAAAACATGAAACAAGGGCATGAGATGGTACTGTCCAGCTGGAGCGGCTAACACCCAAAGAGAATATAACACTCCACGTGAGTTGCTTTCCTGTGAATGGGAGCAGCACTGTAGTCTACACACAGTCTGCAATACACGCTACATGGGAAACATTTGCCCCTGTACACAGATCATGGCATGGCCATGTGTACAGAGTGCAATTTCAACAGTCAGTGTCAGCAGGATGGGAGTGGTCATAGCGCAGGATGGAAATGGTCACAGCACAATAGCAGGCAGATATTTCAAGGTTTATACTTTCACATGCTTATGAAGAGGTTATTCAGCAGAATACCTATGCATATTTGTACCCCCAGGTACATTGGGGCTGAAATTGTGAAAACCTGGACTACAAGGAATTTATGTGACCATACACTTTTTATTGAAGTGATCATTGTCAGTGAGTGATATGGGTTGGCTGGGGTAGGCATATGCCCATAGCTGTGGACCAGATACCACCTTTTTGCCAGTGATACAACATACCACACCTGTCTCTATATTGCATTGGATGCTGCTGCAGCCAATTTCTTTGATGACTCAATGTCTGACATCTCCTCTAATAAAAAAATAAAATAAAATGTTGAAAATAAAGAAGCAGGAGAACTGTGTTGATCCTAGTCATTAGAATTAGAGTAATAATAATCATCAAGAATGATAGATTTTGTGTGTTTCATTTTAAAATAAGGCCAAGAGTTAATGACTCAGAAATTAAAAGATCAATACTGCTGCAACATGTCTGCCAGGAAATATTGTGATGTTTTAAAGTTGTAGCTGCTTCTGTACTGCCAAATTGCATTACATAGTATACACACCATGGATAAATGACTGCAGATCTCAAATGCATTCTGCTGTGTGCCTCCAGAAGTATTTAAAAGTGGCAGCGTGCCTTCAAGAGTTTGAACACACATTCGACAATGTTCCATATGGATGTGTAATGTTGTATGCCACCTCTGCCATGCTCCAGAAATTTTGGATGCGTGTTATCATCCACAGATCCAAGTCATATCCTGCATCACCTGAGACAATTGTGAGCGGCTTGCTGCCTATGTCAGTGGGAACAGCATATCCTAATCAATATCACTGGCAATGTGCAACCTGATGACTCTGTAGGAAGTCAGCCACATGAAATACTGGTAGAGGTTGCATGCATGCCAGATACTGAAATTATGGGAAATGTCTGGATGGTGCACAGACATGTTGTATATAATACCCTATACATTGCACACAACCTGGCATTGAAAGGAATCTTTTGACTGATGTATCAGATGCAAAATGAAAGAGGTGTTATCAAGACAAGTTCATTCAATGGCCCCTGGGCTTCAGAGAAATGGTGTATATTGTAAAATGCCCGTACAATGCTGGTTCTTCTATCTGATGACCATGGCAACCATATATGCTTCTTCATATGCTACAGAACCACATCAAGGAAGTGGTATAGGGTATGCAAGAGTGATGCCTGCAAAACTCCTAATTTGTTCTCTATCAGACACTGAAAGTTTTCCATAGTAAGGATAGTTAATGCTACACAAACCTTTCTGTGTACTGGGATAGGAAGTCCACCCATTCCCCTTAATTCCGTGTGTGGACGGCATGTGACTGTTAACTGACATATGATGTCTCTGTCCACGCTGTAGCAGTTGATACTGTCTTTGCACTGAAGGTGAGAGTGGCAGTCTCATCTGCGATGCATAAGGTAACAGAATGCAACGTTATAGGCACTTGTCTGACGTTGGCCACTGATACTCACAGCTGAGTTCAGACTGTATAATAGGGTGTGTGAAGTTCTTGTACACATGGAAATCCTGCTGTTCAGAATAGATGAGCACCACAGCTTTTCACACTAAATGTAGATGTCTCTGCCATGTTTGATTTTGTCATCTGCATATGTAATAAGTCTTATTAGCATGGTGGCACTCATTTGCATGCCATCATGCTTGCATTTGCATTACATGAATATTGTGCTAGTTCTCCTGTAGCAGGGTCAAGCTACTTGTGCCTCTGAATCCCTGTCTCACTGTGCATCACCTCTTGTTATGCTATTTCACATAATGCTATGCACTTACCGTTTCTGAACACCCCTCCATACTGTGATAGTAATGTCATTCATTTTATGCAGTCGAAATTCTGCTTCATTGTCACTCATGTTATTGAGCTATAATTAACTTCACTCATATGCATACACCAATTAATTTTGTTAGGAAGTGCCTGTTTGACTTACTCATCTCTAATGCCATGCTTAATTGTTTGCCAGTACTGACTCTATTAACTTTGTAAAGTCATTAACACTTAGTCATTTCTCATGTCACACATAGTTCTTTGCCAGTATTGATCTCTTAATTTCTCAGTCATTAACTCTTGGCCTTATTTTAAGATGAAACAAGCAATACCTGCATTTCTTGATGATTCTTATGCTCAGTTAAAGGGCAAAAATATCACTTTAATTCTAAAGACTAGGACCATCATGGTTCTCCTGCTTCTTTATTTTCAGCATTTTCTTTTCTTTTAGTTGTCATCAGATTGCTTGCTTGACGATCTGTGTTGACTGATCCACAATGAACCCTTACAGCCAGGAGTATAACGCAGCACATTTTCTAAGAGTATAGGCATATTTACACAGAGGACATGAGCACACATTCTTTAAAGCCTGCAATATTTACTGAGGCATCCAGTCATGCATTCTAGAACAAGTACATAAAAGCAGTTCAGATTCATTTAGAATTATTAGTATTAAATCAAATATGGCTATATTAGTACAGCTTATAAGTACAGGTTTTGGTGGTACATTTTTTTTATTTGGTGATTATGTCTGTGGGCATAACCATTGTACATCTATAATATGGTACCATGCATGGCTTCTGTCTGTCACTTGTTGCTAAAACAACATGCATTATTTTAACAGTTACATGAATGTTACACACATGAGAGCTGTCGCATATGCATGGCTTATGTGGTATCCATAGGCTGTTCTTCTGCAGTGAAGTATTGCTGGTTGCATTACGTCTAGTAAAACAGGGTAGGTCATGTCTATGTGGCTTCCAACAGTAACTCTGATGACTATATCTGAGAGCTTTGAAAATACTAGTTATTAAAGCGAATGCATAGAAACATATGCAAAGTCTGAGATTTTGATTCATTGGAGTGCTCCTCATAGTTCAAGACACATCAGGACAAGAAGTAGTGCACGCAGTTATCATAGATGTGAAGGGTGCAACCCCCATGCTCGGGGATACAGGTGACCTACCCCCTACAAAATGCTTTAGAAGTATTATAGCAGTTTTCATAATTCACCTTTTAATGTGGAAATTATAGTTTGTTCTTCATAGCTTCACAGTGGCAGGATTCATACTATGGGTCTCCTAGTTCAGACAGAGAGCCCATGTGAGCATGGTTCTAGCTATAACTTGTTTAAATAGTCATTGCTGTTATGACTCAACCGAATTAATCAACTCAAAACTGCTGATCACCTTTAACTCTGTTTCTCAAATTGCATTTAAATCATGGGGCCACATGCTTTTATTGAGTTTAATGTTACTAGGATTATCATTATGAACTGCTCACATTTTCTATCTGTGGTTATAGTATTTTTAAGTTTGCCTTACACACAAAGTGTTTACAAATCTTCAAGATTCAGTCCCTAGGCTTCTGCCCTCTTCCTTATTCATTCCCTGTAAGAATGAAAAGGGGGCAGCAGAAGCTGCTAAGCTGACACACAAAAAGATCAGACTGTTTTTGTTATACCATTCATCTTAGCCTCAACTACTACAGCATATCATGAGCAGAGATGTTGGTGAAGGAAATGTGTGCATTCTTTCACATTTGCCATACTGTACACATCTGTCAGGGCTCTTTAATGGATTTCTTCACCTACTGCAATCCTTTTATCCATGACTTGGGGACTGCTGGACAGCACATTAACCTCCCACCCTAACTACCAAGAGATGATGGTGTGCCTTCACCTGCTGAAATCGTCCTGCACCCTGGTCAGTCCCCTGGTGCCCAAATGTTAATTAAACTCATGTCAGTGGCATCACACACGGGAGTGTTTTCATCATCAACATGCTATCTCAGAAACACTATATTTCTGGTTTCCTTTTCTCTTCATACATTGTGAAAACAAACTCATATGCACACACACACACACACACACACACACACACACACGCACGCACGCACACACACACACACACACACACGCACAAACTTAGTGTCTGCTTGATTACACTTCTGCCTGCTAGCCATATGATGATAAATACTTGTGAACTAAAGCCTGCTTTCTTGAAGTTTACTGCCTTGGTTTTTAATTATTTAGTGCGCTGGATATTAGCATATTCTGACAGCCAACTCTCTAGCAGTAGAGCTCAGAAAGTTTAGGCTGTCAGCTATTAACAATCTTCAGCCTGTAGACATTTTTGTTTGATCCCTTCTGTTTCTACATTCATATTAAGTGATTCTGAACAAGTAATTTAAACAGATAAATGCTACTAAGTCACGGGGTCTTAAACACGGGGTCTAAGTTAGTTAACAAATTAATAAAATCTGCAGTAAAATAAACAAAAACAGCTACTTCTGCTAATTTTGCCTTTCTGTATTTTTTATATATCATGTTTATTTTTATTTGTGGACCCCTCATGGCTGGCTCAGTGGATTATCATAAGGTTTCTGATCATAACCAACTTATTTTGTGTTAGAGACATGGATGGCAAGAAATTCTCCTTGAGAGCAAAGCTCGTGAAGTGAATCTTGATATCCATGTCAAGAACACATAATAAGGATTAGGACTTTGCAGTACATGGAGCTTTATCTACTCCGTCTACTACCAATTACAACAAAAATAAAGTGTTGGAGCACTTGGTGTTTAACCAACTTTCAAAACATTTGAAATCCAGTAAAACCCTTTAACATCATCAAACAGACTGTAGGTAGAAGCAAAGTATTGTTCTGATAAAAACAGCTTTAAAAGTGTTAGACACTTTGTTCTGCAGAAGGAAGTATCTAACAGCTTTGAAAGCGGTTTAAAACCTCTGCAGCTGTTCTTTGCCAAACAGAGCTGACTTCTTTCACCATTCTTTGGCAGTCAGAACTGTATGCTGTCAGTCTCCAGTATAAGGAGAGGGCTTATTAAAAACCTTGTAAAGCATCTTCTGACAAGAGAAAGGTGCTTAATAATTGTGTCTTTTCCCTGAGATTAGTTCATTTACCCACGTATCAAGCAAACAAACAAAAGAAAGCAGGTACAACTTATAATCCACACAAGAAAATCAGTGCACTTCTGCAACTAGGTTAGTTATCCTACCTAATGCTAAAATGGCAGCAAATGCTAACAGTTGCTTGTAGCATGTATCCATTCATGCATTGTATCAGAATAGAAGGGTAGCTGGACCCCATTCCAGAAAGCAATGGATGAAAGGTAGTAATCTAAATGTTGGATGGGACACTAATACCGCCACAGGATGCACCTGAATGTGCATATGCAAACAGGCAGAGAGTGAGGCATGCACACACACACACACACACACACACACACACACACACACACACACACACACACACACACACACACACACACACACACACACACACACACACACACACACACACACTCTCTCCCATTATGGGCAACATCAAGGAGTACCAACATACAACAGAAGCATTTAATGTACAAAAGGGTGAGTTAATCTGCAAATTCTTTCGCAGCCATATAGAAGCAGCACTTACCCCCACTCCGATAATTTGCCACATGCCATATATTACTTTCCAAAAGGTATGTTTATTTGTTTATTTCACATTTATTTTTCTTACTTCTGAAAAAATTATATGATGAGCTTTAGCATCTGCAACCAGTAAGCCTTCTATTTCTATTTTAGATAATATGCTTTAAAAAAGATCTGATCTAGGACTTCCTAATAGGATAGTTCAGTGATAAATAACTCGGATGTGAGGCCATATGTTACATGGGTACACTAGGTGGTACCAGTAGGCTCATGTATTATCAAACTAAAAAGAGAGATTACAGATATTTAATTCCAGTTGTGCCATGCATTTTTCTGCAACGCTGTTTCACAAAGACTGAATCTGGACAATTATTATCTACTTCCTTCCAAAAGTATACCTAAATAAGACATCAGATAAGTTAGAGATGAATTCTTCAAGAAAGGAAAATGTAACCATACTTTTGTATGGATTTTGAGAAACCATACATCCCTTGCTGTGGCATCTTTTGACTTCTCTGTGGATACATTTCATGAGGAATTTTTTTGCAACTGGTTGTAACTTTTTTCTGAATTTCATATTACTCTGAAATACATTATTCGGCTCAGAGCTAGTATACTAAACAAACATTTTAGCGCTATTACACAGCATATTTTACTTCTTGCTTGATAAAACAAAATTATTTTTACTGAGGGTTCCATCTTTTTCAAGATATAGTGGCAGTTAAGTGTTCTTAGCTTTTCAAAGTTTCATCAAAGATGTCTGAATAGCATTTGTTGCAGAAAATCTGTTTGTCTGCTTCATCATCAAAGAGTCTGACTTATTGTTTATTCAGAGCTGAATGACATTCATTAATGAATGCTAGACATGCAATGACTGCAATTACTGGAAAAAATATATTCCAGCTTGTGGTTTTCTGATTTTTTTTTGTTTTCATTTTACATGTAAAGGTTAACTTATATGTATTGATTTAAACTAGTTATCATAAAGGATGGGGTCCTTGCCGCTCATGCTCAAAGTACAAGATTTGATCCTGACCTTTGGCCAATGTCTGTCTGGAGCTTTCATCTTTTCTTTTTGTTTCTGTGGGGTTCCTCCTACTTCCCAAAAACATGCAGAGTGTTTCCATCTCAAATTCTTCTAAGAATGGAGTTGTGGGCAGCAGCACAGAGTCTTGATGGTGCTCTATAGAGAGAAGAATTGTATAAAACAACCACTTTGGGCATCTACTGTGGTGTACAGTATATTCAAGATAGAAGAACACAGATTGCAGACTGCACTCCATTCTAGGGCTAGCCACTCGATGGTGTGAAATATGGCTCTATGTGATTTGGTCTTATTGACAAATGTCTTCAAATGGGCATGGGTATTTAATGCTGATAGTGTGTTGAGGACCTGGCATACTTTGAGCAAGGCCAGAGACTCATGTTAACAGTGAGAATGTGTTTCTGTTGGCCAGTGTGCACTTGCCATAAAGCCCAGCAGCCATAAGCTACTGTCCGGCTATTGTCCAGTTGCCCGGTTTGGGTTACCTGGGATAGCTCTGTTGAGAAAAAGCTGGATGTAAAACCAATCAGCCTTCCAAACATGAACTAAGAATTGCTACACCTTAATGCAGGTTCACTGACGGGGTGGAGCTTGGAAGTGAGGGACATGATAGTAAGGAGGAGGCTGGTCATTCTATGCATCCAGGAGCCACGACAGAAGAGCAGTGCAACAAAGCCACTTAGCTTGGGATCCAGGATCTGCTACTAATGGGGAAGATAGGCTAGAAGTGGTGTGGGAATTCTGGTGAGGGAGAGGTTTAAAAGGAAGAGAGGGATGTCATCAGAATTAGTGACAGACTCATGGCAATCAGACTGCAGTGTAATGCCAGAGCAGTTTTCACAATCCCAGCCTGTCCCCTCACAGCAGGTTTGTAATAATGAGAAAAAGAGCGCAATGCATTCAGACAGCAGTTGCAGGACCTACTAGATAAAGCAGGGCAACTTGAATTAGTGTTGATAATAGGTACATTTCAGGACAGACAGAACAGAATGCAAGAACTGCCTGGGTCCACATGAGTGAAGCAACAGGAATAAAGAAGCAGAGGCCATTCTAGATTTCGGTCTGGTAAATAGCTGGATGGTGACCAACACATGGTTCAGCAAGACAAACAGTCACAAGATCACATAAAACAGTGTCCAGCATGTAACTCTGGTAGACTTCTTTCTCATAAGGAAAGGGCAGTGGGGGTAGAATCAAGGATTACAAAGTCATCACCTAGTGAAACAGTCGGCCTACAGCATAAACCACTGAGCGCCACACCTGTCTGCAAGTAGTGTTCAGAGAAGGCTCTAAGGTCAACAGAGACCAGGCTGAAGACCTGGAGGTTGACTGGAGAGAAAGCACAACAGTTCAAGGAATTACTCAGGGTTCTAGCACCTCAAGAAGAAGAAGAAATAGGCGGAGATGCAGAAAAATGGCAGCATATCAAAACAGCATGTGTGAAGACTACAGAACATATACACAGCTGAGCCAGTTACGAAAATAAGATACAAAAGGAATAATATTGGCAGAATGCAGAAGTCCAAGAAGTCATCAAAAGAAAAAAGATTGTAGGAAAATGTGAGAGACAGAAAGGATACACAGGCTAAGAATGAATACTGGCTGGCTTCCAAAGAGGTGAAGAGAAGAGTTGCAATAACAAAGAACAAGGCATCAGATGCACCTTAATAGCTTCTGGAAAGTGACTCTTTAGGTGGTACAAATAAACTATACCAGGTTACAAGGCAAAGACAAAAAGATGAAGAAGGTAGCCAGATACCCTTCATAAGGGATGTCAACAGCAAACTACTACCAGTACATAGGACATCAAAGACAGATATAAGGGGTACTTACATCAGATTCTGAATGAAAAAATACCCACAGAAGCTATACTGCCCCAGATACAGTCTACAAAGAGGAGGAGCCCACCATAGAAGAAGTAAGAACACCACCAAGGAGAATGAAGTCAAAGACAGCAGCAGACTCAGATTAGGTTGCAGCAGATATGGTAAAGAGAGAAATGGCCCCTGGGGTAGTCATAGTACTATGGAGAGAAATGCAGATCCCAGATATAAGTATACTGGTACCAATGTTCAAGAACAAGGGGGACATTCACAACAGTGGGCAGTATAAAGGTCTCAAACTCCTAAGACATTGCATTAAAGTTCTGGACATGGTGATTGATAAACAAATATGCAAAGTAGTAGAGAGTAAGATGGAAGATGACCAGTTTGGATTCAGATCAGGAAGCAGCACAACTGATCTGATGCTTGCAGTGAGACAGTTAGTTAAGAAGATGCTAGAGATGAGAAAACATTCCAGTTGGGCATTGCTAGGCTTGGAGAAAGCATATGACAAGGTCTCAAGAAAGCTTTTTTTGGGTACTACTGAGGTGGTTCAAAGTCCCGGAAACATTGGCAGAAGTAGTGTAGGCTATGTAGAAGGACCCAATGGCTCAAGTACATACAGTGTTCAGTCTGACAGAGGGGCTCCCAGTAGGAGTGGGTGCTCATCATGATTCAGCTGTGAGCCCCCTGCTGTTCATACTGGTGATGGACTGCATTAGCAAACAAGTCAAAGGGGAAAGTTCAACAAAGTTGCTGTAAGCAGATGATGTGGCATTACAGGCAGACTCTGAGCAAGAACGTCAGCAAAGGATAGCGGAATGGAATGCAAAACTGAAGGCACATGGGATGAAACTAAGCACAGATAAGACAGTTGTAATGACAGAAAATGGGGGAAATCAGAAGAAGCTAAGAACTGAGCTAGAAAGAAGGATAGTGGTACGGGTTAACAGTTTCACATATCTGGAAGGGGTTGTTGAGGAGAAAGAAAGCTTAAATATGGAGGTCAAAGTTAGAATTCGAGGGGCTGTAGCCAACTGGCACAGAGTGCCAAGGGCAATGGATGACAGAAGAATGCCAAAGAAGCTGAAAAGTAAGATGTACAAAACAGTGGTGCGACTAGTGCTGCTGTATGGTGCAGAAACCTGGGCAGTAAAGACAGAACAGTTGAAGAAGCTAGTGGTTATGGAAATGAAGTGCCTGAGATGGATGATATGATACAAATTGTGGGACAGATGAAGAAATGAGGACATAAGCGCAGAAGACAAGGTATCGCCAATTGCAGAAAAGTTCAAAGAGAACAGAGCATAGTGGTTCAGTCACATGTGCAGAAAGGCAGAAAACAATCTGATGAAGAAAAGTTGGGGCAAACATGTAGAAGGCAAGAGGAAACACTGGCATCCAGCAAAAAAAGTGGATGTATTATGTGAGAGAAGACCTGCAACTGTCATGTATGAGTGTCAAAGAAGGTAGGAGAGGCAATGAATAGAGAGAGATGGCAAGAGTTGACACGACACCCCGACCACATTTAGAAAATGGGAAAAAGGGGGCTGATGATGATGATGATTACATTTTGGTTACTAGAGTAGAGCACTAATCACAACATGACAAATTTTAGGCTTTGCCTGAGTTACATTCTAAACAGTAGCAAAAAAAGATGTAACGATTACAGCCAAAAGTATTGCACACAAATATCAACTGATAGGAACAAAATCCTAATGGAAGATAAAATTAAAATTCCCTCTCATGCTTCAGTCCATAGACAATGTAATATGATATTTCAATCTATTCAAAACTAAAATAATGATGTTGTACAACAGATTAACATCTGGATTAGATATTTCCCCACCATACAATACCGGGAGCAGCAAACAGTAGATGCAAAAGAAGTCACCAAATGTTTAATTAAGAAACAATGTGTATTCAGGGATTTTCAGATTCATATCTGAAGGTGTGGCTTATTTCAATGTATCTTTCACTGAAATGCAGGCTATGAACCAATGTAACATTATAGCATTACACGTCTGCAAAGCATGAATGGTAAATATGCTTTGAGTCATATATAACAGGATAGGCAGACATTACATAAGGCTGAGCATGTCAAAGTGTATGCAAGATAACTGATTTTTTTTAAGTATCTGTCTTTATCTGTTCAGAACATTTGGTTTCCCATAAAGGATTAATGACATTCATATAACATTTAGAGGGTCTATATTACTCGAACGAAAACTGACATGAGCGAATGCAGGTTGAGTGACACATAGTGACCGACTGTCGCAAATATCAAAAAAGTGAATGGACATCGCCGTACGGAATTATTCCCTTTACTTCAATGGAGTGCGATCTCGGAGTTGGTATATTTAAGTAGCAGGGGTGTGGGGGGTGCAGGGGGGCTTGCCCCCCTGCATAAAACAGTTCCTGAGACTTTTTGTGTGTTAGGTGTTTTGTTTTTGTGTTTCGATATTTCAGACTTTTGGTCACTATGTGTTGCACAACCGGTATTCCCTCATGTCAGTTTACATTCCTATAATATAGACCCCATTTAGATTTCATCTATTTTTGATTGAAGCTGCAAAGAACGTTGCAACCAAATTCAGAAAAAAAAAGTCAGTTGACTGGTGCTCTTCTGCATGACTTTTCTGATGTCAAGGCCAACAGCAAGGGCCTCTGCCTAACCAAGTTTGCAAATAGTCATAGAATCCTCCAATGACACAAATACCCTCCAAGAAGGCCTGACACAGACTAAAAACTGGTGCCACAGGCATGGTCTAAACATCAAAGCTAAGAAACGTATAATAGTATCTTTTGGGAAGATGGCTACCCATAGAAACTACTGCATTGATAATGCACCCCTAAGAGAAGACCTCGTGGTCAGGGATTTGGGAATACATGTAGACAGTAACCTGGTCTTTGATCATTATGTGTCAACGGTAGTAAGAAAATCATTCCATACTGCACAACATTTAAGTAAAGGTATGGCATCTAGGCCAAAGGATATCATTGTTCTGCTGTACTCACTCTTTATCAGACCAATCATTGAGCACAATGCCCTCTTTGGTACATACCTGACCAGGCATTTACTTCAACTGGAATGTTGACAGAGGTTCCTCACAAAAAGAATACATAACCTAAACAACATATCCTACACAGACTGACTCAAAGCCCATTCCCTGTACTCAGCCTCCTATAGATTGTTGAGAGGTCATCTAAGCCTAGCCTACAAAGCATCCTCTGATCCTGCTCTGATAGACCTGTTGTACATCTGCAAAACAAATAGCATCAAAAGTAACCCATCTAGGAACCAAAACCTTGTCAGCAACATAAATAGGACTTTTTGGAGGTACAGGTGCTGGTCTCAGAGGCTGCCCCTTCCTGGTCAGGATTCCCATCCATATGAAGCAGAGTTCTTCTCTAACCCAATTCAAGATTAACTTGGACCATTGGATATGGAATTGGAAATTTTCCTTTGACCTAGCACCTATGTCTGTAGTAGCCAGATGCAGCTTATAGCTTGACCACCCATGCTCAAGCCTACATATACCCCTTAAAATAACCCTAAGGTATCAAAGGTTGTCAGATACATTTGGGAATCATGGTCAGGATTAAAAGGGGCTCCTGCAGTGATTAGCCTAGTAGTCACCTATCAAACCATGAGATACCTAATAGTAGTCTGAGTCCTGCTCATTTTGACTAAGGCATGCACATGTCTGCCCAGTTCTAGTACACAGGGGGGCAAAGTGGCATAAACTCAAGGAAAGAAAGCAGAGTTAATGCCTGAATATCATTGGCATTTTATTACTATTACAGACTGGCTTTAAGACTGACAAGGATACCACTTTGAATAGATGTCATTCAGCATCTAGACAGTGGGATGGGGAGGAGTTTGAACATCATGCTGCAAGGTCAGCATCAGCACTCCCACTGCCTAACTCAGCTCTCTGATTCAGCAGTCCTAAACCTAACTCTAGCATTCTATAACCCTAAGGATTCACAATAGGTTCATGTTTGAATATTTATTTATTTATTTATTTACATTTGTTAAATGGGTAGTGTCCGACTGGGTTGAAAAAAAAAAAAAACGTTTTCAGCGGAGACCCGAGGAGAAAAGCTCCACAACAAAAAGAACATTATTAAGGTACAAGCAGTAAACTTCGTTTAAGTAGTACATTGCTAACAATATGTAAATGAGCTTAAAATATTATAGCAGTATATAACAACAGAAATACAATATAAACATGCATGTTTCAGGCATACAGGAATACTTTTTTTTACAATATATATGAGGTACATGAGTCATGTAGCTTTACAAGGTGAGTCACTCCTGAAAGACCAAAATTGGTCATGTAGTTTACAAGTTAGGTCATCTGAAGGAACAAAGATTAATAAAGAAAAGACAGATAGTGGGATAGCCCTATGTGGGATGAGCACTATTTAGGCTATCATGTGTGAGATGACTGGTTATGGTTACATTTAGTGGTAATGACTGGAGCCTTATGACTCAGGTCATAAATGGGAAGCAATGTTCTGACAGAGACTCATTATGGATAACTGCAGATTTTTTGTACAGAGTGTTGCTCAGTGTTCTTTCTTGAAGGAGGATAACACTTGCAAAAATAACTTTTTTAATAATGTAATTCAATGATAATTCCTGCAGTCTACTTGCTGAACACTTATGATTTAAACTTTGAAGATTTGTTTATAAGTTAGGAAAACAATTCATTGAGTTTAATTCTGGCATATGCAAGCAGCCATAATTTACTAATATGTGACTTCATTGCATCTCAGTTGGATGGACTCCTGCCTTTGATGCAATTCACTTGGGTTCATGTAGGGATGTTAGGAGCTAGCAGCTGATGCCTTCTATTCCACTCTCCCACAGGGTCCTAGAATTAAGGAATTCTACAGCAGCTATGCATAACAGCAGATTGTGGGGGTGCTCATAAAAGCACACATATATGGTGAGCATAATGTTCTGTGTGACAGTGACTGAACACTATGGACAGAACTCATATGCGCAGAGTCATTAACTGCAGAGAAAAAAAAATTTCAGCAACCATATATAATGGCCACCCGGCAACCAGATCCAGCCTATACACTACCTGGAAATAAGCACCTGTTCAGGATGAGCTCAGGAATGGCTGGAGTAACAGAGAACAGGTAGTGAAGGATAAGGGGTGAGCTAAAAAGAAAAATTAAAATAATAGAGAAGGAATAAAAAAGAAGTCTCTTTGAACCAAATGTCTTCGTTTCCTTGCACTTTGTTAATGTGACTCAGTATTTTCTAGTCATTACTTGTTCCATAATAAACAATTAGCAAAAATACATTTTAAAGGCAATCATTCAGAGTAACTTGGAAACTCATCCATATTTAGTCATATGACTAAGTGCAGAATATTATACAGGAGTGCTACAACAGTTGTACGGGTACGGCATCATCCTAGAATGGCGCCTGCAAATGTAAAATGATATTGTTTGAAAATGCTTCTGTGATGTATGCCTTCCATACTGCTGCATCCACTTCTGGAGTGACTGCATGCATGTTCTAAATGCATCAGCAAACTTTGCACGTGGAAAGCAAATTGTTTTCTGTACCCCCCACACCAGTAAATCTAAAGGGTCAGATTAGGCATATTTGAAGAAAGTGCAGTTGTGTAAGAATATATCTGTTGTCACAGCTGATGCCCGGCTGCAATACCAAAGCTTTACCTTTCTTAGGTTATAGCTCCAATGCATGATCTCAACTTGTGTGCTTTGGGATATAACGATGGACATACGAGCATGGATCCCCGGGCTATTTCCAAGCCAGTGACCTGAAAACTAAAGAGAGGAGACTGGTCAGCTAGGAGGGGTGCATCCCCAATTGGTAATAAAACTTCCCAATACCTATGTAAGAGAGCAAAGGCTAGAGTGGGGGAGAGACAACTGAAGATGGAAGTGATTAAGAGAAGAGAAGATGGAGGGTGGGATGGAATACTGCTACAGTGATGAGCATGACATCTACTGTTATGGTATGTTCTTACTCAGCTGTACTAGGGCCTGACTGAAATCACTGTTTCTATATTCCTGACATGCGGGTTATTCCCAGAGGTGAAGGAAGAGCTCTTGAACAGAATAACTGTCCAGCAGCTCAGACAGGACTGACCTAGCAAAAGCTGTCCTGGACCTGGAGAAAGCATCAATTTTCTAGTGTTTGGTAAAGGTGTTTACAGAGGACCAAGTGTCAGCTTCCAAGATAGACCTGGAGTCTGTTCCTTTGTGAAAAGCTCCTCAGGAAGTGACAGCCCTAGTGGAATGTTCTTTAGGACAGGAAGGTATGTGAATAGCAAAAAATAATAGCCTTTGAAATCCAGTCTGCAATAGTTTTATTTGGAGACTGGCTGTGCCAGCTTAGGGGTCATAAAGGATACAAACAGCTGATCAGTCTTTTATGAAGGATTTAGTTTTGTCCAGATAAAATTGACTGTGAATGTCTAGAGAATGTAAGATAATTTACCCCCTGTTTTGGGGACTGAGATAGTAGGGGGAAGGTGAATTACCCTACTGAGAGAGAGCTCATTCACTACTTTAGGCATGAAGAATGGGTTAGCCCTGACAGTAACCCTGTTTCCATGAAAAATGAGAAAAGGAGGAATGGTCTTGAGAGCTTGTAACTCAGAAACCCTTCTGGCAGAGGTGAAGACCAACACTAGGTTGGTTTTTCAAGTACAGAATTTCAGAGAAGCAAAAGAAGCTAGTTCAAAGGGAGGCAGAGTAAGCTTTTCTAACACAAAATTAAGATCCCAAGGAGGAAAGATGGGTTTCCTTGGGGGTTAATATGCAGAATTCCTATGAGGAATGTTTGACTTCTGGCCTATCCATAGGTGGAGGGGGGTCTATATTCAGCTACCAAATTCAAGAAAACTCGAACTGTGAAACATCGAAAGTAAAACAGCGAAAGGGACAATTATCAAACAACAGCAACTTCTATAAAAATACATCGTATGGCCATAATCGGTCAACATCGTACACACAACCTACCAAGGTGGGGGGGGCTACACACACCCCCAACTATATATACCAACTCCAAGATCACACTTCAGTGAGTAATAGGGAAAATTTAAAATGTTTTCCTTCACTTACCTTATGCATCATGTTACTTCCTGGTTGTTGGCCAACTATGGCCATTCGATGTTTTTTTTTTTTTTTAAATTGTCTTTGTTCGATAATTGTCCCTTTTGTTGTTTTACGTTCATTATTTCACTTCTTTTGTTTTTAAGTATTCAGTAACCAAACATGGACCCAGGTGGAGGGGCTAAGAGGGAGGTTGGCATTGACAGCAGACAAATGAGCTTTTATGGAGGAGTAGGCTAAGCTGGATCAAATAAGCTCACAGAGGTACTGCCGTACTATAGGGATCTGTGTTAAGAGTAGATCCTGACTATGTTTCAGCACCAGAAGGAAAACATTTTCCACTTGGCCATATAAGGTTTTCTGGTAGTAGCTCTCCTAGCCTGTTGTAGAATCTTCATCACCTGTTCAGGGAAGAACTGTTTTTCAGAGATTAAAATCCTATCATCCATAATGTTAGGCTGAGGGGTTTGAGTGAAGTAGCAATCCTTTTAGCTGAGCAATCAGATCCAGCTGCAGAGGAATACTCCTTTAATTACTTTTTGCCAGGTGAAATAGCAGGGGGATCCAATATTGCCTCGGACAGAATGCAGCTAGTAAGTAGAGTTTGGGTATCTTCTTTTGTGCTTTGAGAAGAAGTGTTGAAAAGAGAGACAGAGAACAGAAGGCATAGAGGAAGTACCCTGTCAACTGGAAAGAGAAGGCATCTGTCCACTAGGTTGTGGGACAAAAATCCCTAGTGTAGAACTGGAGGAGCTGATGATTGCTAGGTCTAGTTAAGGACTGCCACACTGAAGTGTGATGTTGTGGAAGATCTCTCTGTTCAAGGTCCACTAGTTGGGACTCTTCAGAAAGTGACTTAAGTAATCTAGTAGGTCATTGTCCTGACAATGTTGTATGTGGCTCTAAGTATGATGCTCATTTGTCTTGCAAAATTCCAGGTCTTCTGTGCTAACCTGCAAACTTGGTAAGACCTGGTGCCTCTCTATTTGTTTAGGTATCACACAGCTGTGGTGCTGCTGTTTGTACTTGAAGTGATCCTGGTCTCTAAAGGTGAGAGAAAATCTGAAGAATTTGCAGAAGACCTCTCATTAATTTCAGTTTGATGTGTTCTTTCAGAAGGATGGGTTGCCATTTCACCTGCACTCGGTGTAATCCTGTCCATGCCCTTTATACCTCATCCAAGGTGTGTATATGAACCTGCTGAAGAGGAGAAGGAGGAAGAGTGAAAGGAAATACTGAGGTGAGGATGTCCTGTCCCTTCCACCACATATTCTCCTTCTTTAGACAAGGAAGGAGGGGATTCAGAGTGTCCAAGGGGTGACAGTGCTGGGACCACACAGACTTCAGGTACCACTGAATTTTCCTCATGTGGAGTCTGGTCAGGGGGAGCATAGGGATGGTGACTGCTGTGAATACCAAAATCCTTAGCTACTCCCTAGCAGAGCAATGGGTTACAAAGGACAGGTCCTATAAGTAATTGGACAGGCTGAGAACCTTCTCCTTTGGCAGGAAGGCATGTATTTTATTTGCATCCAGCCTGGATCCCAGAAGCACCAAGTCTTATTTAGGAACCATGTTTGATTTTGTTGTAGTTTATAATGAAACCCAGACCTGTCAGAAGACAGAGGGTGAATTGAAGATGCTGATGAACAATCTCTGGGGAAAAAAGTCTGGATCAGAAGGTCATTCCAGTAGAGGAAAATTTGAATTCCTTGAGTGCAGCAGAAAGCTACTACAGTCACTAGGCACTTTATGAACACCTTTGGGGCTGTACAAAGACCAAAAAGCCTAACAGTAAACTGAAAATGTGAGGAGCCAGTAAAAAACCTGAGGAATCTCCTGCAAGAGGGATGGATGGGAATGTGTAAGTAGACATCATTGAGATCTAATGAAACCTAGAAAGCTTGTGAGAGGATGAAAGGAAAAAAAGAGTCTGAGGAGAGAGAGAGAGAGAGAGAGAGCATTTTGAAAGATAATACAGTCAGGTAAACATTCAGTATGGAAAGGTCTAGAATGGGTCTCCATTTCCCTTCTTTTCTTGGGACTAGAAACATCCTGGAACAAACCCCTTTTCCCATGAAGTCTTTTGGTTGTTGCTGATTTACAAGGTCTTAAATACAAGGAGTCAGAAGGGATATTTGGTTTTGAGGAGAAAGTGGCATGCCTCTCAAAATGGGAATGCTTTCCCAAGACATAGCATAGCCATGCCTGATGACAGAGAGAACCCATATGTCTATAGTAATAGCTTCCTGCCTGGAAAGAGAGAGCAGCAACCTTTGAGAAAGAGGGGTAAAGGAGCTGGGGACAGGGGGAGGCATGCTGCAGGGGTAGTCATAGGTTTTTGCCTCCAAAGGGCATCTTCCCAACTGGAGGTTTCCTTTGGGATTTTTCATAGTACCTTTTCCTGGGTGTCTTCCTTTGTTTCTGGACTGTCCCTCAGGTTCCTTCCAATGAAGGAGGTAGATTTAGCTAGGTAGTTCCTATGGTGTCTAGGAACTGAGAGTAGGATCTGTCCTCATTCTTTCATGGTCTTACCTTGGTCTTGAAAAGTTTTGAACCGACTGATCATCTGAGGGCCAAACAATAAGTCTTTGTCCAATGGCGAATCTACAATTTTTGAGTTAAAGTCCTGAGGTATAGGCTGACTAGGAAGTCATGCATATCAATGGATAACAGATCCCATGGCAGTTGCCCTATTATAAGCATCCACAGCATCACAACTGCACAAAATGCTGTGCCTGGCAGTCTGGGTAGTCTGGAAAAGTAAGCTCTGCATCTGTTGCTTAGAGTCTGCTGTTGGAGGATCCAATGTGATTTTGTTTAATGAGTTAAGAACAGAAATCAAATACTTTGTCATTTGAGTCTGGTAACTCATCGCCGTAAAGGCAAGGGTAGCAGAGGTGTAAACCTTCTTCCCCATCTACCCATAGCCTTACTATCTTTATCAGTAGGTAAGGCATTAGCACTGGGCAGAACCTTGGAGGGCTTATCTGGAGAGAGAGAGAGATATTGCAGAAGGGCCTGCCACAGGGTACTTATACAGATATTTACGGTCATATGGGACTTTTGAAAAACCTGTCTGGTCTCTTAGGAGCTGGTGTTTGAGATTCAGGTGCAGAAGAGGTGGACTGAAAGACATCCTGGAAAACCTTAAGGACAGAAGGGACTGGAGAAGGGGCAAGGGCACTCATCTCCAAAAGGGTGTAATATCTCTTCTGAACATCAGAGATCTGCATGGATTGCTAATCAAAGTGGTTCATCATATTTTGTATAGTCTCTCCAAATGAAGCCTCTTCCATCGAGGGGATCAGGAGAAAAGGAGTCCCAGTCATCAGAAGATATTTGTCTGGGAGAATGCTGCTGAGAGGAATAGTCCAGAGAATGGTCAGAATTAAAGTCCTGCTCCTCATCAGAGGAAGAGGAAACCAGAGTAGTTTTAAGAGGAATAGCTTGTGGTTGTGGAGTCTAGAAGGAGGGAAGCTTAAAGGCATAATAGCATTGAACAACCCCTGTAAGAAGTCCAGCCACTCCTTCTCTCTAGCTGCTGAAGGGCGACAACATGCTTAGTCTTTTGTTTTTCCTTTTTAGACATGACATCCACCTGAATGAGACACAGTCATTCGGAGCTGTCTGACCTCTATAAGAGAGCCTGGGATATCTTCTTTAACTAGAATTTGAGGGACACCATGCAGTCCTTCTGAAATTATGAGACACCGTTCCTCAGATATATCAGCAGTGTGCAAAGCCTCGGGAGCCATACCAGCCTCTGATGGGATCTCAGTAGCAGGCAACTGAGAAGTAGCCTAATGTACCACAGGTTCTGAAACTTCAGCAGTTACATCAGAGTCAGAAACATTGGACTGCATTCAAGGTCTCTTAAGTTTTTTCTTCCACAGCAGAGAGAAGTCCGATAAAGAGGAGTCATCCAATTTGGACTGAGTAAAGCATTTAAGATGCTGGGTCTCAAGAAAGATTTTCAGAGTAGAAAGTTGAGAAGTAAGGGTTTCTGGAACAAATGATTGACAGATAGAGCAAGATTTGTGATCGTTTTCTGGGCCTAGCTATGCAAGTCCTTGTACAGAATCTGCATACCACACGGCACTTACCCATCCTAGCTGACATCTACAAATTTAACAAAATATCAAAAGATAAAAAGCAAGGTTACTCAACAGGCTACTTATCTGGATAAATGAACAGAGCAAAGATACCAAACAACAATCAATAAACAGTCCGATAGATGCATGACCTGCAGTCGGACTGGCAGTGAGGTGGTCTGAGGATCCACACTTGTATGCCTGTATTTATACTCCAACACATACAAGCTGAGGTCATGTGTCGACATAAAGCTTTGGTACCCCAACCAGACATCAGCAGTGACAACCCATATGTCAAAAATATTGCAACAGTGATGTCATTCAGGACATCTCAACATGGCATCTCTGACCATGACCAGAGTATTAAACAGGTCCACTTTGACTTAGCTGGCTTTCATGCAGCAAGTAATCAGGAAAGTGTTCTACAATTTTTAGAAAAACAAAATTACATTTTCTTGAGCTGAAATTCTGAAAATTATACCATGATGCAGTGTTCAGTCATCACTATGATTCTAGTAGCTTTTATGTAAGCAAACTTAAAACAGATTTTAAGTGCAAAATGTGGAATTAAACAAATCTGACAGCACAAAACAAAACTGTTAAAAGTACAAGTTATTGTAGTATATGATTTCCTGGCCTAAAATGTAATCCAGTTTGTGTGAAAACTTCATGTTTTTTTCAACACTACAACCATCTGGCATTAGGGATATTATTGTATTTTTATGAGCTATAGGGAAAAATGGTTCCTAGCAAATTATATAATCCTGGGAATTTCCCATCAATGTTATATCAGGCATAAACCCTCAGGTACAGTTGGCTAAGAGAAAGAAAGGCACAGCTGAAAGTCATTGGCATAGAAAGGATAGCTCATGTGTATCCTATGTATCAGATCGCTGAAGGAAGGCAAATTGAATACAGACAAAAACATTTTCATTGGCTGGCTTGTATTTTAAGCCATGTGTAAACACTACACAAGAAAGGGGAGCAAAAATGAACCCTATAGCACCCAAAATATTAGCAGGTGAGCTAGAAAATTAAAAATACCCAAGGTTGCCTGCTCTCAGCAACATAAGAAGATGGAAGCAAAACTTTTTGACAGCTACAGAATATCCCATACTGGAAGCACAATCAGTCACAATTCAGTGGTCTAAGATCCTTGTATGTCCAAGCAAGGCAATATTTCAAGATATTACAATCTTCTAACTTGCATACATTACTCTGTTTGAATTTAGATTTTCACATTTCTGAGAATCGCAATGACAGTCCTTGAATATTCAGTGGGAACCCCATATAGTCTCATCACTGTCAGGCAACTCAATCTACCACACTTAGAGGTAGCCAGAACAATTCCACTGTCATTAGATTTACTAAAAATAAAAGCACTGAAGAGTTGGCCAGTCTTCTCATTAAAAAAAAAAAAATGCCACCACCCCACATTCAAAAGCAATCATGCCTTCCACTCTGTAAGACTGGCTGTACTGCACAGCATACCTGTGACACAGAAGAGCCTGCTTGGATTATTTGTCATTGCAAAAATCTTATAACACAAGGACATTGTCATCTTATATTAGATTTCTGCTTGACAGAACAAACAATGATCCATCAAACTAAGCTTGTCCTGAACCCATGAGCTGTTCTACAGGAAAACTCACACTTAATCCAATGCTTATGAGTAACAAACGTGTTATGGCTTTCATTAATCAAAGTTAATTGATGAAAAACATTGATAAAGATCTTATTGTCAGACAGGACAAACTGTTCAGGAATGTTCACACTGGGCACTGTTAAAAGCTTACCCATTTCATAAACCATCTCCCCCCTGATAAACGTTACTAAAAACTCAGAACATGGTCAGCTCATCCATAGCTTACCTAAATGTGGTTTCCATCTCAAAAGTCAATGATTAGAATGATGATTTTCATCTACCCATCCATTTTCTAAACTACTTGTACTGGTGAAGATTATAGTATTGTCAAGCTGAGCAGGGAAAACCACCCTTTTGTCACCTACAACAACAATTACCCATACATCCTTTGTGATCGTTAAGTATTGCTAGGTGCAGCAAGGGACATTATTCTTCCAAAGTATCATGGGTCTGCCCCAATGCTCTTCCTCTAGGCTGTGTTTATAATCCTCCTATTGAAGGCAGCAGGGTGCATCCACACCAGGTGTGCAAACTACCTCAACATGGATTAGCAGTGACTGTACTCTGGCATCCTCCCAAACTACTGAACTTCTCACTCTGTCATGAAGAATGAGTTCTGCCTCTTCTATCTGTCATCTCATCCTTTTAGCCCCGATCCAGAGCTCATAGCCATAGGTGAGAATGGGGCATCAGCTCACTGCTAAAGTGAGCACTTTGTTCTATACCTCACGTTCTGCTTAATCAGACAGGATGGTACAGTTAATGCAGTAATGCTGCCACTGCACCTGCCCACCAGCAAACCTCCTGATCCTCTCTATCCTCATATGTCAGCAAGGCTGAAGATGTTTATATTTCTCCAATGGAGATATTGCTTCTCTTCATCCACACAGAGAAATCCACTCGTTTCTGCAAGGAAATCATGGCATCTTATTTGTATGTGTTTATTTTCATCTGAGTTATGTCAGCATTCAGCAGTGAACCACTCCACTGCATCCTGGCCATCACAGTCACTTGATGCAACATCGTCTGGGAACAATATGGATACAGCCCTTATGTCCTCACACAAGTTACTTTCCAAACCTTGGGTCTACTTTGATATTCTGTCTGCTAAAATCACAAGCAGGAAAGGAGACAAGACACCTTCTTGGAGCAGTCCTGCATAAATCTTGAATGTGTTTACCTTAATACTGAGAATATGGACACAGCTCTTACTACTCAAGTACAGGGATTAAAAGGCAGGCAGCAGATACAACAATAGGCCTGGACCCCCTCATACCTCTCAACTGTCCAGATTTTCACATAATGACAAGATTTTTGCCTTATATTTTTAGTCTGTTCCTCTTAAAATCTTTGTTTTTTTGGCAAACTACTGATGACTGAAATCACTGAATAATTAACTTTCTAAGTTTATAAGAGCAATATTTAAAATATGTCCCTATTTTTGGGCCATTGTCCCCCCATTATTTTAGGCTTTGTCCAGATTTCTTGTGCTAAGAGGTTGAAAGATATGAACCCCTCACTGGTGTAACACCTGCTATAAGACTTTACAATGTACATGGTCATATGCCATCTTCAAGCCATCAAAGTGCGTGCATAAAATGCTAGTAAACTCCTATGGCCACTCCAGTGTCTTTGTAGCAACAATGAGCTGGTTACAGTGTCAGAACATAATTCACACTTTTCCTCCTGAATCAGAGGATTGACTATTGCATGATGGATTTCTAATACCTTGGCCTGTCCTTCTCTAGAATGGCTGAGAAGTGTGATCTCTCTATAAATGTCTTGCTCCTCATTTTGAAAATGGGACCAATCCAGTCCAGACTTGCTAACCTTCCACTCAATTCATGTTCAAGTTTAAATTTCAGTGCTTGAAACGAAGCACTATACATAGCAAACGTATAAACAATTCCTTTCCTTCCCATCAAAACAAGTACTTGTGTACACCTATTTACTTCTGCTGTGGTCTATAGTGCCCAACTACTTACCAACCTCCAATCCTCACCTAAAACTAAACTAGAAATGTGCTACAACAAAACAGCCAAATTTAAAAAACAGGCCCTCACCATTCCACCCATCACTGCACACCCCTAAAAACATTAGACCAGCTGGAATTCTCCCACTCTCTCACATATCTACAACTTTCCACCACACACAAACCTTTCACAAAACCTCAGGATTGCCCTGTCCTTTATTCCTTATTTTCCCACTAGCACTACCAGCAGGTCCCTATTTTCCGAAAACCAGCTCTTCCTACAAATCCACAAACCAAAACTACCTGCAGGCCAATTACGGTACTCTTGGACAATAGCAAAAACTTGGAATGGCCTTCCTTTAGCCACTCACACCATTCATAGCAGTGGTTCTTTCAAAACAGCTCTCAGAAATCACCTCCAATCCAACGGGTTATTTAACTGTTCAAAGCCTCCTCCTTACATAACCTAATAAACAGGTATTTTGGTATAGGTAAATTGTACAAAAGATAAGTGCTTTCATCTGTCATTAAAAACTTCTTCAGATAAATTAATACATTTTAAAACCTCTTTATAGACCAATAGAAACAAGGCTGTCATGTGATCACTGAGCCCCTTTTCAAATAGACATTCTTAAGGTGTCAAGTGCTAAATACATAAAATCATTAAATGTTTTTTTTAAAAGCTTTTGAATGATAAAATCAATACTAATATTAAAATCACAAATAACTAAATACAAAACATTCATCTCATGACAGCCTTAAATTTTAGTATGTAGCTAAATGAAACATGTTCATTAAGTCCTGGCCAGCTAGGTGCATTCAATTGTAGCCGATTTTACATATTTAGCACTTGACATTTTAAGATTCTCTATTAGAAAAGGGACTCGGTGATCACATGATAGTTAGACTTGTTCCTTGTGGTATATAAAGAGGGTTTTAAAATGTATTCATTTATCTTAAGAAATTTTTCATGAAAGACAAAAGCGCTTATCTTTTGTACAATTTATTTATCACTTTTAGGTATATCAATATTTATTATTTATTTAACATTTGTTTACTGGGAAAGTCCAACTTGGAACGAGCCAATTTTCAGCAGAGGCACAAGGAGAATCGCTCCAGATGCATGTCTTTGTAATGCGGGAGGAAACCAACATGAACACAGGGAGGACATGCAGACTCCACACAGAAGGCACCCTAGCTGAGAATTGAACTGGAAAACCTCTTGCTGTGAGGCGACAACACAAACCACTGCACCACTGTGCTGTCAAGATGGATCAAAGCCTATTTTATTAATTTCACTGGAGTTTGTGGTATCCTAAGTCTAAAATAAGACTGCCAGTGAAACAAACACAAGTGAGAATCACTTGTCTGCATTCTGATCTGCCTTGGAAAGGTTTTGATCAAAAATGCACTGTGTTAAACCAGAATCTTGAGGGACTGCAAGCATTAGCACATTAATAGAACCAATTATAGGTACCAGTAAACAAAGCTCTCAAATGGGGTTACAGAAATGATAATTTGGAGGCTACTTTGCTGACGAGCAGTAACAGTTACCACATTTAACACAGGCTCTTGAATTTCAGTAGCATACTTTTGTAGACAGATTTAATAATCTTCAAGAAAACTGTGAGGCAAATAAAGATGCATTAGCTGACTTTGAATAGCATTGTACACAAAAGAACATTAGATTTCTGGATAGACATGAGGCCTGGGGTATGTACTGGTATTATATCTATTATAAAAATAATTGCAGTATTTCATGTCAAACCTGTTACTTGTGAGGGCTGTGCACAGTCACCTACGAAAGGCATTAGAGCCAAAAAAACTCTATATCCTGCTGCTAGAGAAAGATATATACAAGACCAAAGGACTATTATTGGATATATCTTGTTCTGAGAAGATTACTGGCAAGGTTTGCCAGATACTAATCAAATAAAGATAATCCCTTATATTTATGAGAAGTCTGGCTGCTTTGCATGAGAGGCTATTAAGCACAAGAGAATATTACTCATAGAGGTTTGAATAGTATTATTACATAACTAGAGGGTAGAGACGTTAATGTTTCTGAAAATCATGTTTGGTCCTTACCTCCTATCAAGAATGTGTGGGCAAGGTTACCTGAATAGTTAGAGAAGGTCATTGTGTGTTAAGGTACCATCACCTGAGTGTTTTTTTTTCTTTGTACCACTTAGCCCATGGTTGATGCCCTGCGAGCAAATTTCAGGTCATTGCTTGTTCAGCTTATGGTGTCTTTAAGGGCGTATATAGCATCTGAGTGGTAGAATCCAAGGGGAGTTTCCTTTGATAAGCTTGGAGCCCAAATAAATATTTTTTGTCAGGCCCTCACTACGCATTTAATAAACCTAGCTTTTTCACTCTCATGAGCCCTTCATCCTTATGGGATGGACACTTGAAGGGAGTGTGTTTGAGGATGTTGTAGAACTCTGGGTGCTTTCTTTAACTGTGCCTGTAGTTAGTTCATTTACACTTACTGGGTCTTCATTATTTGGGTGGGTCAACATTAGCTCTTCTTTTGAGTTACTCCTTTCCATTCGTTAACTTCTTTACAATATCCTTCTCTTTAATTTACTTTACTTATTTGAGCATTTAGTCACTAAATGCAAATGGTATGCAGACCCAAAAAATAAAAGGAATAGTGCAGTTTATTCAGACTAGCACAAATGTATGTATTGTTTACTGGAAACTGATTTTATTGATTCTTGGATTGTCACTATTATTAGACTGAGATATCTGTAGATAGAATGTTTGGTACCAAATTGTCCACAGTATAAAGCTGGCATTATGATTTTGCATGCCAGACCATTATGAGCCTTATCTAGCATTGAGCACCATTCTACCCTCTCCAAGGATGATGCCACAGTACCAACAGAAGATAACTCACTCTCAAGGGGTACAATATCTTCTGCCTCAGAGGATATAGAAGACAGACCATATTGCTTTGCTAGGGATGGCCTGCACCTGCCCCTCCAGGTTTCTGAATATTGGCTAAAATATTGTCCATGCCATAGTACCTTTTTTAGGCAGTGGTGACCTGATAAACCCACTTACATAGCTAAGCTAACTCAGAATAATCTAAATGCATTACTGCTTAATGCCAAAAATCTAAACTAGAAACTCCTCTCCCTGCAAGTTCTCCTCTTCATGGAGAATATGGACATCTGTGCAGTTAGAGAAACTTGTTTTAAAGCAGCAGAGGAATGCCTTCCACATATTTAGACCAGCTAGTGCACAAGTGGTGTCTAAAGGTGGATGAGTCTCAATTTACATCAAACACAAATACACCGGAAGGATGGTCAAATAGTATGACACAGTTGAGCTTCTCCATGTCCAACTTACCCAAAGTAAAGTCCCATAACATATCCCTGCAACATTAGGTTCCCCTGACTGAGGAAGCCCATACTACATACTTGAATGTACTAGAACCACTCTCCATTTAACCCAACACAATATTCATGGGGGACTTTAACTACTCCAACATTAACTGGGAATATTGCACAACTTCAGTCATGCAGGCCCAAAGATTCTTGAATGTTAAAATAAACATCTCTGAATAGCTGGTCTGTACGCCCACCATGGGTACCAATATTTTTAACCTGGTCCTCTTAAACATGGCAGAATGATACACTTGCTATAGTGTAAAGTCCTTATTTGTTAGGTCAGACCACAAAACTGTCTCCTTTGAAATAAATATGAAGCACAGGACTCTAGCTAATGAACCTACCTATTAAGTGACAGTCTAACAAAATTTCAAGCACCCCAAAACAAAGAACTCAACTGCCTATGTGGTATTTTTCACAGAAACGTTGCACAATCATATAAACAGCTGCATTGAGACAGCTATGACTATCTGAAAAAAACATAGGACAACTTCCAAAAAAACTCCTCCCAGGTTGAATTCCATTATAAATAGGTTGCATAACAAAAGGAAGAAAATTGCATCCAAGAACAGGAAGATTGCATCCAAGAACAGGAAGAGTGTTGCCCAGCAAAGTAAAAATGCTATCAACAATCAGGATAAACATATGTCTCAACTCTCCAGATTTACACAGCATGTCCAGATTTTTGCCTCATATATTTAGTCTGTTCCTCATAAAATTTTATTTTTCTGGCCAATATTTGGCAAATCACTGAGGATTAAAGTCAGGAAATATTGACAGTCATTTGAGTTTCATACTTCATACCCTTCAGGAAATTCATGCTAATGCAAAATGTGTTATTCTATAAACGTTTTACATTTGTAAGACCAATATAAAACAAAACCAAAGCACCTAAATGCAAGACAGAATAGATCAATGTTTCTAGATTATTCTCAATTTAATACCCACTTTTGTCCTCAAACTTTATCAATAATACTTGATAAAATTTGAGGACAAAAGTGAATATTAAATTAAGAATACTCTAGAAAAATTGTTCTCTTATGTCTTGCATTCAGATGCTTTTTTTTAATTTTAGTGTTGATATACATCTGGCCAGGCTTTGCTTCAGTTTTTTTTTTTTTGATTTGCAAGAGCAATATTAAAAAAATGCCCCTATTTTTGGGACATTGTCCCCCATTATTTATGGCTTTGTCCAGATTTCTTGCTCTAAGTGGTTGAGAGGTATGGGAACAAGCAAGTCAGGGGACTAATTAAGTCCACCAAAGCCAAATTTGAGATAAGAATAGCCTCAACAGCTGTGGACAATTATTTGGCTTTTTTTTAAATTATGTCTGCAAACTTAAAGGCAACACCCAAAAATTTGTAGAATTAATGGTGAATGGAATGAACTATATGGAGCCAGAGGATACAGCAAATCTGCTGGCTGATAAATGTATCTCCAACATTATACTATTCATCCCAGTCACCCCTTCCCCCAAGGAAATACCCTCCACCATTTCTCCACCAACTTTCACTTGGGAGCAGGTCCTCAATGAGCTCACAAAGAACAAGCAAACTGCTTCAGTAGTCCCTGACAATATCTCAGGATGCCTCCCGAATAAGCATGAAATATGACCTATCAGGTCCACTACAGTCTCTATTTAAGCATAGCCTCCAGACAAGCATTTTATCCAATGAATGGAGAATTGCAAAAGTTATCCCTCTAAACAAACAGGAGACCTTTCACACACCTGGAGAAATACACACCCATTAGCCTGACTAGTCTCATATGCAAGGCCATGGAAAGAACTATCATGGATTAGATAAACAATGAAATAGGATACCTACTGACACTAGACCCTACCAAGTTCAGTTTTGTCGTGAGTGTACAAGATGAAAATGAAGAGGTTGTTCAAAACTAGACATTATCGTTTTACATTAAGAAATATTTTGAAAAAAATGTATAATCAGCCCATGGTTTGTGATGAGAAAAATACAGAGCAACTATTTGCTAAAGTGAAACAGAACATTTTGAATGTTAGCATTCAGTTTTACAAGTCAGGATATTTGCTCTGCTATTAAATATCTCAAAAATAGCAATTTGCCAGACCAGATCTCTCCTGAATTTTATAGACATTTGGTTGATATATTAGCCACTATTCTATTGCAGTTACCCTACTTGTTTACCATTCCAAATTAGGATATACCACGTTAAATGAGAGACGCTAATTTTATCTCGATCAAAAAAGAGGCATGTCTGATAAAGTTCAACTCATTTTGGGTCAATATCTTTATCTACACTATATTATAACATTGTAGCAAAGACAAACATCACCAAGATAATTATAACATTAAATGATTTATTATATCCACTCAATTTGGATTTGGCACATACAGATATATTTCTATATTTTATATTTTTCTGATGTGAATATAATGCATTTTCTTGAAGTGACAGTTATATCATATGACTTTAGGAAAGCATTTGATAACATTAATTGCAATTTTTCCTGGAAAGATTTTATAAATTTCCTAAACAAATTGTAAATTGCATAGAAAATGTATACAGAAGTACATTTGTATATATTAATGTCAATTGTACACCTACATCACAATTTAGTATTTTAAATGGTATACAACAAAATGGCATTTAGCAGCTACAGTATGCTTGAACTGAATTATATTAACACACAACTGACAAAACAGCGAAACTCAGCAAAGCAAAACTAAAAACAATAAAACTCAAAGCCGTTTTAAAGTAATAAGGAGAACAGCTTGATCCCTTTATTAAATAAACAGAATAGAAAAATGTTAGCGCTTTCATTCTTTAATTTCAACAAAACATCATCAGAAAACCCTTTACATGGGCTGTTAGAACAGCATACACGATAAAAAAGTGCATTATTGGTATGGCATGCAATTGATAGTACATAGATGGCTACATAACTCATTCACAGATGTCCACTTTTATGATAATGTGAATAGTAGCTTAAACATTTTGGACTGGTAATATCTCTTAGGTTATGTAGGATAGCACTCGAAGTAGAGAGGCCAAGGAAAATATGGATGGTTTTCAATTTCTAAATGTTTATTAGCTTGTTTGTGAAATTTAGTTGGTTAGTTTGTTGGCTAGTTGGCTAACTAGTTAGTTAGTTAGTTAGTTAGTTAGTTAGTTAGTTAGTTAGTTAGTTAGTTAGTTAGTTAGTTAGTTAGTTAGTTAGTTAGCTAGACAAACTGGTTGTGAGACCCTTATCAGTCACAACTCGTGTGCTGGTGCACATAGTTTTACATAGATTTTAGTGAAATAAGAAATAGAACTTTTACAGTAATAGTATTCAAAATTTCAATGACATATGTTTCAATATTAACAGAATATAACATTGAATTTATAAGGTAACAATGCACATAAACATATAAGAAGATTTGATTTGTAAGTACATGGTTGAACAAATAACATGCAGGGCAGTTTTTGATAAACAAAAAGGTTATTGTTTCTAAAAGATGCACAGTTTATATGATGCATGTGAGAACAAGTGCTCCATTAGCTGCAGAATGATTATGAAAACAGGCATTTGCTGTCAAAGATGCTTCAGACAAAGGGTAGTAACTGAGGGGCATGGGTAAAATAATGTAAATAGCAAGCATGGTATTCATCTTGACATTCCAACAGCTGGCCCTCCACTTTGTCAAGACAAAACAAAATCTGATGCTTTAATAGTCAGAATCGTGATTGCCAATCTTTATTACAAAGTTACATCCAAGGATATAGACTGTAATCCATGAAAAGGAACTTTGGCAAAGGCCAGTAAAAATTAACTGTAACAACATATATTGGCTGACAAGTGACAACATCAAAGGCCTTTGTGAATACGTTCCACATTATTCATCCCATTTAGACTTTAGCCATACACAATTCCAAATGCAGTTATGGTACAGCATCCTCATATGAATTCACATGCTCCAAATTATCTTAAGGAATACACTGCTTCCTATAACAGGTCAGCATGTGCTAATTTGCTAATACTTGATATAAACTTCACTGTCCTCTAATTAACCACTTATTCAGGATGCTTCTAATATACACAATGTCCCCATGTTAAATATAGATGGTTATGATCATGTCTACAATTGTAACCACATTATTATATGTTCAAGACACAGATGCCATGAAGCTCTTGGCATCCATGTTGAGAATACATAATGGAGGGTCATGACTAGAGACTCGATCATAATTCCTCATAGCGCATGGAGCTTTATGTGCTCCATGTATTAGTGATTACAGAAAAAAAACATATAAAATGTTTTACCAGTTTGAAAGTCAGTTTGTTTGTATCTTTCGGCTTTTCACGGTTAGGGGTCGCCACAGCGGAACTCCGGCCCGCTAATGATTGGTAGTGGATTTGTACGTACCGGGTTACCAGCCCTGATGCACAACCTTCAACAAAGGCATGCCCCATTCACGTATGCCTCCACACAGAAGACGCTCTAGCTGAGAATAGAACGGGACAATGTCTTGCTATGAGGCAACAACGCTACCGCAGCACCACCACCGCAGTAAAGCCCTTAAAGAACACTAACAGTACTCAGTGCCTTGTGCAAGACCCAATATTAACAGCCCTTAGAAAGGTGCTTAACAATTAAGCACCACCACCGCAGTAAAGCCCTTAAAGAACACTAACAGTACTCAGTGCCTTGTGCAAGACCCAATATTAACAGCCCTTAGAAAGGTGCTTAACAATTAAGCACCTTTCTAAGTGCTGTTAATATCAGGTCTTACACCAGAGTAGCTCTTATCAAGGTTGCCTTTATGTTAATATTGGAGTATAGTCACTGTACTCCATGCACAACAGCTTCATTATACATGTTCTATGTACATTCAGTCATTTTGACCATAGCACATTTACTGTAAATGTAAGATAGAATGTAGGAAATCAACTTAACAGGATGCACTAATGGCAGATGTGTGCCTTCTGACTTATCCCTATCAGTTTATCGAAAGAGCGCAAGACCGAAATTTAAACAAACGAGATGAAAACAATGAAACCTTTAAAGGGCAAATGTGCACAAAGTCAAAATTCATACCTTCTACAAACCAGGTGTGAATGTTATACAACTCTTTGTTTCTTGAAACAAGGAAGCATCAGAATGGAGATCATAGTACAGTGAGGATTAGGAAATTCACCCTTTTTAACCACTGTAGTGTGATCTCGGAGTTGGTTTATATAAGTTGCAGGGGGTGGGAGGGTGCATAGGGGGCCTGCTCCTCTGCAAAAACTTAAAAAAAACGGTTGCATTGAAGGTAAAAAGAACAGTACCTTTATTATTTCTTTTGACTGATTGTCAAGCGAAAAGTGCTACATGTATGCCACAGTAGTTGTCATAAATCAGAGGTTAGTTTAAAGGGATATGTGTATTTCTACTGAGTAGTTATGCAAGTAGAAGCGTATTGGATTAACCGTGCTTGTTTCAATGTTGCACATTTCAATTTTGAGCACATTTGTCATTTTAAGGTTTCTTTGTCTTCATCTCGTTCGTTTAAATTTTGGTCTTATATTCTTTCGATAAACTGATAGGTATCCTTCTGATATTCAATGCCTGTGACTCATGTCAAAGTAGTAAGGGTAGTTGGACCATACCACTTAATCAATCAACCGAGGCAGTCTGTATCAGGAAAAAACTCATCTAATGAGTTGGTTTTTGTGCTGAACATTGCTTCTCGTTTAACAGTAATGCATGGGTAATTCGGTTTTTGTGCTGAACATTGCTTCTCGTTTAACAGTAATGCATGAGTAATTCATGGCTGGCTAAGCCCCTTACTCCAAGTCCATATCTGACATCCATCTTTTTAAAGGTCTCTTGCATACATTTTTTCTAAGAGCTGTAAGTTCTTACTCAACTATTCTGTGTAAATTGCATATGATATAGGCACAAGTTTTTTTCCAAACCAGTTACACAACATATGATACAATCCTCATGGTCTTGATATAGCACGATAATTAGAGCTTCAGAAATCCTTAATACTCAATTTAAACTTTCTCTTTCACCCGAAACAGTAAACAATTTATCAAACTCTTTCTGGCATAGATATAGAGACCCAAGATATTGAATTAATAAGTGGCTGTTTTGTTTCAAAATCAAACTCACATGAACTTAGGGTTACCACATGTCCCACTTTGTGAGGGACAGTCCCTCTTTGGGCAGTTGTGTCCTGCAAAAAAATTGTAAAAATGGCAAATGTCCCGAGATTTTAGGACAAAATTATTTCCTATATTTTATGTAATAGTTGCACAAAACAGTTATTCTGTATCTGAACCACATAAATGTTATAAGAAACAGAATAAGCAACTAAAACATTACAAGAATAAGCTTTTATCTAGGCAAAAAAAGTGAAGTTCTGTTCTTTGTACTGGCCGGGAGTATGTTTCAGCCTGCAAAATCTGATGTTTGTCCCAAAAATGTCCCACTTTGGGAATTTGAAAAGGTGGTAACCCTACATGAACTACAATCAGGAACAGTTTGTTCACTACTTTCTTATCAAGTTCTACAGTTTGATCAAGAATTATAGCTTCTTTAGCTTAGGTTTATAACTTTCTAGATCTTACATAAAATATTTTTAGCTAATTTAGACACCCAAAGACTAATATAGCCTTTTGTGTTTTTTTCTTGCCTATTTTCATATTTATTATTATTGCTGCATATATATATATATATGTATATATATATATATATATATATATATATATATATATATATATTGATAGATAGATATAGATATACTTTAAAATAATTAATAAAGTAAAATTAAAATACATATTTTCACTTTCTAGTCTGCCATATACCTTCTTTCCCCACTGGCATTTGAATAGATTTAGTGATATTTGGCTCTATACTACTGGCCTTTTATCAGTTCCACAGGATTTATTTTTGCAAATTTCAGATCAGCAGCATATTTGTATACATTATAAAAGTAGGTAGCTGTAAGTTACTCAACTATACAATGAGTAAAAGGGAAGCTAAGGTGGAACTCTAAAGCAAGTCAACATTCAGTCTACATGAGCTTATATATGGGTACATGAGCTATCCAACACACAGGTGCAGCATGTATTTTTTTTTCCATTTATCTTTATCATTTTTTATGTACCATCTGCCATCTGGTATGCCCTGGAGATCTTTCCTCTTCTGTCTTAGTAGCCATGACATCACCAGAAATCAAATGTTTTTTCAAGGGGCCGAATGTGTAGTAAAAACATCTTGAACTTCGTAAGGGGTAGGCAGCCAGGAGAACTGGTGATCCAGTATAGCACCATGCTAATGGTAGTGAATGCATTTTCACCATTGACTAGATTTTACTCCACTCTAGTGCAGGTCAGGCAGTGATGTCAGTGTGTTTCATGCAGGTCAGCCAGTGATGTCAGTGTGTTTCTGCATACACCCTTCCACAAGAACACTGTGCTCCTGCTTGGCATCGTGCAACCTGGGCTAGAGAGTGTAGGCAAGCTAGAAATAGTGCACAGTACTCCTCCCTGACAATGAGACAGCCCATGAGTACCTGTCCATCCCCTTCCCACACACCTGCCATCTAGTAAAGTAATGGTGAACCTTTTAGGCTCAGTGTATCAAAAATTCAGAATATGTCTATCTTGACTCCACTGGCATGCCCCCCTCAGAAAAAAATAAATTAATTAAATAAATAAATAAAGAAATAAATAAAAATTAAACAGCACAGCTCTCAATATATCAGGGATAAATATCAACAGAATCAGGGACGAATCTAGAAATAAAAGACGGACAGTTTTAAACTGCTAGTACTATTAATTTGTGACACTGACAGAAAAAAATGAGCATGAATTAATGTACATTTTCTGAAGTAAAATAAATATTCTTTGAGTTTAATAACTTCCTTACCTCTACAGCAGTGTTGTTGAACTGGCTCCTGGCACAAAATAATTCAATGCACTTCACATGAGCAATGAATGCAAAAGCAGTTTCTTTGATAACTCAGGTATTGGTGAATGCTGGTGTGTCACCCAAAATATCATGGCGTCACGTTTGACAAATGTCATAGGTTCACTATCACTGCTCTGGTACCTAGTCTGCTAATCAAATACTAATTGTCATTGTTACTGACAAAAGTTCTACCTATGTGCCGATAGATATGCTGGAAGACACAAAGTATATTATTTGGCCATTTGCTCTACCTGCTGAAATATCTGTGCTACAAGAATCTTATAAGTTGAGAGGTTCATGGGTGTATACTAGGCTAATGACCACAAGGGCCTTTTTAAGCCTAGCCATGCATCCTAAATCTCCAATAAGTTTTGGTACCTTTGATAAGTGTAAGGAAGGGCTTGGGAGAGGAAACATTTACAAGGAAGAGTCTGGGAGAAGAACCATTTACAAGCTGTCTGTGTCCACTAGAGACATATGTACCAAACTAGGAATGAATTTCTTGTTCCCCATCTAGTTGTCCAAGTTACACTTGAATTGGGTTAGGGAAGGAATTCTGCTTCATATGGAATGGATGGGGAGCCTGGGGTAGTCCTTGGATACATACCTGTATCTCCAGCAGGTTCTATTTATATCACAGGTGAGGTTTAACTCTTTAGAATGGGTAATTATGGTGCTGTTTGTTTTGTGGATATGCAGGAAGTCCATCAGAGAACGATCTGACAATGCCTTATATACCAGACATAGATCTCCCCTCAACAAGCTGTAGGAGACAGAATACAGGGATAGGGTGTTGAGGCAGTCTGTATAGAATATGTTACTTATGCCCTGTATTCTTTTAGTGAGGAAGCTCTGTGGACATTCCATTTGTTGGATATGCCTGGTTACGTACATACCAAAGGGATATTGTACGCAATCAATGATAGGTCTGATGAATGCTGAATACTGTGGAATAATGACTTCCTTTGACCTAGATGCCATACCTTTTTTTATAAGTTGTGCAACACAGAATGATTTTCTCACTACTGTAGACACGTGATGGTCAAAGGCTAGATTACACTCTATGTGCATCCCCAAGTCTCTAACTACTGGGTCAATATGATAGTTACCCAGAGTGGATGACTTCCTGAAGGATACTATTATGCATTTCTTGGCATTTAGTTTTAGTCCATGGCTCTGGCACCAGTTCTTTGTCTGTGTCAGCCCTTCCTGGAGAATATTTGTGTCAATGGGTGATTCAATGACAGCTCCTAATTTGCAATTATCTGCAAATTTAGTCAGCCAGCGGCCATTGACATTGGCCTTGACTTCAGAGAAGTAAATGTCAAAAACAAGCAATCCCAAGACCTATCTCTGAGAGAACTTCTCTTCTGAATGGCCTCTTTGTAGAGGTGGGGTCCTGAATTCCTGGTCCTATCTGTGAGCCAGATGGCTATCCATTAGGTAACATAAGGGTGTGTACCTAACCTCTTAAGTTTGTCAACAATGCTTGAGTGGGGGATTGTATCAAATGCCTTGGCCAGGTCAAGGTAGGCAGTGTGAACCATTGTGTCCAAAGCCATTGTTTTGGGTGACCTTCTCAAAGAAGTCCACCGGGTTGAGGCTGGCATAATGGTCAAGGTGTTTACCTTACAGACACACGATGCAGGGCTTGATTCTCATGTGGGGTAATTGGCTAGGCTTAAAATGGCCTACAAGGTCAGTTAGCCTAGTACTAATCTATGAATCTGTAAAATATATAAAAAAGTAGCCAAACACATTCATATATAATAAGAGAAGGGTTAATGGATTTTATTATTCCTGTCTACCATGGGGCTACATCAAAATCAGAGAAATAAGTTTCAGAAATGTTATTATTTTTACTTATTTTAACATAGCTTTTATTGTTTATTTCATGAAATATTGCTCAAGCATAATTTTTAAAGATGAAGTGATTAGTACTAGATGCAGGGTTCAGGAAATAATAACTTCTCAAGTAATCCTGTTAATCACTGCCAGCAGAGAAAATTTTAGAGGATGTTATATCCTGCTATGTCTGCTGACACCGTAACAAACTCAGCAATTACATCAACACACAGGCTTTCAGTAAGCCAGAAGTATGCAGTTAAAAGAAAACCATGTACGGAGGCGAGATTGGAAGAAAATCCTAGTTAACATATTAAAAATAATTAGTTCTTACAAAACTGTCATTGTATCCATGCATTTAAATTGTGTGTTGAAAGGTGCAAGCTGTGCCAGTGCAGGGATTCCATAAAATTCTCCTTTAACATGCCAGTGTGTATTTGTTAAATGACTGCTCGCTGTGGGTGTCATTTTTTAAAGTGCAGAAAATGCTGTACACTGTGAGTAAAAAATCCAAAGTATCTGCAGCTGATTCTGCGTGAGATTTCTGACTCTACAATAATAAGAACACCAGGGCACCATTGCTACCACCAACATATGCAGTTCTAATATCATAGCTGTTATATTTAATTATCAGGTATACACTAGGTCAGCTGCATAACAAGGTTCTGGGAAGGTTAAGCAATTAGCTGTCAAAAGTCAAAAAGAGAAGCTATTGCATCTGTTGTTCATGAAACAGCTCAAGGAAAGACTTAACAAAGAAAGTTGAAATGGTCCCTTATTCAGTCACCAGGTTATGATTAATACTATTGAGATAATTTAGAGAGAGAGATGCCACAGTAGATGCACGAGTTGCTTATTTATTAAGCTACAAGATAATTTAATAAGAATTGCCATAGTGGATACTCTGAGAATATTTATTTGTGTATGTTTCACTCTGTAGCATCACTGTTGTCAGCTTTGTTTTACCCCTAACTAGCCACAACCTTTGCATTTGGATCAGAATCACTGACTGCTTTGTGCCCACAGTTAATCCATGCTATGGTTAAAGTAAATTTTTCTTGGAAAATCTAAACAGTTCAAGCCAGAAATGAACCCAGAACCCAAAAAGTGGTAGTAGTGAACAAAGACATGGGATTTCATCAGAGACTGGGAAAATCATGTCCTTCGTCCATTCATCCCAATCCTAGTAAAGATCACTTCATTGCTAAACATCATAACCTTGGCCAATGAATGTAAACTTACAGAAATGGATTTGAAATAAAAAAAGTGATAAATTCACCCTCCTAATCTAGAGAGAGAGCTATGTCCCAGAACCATCTACTCATATATTACCATCCCACGGTTATGCCACCTTGGAGAAAAGGAATGCTCCATTAACTCAAAACTACTTCTGCAATTCTACATTTAGTTACAAATGTAGTAACATCTCTTGGTTCATGTAAGTCAGTGTGAGCTTTCCCAAACAAATCAGACTACACTGTACCTCTGTGCTTCAACAGATCTTAGAGCCACCTTTATGATAATTTGTGCATTTAAGGCTGACCCAGGCGTACACTGTGCTGCTACTAGACACTGTTTGTACTTGGGTAATATTGCAGTACCTCTCGTCTTGGCAGAGGTTACTAGGTATTTCCATTCCATTCTTCAGTCTACCAACACAGGGGCTTGCCAGCTTTGCAGATAAGAATGATATTCTGTGTCACCTTCCAATACAAACTGTCTCACATACAGACTTTCCTAAGTTAGCATCCTCAGCAAAGATTGCCACACTGCTTTACTGATCACTGGCTAAAACTGGCAAAACTGAATTTCTATCATCAGCCTCACAAAGATTTCCACACACTGCTTTACTGATCACTGGCTAAAACTGTCACACTTGAATTTCTGAAAATGAGTTTTATGCACAGAAGCAATGTGTGTGTTATATATGACATACAGTTCTTTGTATACATGCAGATTTCCAAAATCATTCAGTTTCAATTATATGAATACCATGCTGTCCATGGATAACATTGTTTTGCACACATACAGTAGATATATTCAGTAAAGATTTGAAAATGTGATAGTTGGACTAAGCAGAGACTCTTTCTGAGACATGAATCACACGCAATGCAAAAAATACATAAAAGTTTAGAATTACGGGTACAATGACAGATTTTATACACTTCTGAGTTTCCATGCTTACATTTACATAATATAATTTTGTCACCTGTGAGCATTCTGAATACATGAAGAAGGTTATTGGTGAACTTGCTTAGGTTGGTAAAATACCAGCTATGATGTCATCTGTATAATTTGAGCTTGATATTAGCTGTAGGGATGTGGCTGAGGGTAATTTGGCAAACCAATCAGTGGTAGTTGGTAAAAATAGAACTACTGATTTGGAGACCATAATGTCTTTTTTAAAAGAGGGGGCATCTTATAGGCTCAATACTGTATTAAATGGTATATGTTTAGAGAACACCTAAAGGCCATGAAGGAGGGAGCGATAAGCCAAAAAAACTTCAGACGAAAATGATGTGTCGAGTTATGACCTCTACTTTACTTTTTTTTTTATTTTATTTTAATTTTTTTTTACTGGGTTAGTATTGATAGGCATGTTTGATGGAGACGCAAAGCGGTATTCAGACTGAATAGGGGTAACCTGGCGAGGACTCTGGTGAATGTCACCTACTCTGTTCAGTAACTGGCATGGATCTGGCCAGGGCTCTAGTGAATGTCACTTACATTGTTCAGTAACTGGCATGGATCTGGCCAGGACTCTGGTGAATATCACCTATTCTGCTCAGTAACTGGCATGGAGCTGGCCAGGATTCTGGGGAATGTCACTTACTCTGTTCAGTAACTGACATGGATCTGGCGAGGACTCTGGTGAATGTCTCTTACTCTGCTCAGTAACTGGCATGGATCTGGCCAGGACTCTGGTGAATTCCTCCTACTTTGTTCAGTACCTGCCATGGATCTGGCCTGGATTCTGGTGAATGTCACCTACTCTGTTCAGTAACTGGCATGGATCTGGCAAGGGCTCTGGTGAATGTCACTTACTCTGTTCAGTACCTGGCATGAATCTGGCCAGGACTCTGGTGAATGTCACCTACTCTGTTCAATAACTAGCATGGAGCTGGCCAGGACTCATGAATGTCACTTACTCTGTTCAGTAACTGGTATGGATCTGGCCAGGACACTGGTGAATGTCACCTACTCTGTTCAGTAACTGGCATGGAGCTGGCCAGGACTCTGGTGAATGTCACTTACTCTATTCAGTAACTGGCATGGATCTGGCCAGGACTCTGGTGAATGTCTCTTACTCTGCTCAGTAATTGGCATGGATCTGGACAGTACTCTGGTGAATGTCTCCTACTTTGTTCAGTAACTGCCATGGATCTGGCCTGGACTCTGGTGAATGCCACCTACTCTGTTCAGTAACTGGCATAGATCTGGCCAGGGATCTGGTGAATGTCACCTACTGTGTTCAGTAACTGGCATGGATCTGGCCAGGACTCTGGTGAATGTCACTTACTCTGTTCAGTAACTGGCATGGATCTGGCCAGGACTCTGGTGAATGTCACCTACTCTGTTCAGTAACTGGCATGGAGCTGGCCAGGACTCTGGTGAATGTCACTTACACTGTTCAGTAACTGGCATGGATCTGACCAGGACTCTGGTGAATGTGACTTACTCTGTTCAGTAACTGGTATGGATCTGGCCAGGGCTCTGGTGAATGTCAGCTACTGTGTTCAGTAACTGCCTGGATCTGGCCATGACTGTGGGGAATGTCACCTACTCTGTTCAGTAACTGGCATGGAGCTGGCCAGGACACTGGTAAATGTCACTTACTCTGTTCAGTAACTGGCATGGATCTGGCCAAGACTCTGGTGAATGTCACCTACTCTGCTCAGTAACTGGCATGGATCTGGCCAGGGCTCTGGTGAATGTCACCTACTCTGTTCTATAACTGGCATGGATCTGGCCAGGGCTCTGGTGAATGTCACCTACTCTGTTCGGTAACTGGCACAGAGCTGGCCAGGACTCTGGTGAATATCACCTACTCTGTTCAGTAACTGGCAGGGATCTGGCCAGGGCAGTGGTGAATGTCACCAACTGTGTTCAGTAACTGGCATGGAGCTGGCCAGGACTCTGGTGAATGTCACTTACTCTGTTCAGTAACTGGCATGAATCTGGCAAGGACTCTGGTGAATGTCACTTACACTGTTCAGTAACTGGCATGGATCTGGCCAGGACTCTGGTGAATGTCACTTACTCTGTTCAGTAACTGGTATGGATCTGGCCAGGGCTCTGGTGAATGTCAGCTACTGTGTTCAGTAACTGCCTGGATCTGGCCATGACTCTGGGGAATGTCACCTACTCTGTTCAGTAACTGGCATGGAGCTGGCCAGGACTCTGGTGAATGTCACTTACTCTGTTCAGTAACTGGCATGGATCTGGCCAAGACTCTGGTGAATGTCACTTACTCTGTTCAGTAACTGGCATGGATCTGGCCAGGGATCTGGTGAATGTCACCAACTCTGTTCAAGAACTAGCATGGAGCTGGCCAGACCTCATGAATGTCACTTACTCTTTTCAGTAACTTGCATGGATCTGTCAAGGGTTCTGGTGAATTTCACTTACTCTGTTCAGTAACTGGCATGGATCTGGCCAGGACTCTGGTGAATGTCTCTTACTCTGCTTGGTAACTGGCATGGATCTGGACAGGACTCTGGTGAATGTCTCCTACTTTGTTCAGTAACTGCCATGGATCTGGCCCAGCCTCTGGTGAATGTCACCTACTGTGTTCAGTACCTGGCATGGATCTGGCCAGGACTCTGGTGAATCTCACCTACTCTGTTCAGTAACAAGCATGGAGCTGGCCAGGACTCTGGTGAATGTCACTTACTCTGTTCAGTAACTGGCACGGATCTGGCCAGGACTCTGGTGAATGTCACCTACTCTGTTCAGTAACAGGCATGGATCTTGCCAGGGCTCTGGTGAATGTCACTTACTTTGTTCAGTAACTGGCATGGATCTTGCCAGGACTCTGGTGAATGTCACTTACTCTGTTCAGTAACTGGCATGGAGCTGGCCAGGACTCTGGTGAATGTCACTTACTCTGTTCAGTAACTGACATGGAACTGGCCAGGACTCTGGTGAATGTCTCTTACTCTGCTCAGTAACTGGCATGGATCTGGACAGGACTCTGGTGAATGTCTTCTACTTTGTTCAGAACCTGCCATGGATCTGGCCTGGACTCTGGTGAATGTCACCTACTCTGTTCAGTAACTGGCATGGAGATGGCCAGGGCTCTGGTGAATGTCACCTACTCTGTTCAGTAAATGGGATGGATCTGGCCACGACTCTGGTGAATGTCACCTACTCTGTTCAGTAACTGGCATGGATCTGGCCAGGACTCTGGTGAATGTCACCTACTCTGCTCAGTAACTGGCATGGATCTGGCCAAGACTCTGGTGAATGTCACCTACTCTGTTCAGTAACTGGTATGGATCTGGACAGGACTCTGGTGAATGTCTCCTACTTTGTTCAGTATCTGCCATGGATCTGGCCTGGACTCTGGTGAATGTCACCTACTCTGTTCAGTAAGTGGCATGGATCTGGCCAGGACTCTGATGAATGTCACCTACTCTGTTCAGTAACTGGCATTGATCTGACCAGGACTCTGGTGAATGTCACCTACTCTGCTCAGTAACTGGCATGGATCTGGCCAGGGCTCTGGTGAATGTCACCTACTCTGTTCAGTAACTGGCATGGATCTTGCCAGGGTTCTGGTGAATGTAACCTACTGTGTTCAGTAACTGGCATGAAGCTGGCCAGGACTCTGGTGAATGTCACTTACTCTGTTCAGTAACTGGCATGGATCTGGCCAGGACTCTGGTGAATGTCACTTACTCTGTTCAGTATCTGGCATGGAACTGGCCAGGGCTCTGGTGAATGTCAGCTACTGTGTTCAGTAACTGCCATGGATCTGGCCAGGACTCTGGTGAATGTCACCTACTCTGTTCAGTAACAGGCATGGAGCTGGCCAGGACTCTGGTGAATGTCACCTACTTTGCTCAGTAACTGGCATGGAGCTGGCCAGGACTCTGGTGAATGTCCCTTACTCTCTTCAGTAACTGGCATGGATCTGGCCAAGACTCTGGTGAATGTCACTTACTCTGTTTAGTAATTGGCATGAATCTGGCCAGGGATCTGGTTAATGTCACCAACTCTGTTCAATAACTAGCATGGAGCTGGCCAGACCTCATGAATGTCACTTACTCTGTTCAGTAGCTGGCATGGATCTGGCCAGGGATCTGGTGAATGTCACCTACTCTGTTCAGTAACTGGCATGGAACTGGATAGGACTCTGGTGAATGTCACCTACTCTGTTCAATAACTAGCATGGAGCTGGTCAGGACTCATGAATGTCCCTTACTCTGTTCAGTAACTGGCATGGATCTGGCCTGGACTCTGGTGAATGTCACCTACTTAGTTCAGTAACTGGCATGGAGCTGGCCAGGACTCTGGTGAATGTCACTTACTCTATTCAATAACTGGCATGGATCTGGCCAGGACTCTGGTGAATGTCTCTTACTCTGCTTGGTAACTGGCATGGATCTGGACAGGACTCTGGTGAATGTCACCTACTCTGTTCAGTAACAAGCATGGAGCTGGCCAGGACTCTGGTGAATGTCACTTACTCTGTTCAGTAACTGGCACGGATCGGGCCAGGACTCTGGTGAATGTCACCTACTCTGTTCAGTAACAGGCATGGATCTTGCCAGGGCTCTGGTGAATGTCACTTACTTTGTTCAGTAACAGGCATGGATCTTGCCAGGGCTCTGGTGAATGTCACTTACTTTGTTCAGTAACTGGCATGGATCTGGCCAGGACTCTGGTGAATGTCACCTACTCTGTTCAGTAACTGGCATGGAGCTGGCCAGGACTCTGGTGAATGTCTCTTACTCTGCTCAGTAACTGGCATGGATCTGGACAGGACTCTGGTGAATGTCTTCTACTTTGTTCAGAACCTGCCATGGATCTGGCCTGGACTCTGGTGAATGTCACCTACTCTGTTCAGTAACTGGCATGGAGATGGCCAGGGCTCTGGTGAATGTCACCTACTCTGTTCAGTAACTGGCATGGAGATGGCCAGGGCTCTGGTGAATGCCACCTACTCTGTTCAGTAAATGGCATGGATCTGGCCACGACTCTGGTGAATGTCACCTACTCTGTTCTGTAACTGGCATGGATCTGGCCAGGACTCTGGTGAATGTCACCTACTCTGCTCAGTAACTGGCATGGATCTGGCCTAGACTCTGGTGAATGTCACCTACTCTGTTCAGTAACTGGTATGGATCTGGACAGGACTCTGGTGAATGTCTCCTACTTTGTTCAGTATCTGCCATGGATCTGGCCTGGACTCTGGTGAATGTCACCTACTCTGTTTAGTAAGTGGCATGGATCTGGCCAGGACTCTGATGAATGTCACCTACTCTGTTCAGTAACTGGCATGGATCTGACCAGGACACTGGTGAATGTCACCTACTCTGCTCAGTAACTGGCATGGATCTGGCCAGGGCTCTGGTGAATGTCACCTTCTCTGTTCAGTAACTGGCATGGATCTTGCCAGGGTTCTGGTGAATGTAACCTACTGTCTTCAGTAACTGGCATGAAGCTGGCCAGGACTCTGGTGAATGTCACTTACTCTGTTCAGTAACTGGCATGGATCTGGCCAGGACTCTGGTGAATGTCACTTACTCTGTTCAGTATCTGGCATGGAACTGGCCAGGGCTCTGGTGAATGTCAGCTACTGTGTTCAGTAACTGCCATGGATCTGGCCAGGACTCTGGTGAATGTCACCTACTCTGTTCAGTAACAGGCATGGAGCTGGCCAGGACTCTGGTGAATGTCACCTACTTTGTTCAGTAACTGACATGGAACTGGCCAGGACTCTGGTGAATGTCTCTTACTCTGCTCAGTAACTGGCATGGATCTGGACAGGACTCTGGTGAATGTCTCCTACTTTGTTCAGTACCTGCCATGGATCTGGCCTGGACTCTGGTGAATGTCACCTACTCTGTTCAGTAACAGGCATGGATCTTGCCAGGACTCTGGTGAATGTCACCTACTCTGTTCAGTAACTGGCATGGAGCTGGCCAGGACTCTGGTGAATGTCACTTACTCTGTTCAGTAACTGACATGGAACTGGCCAGGACTCTGGGGAATGTCTCTTACTCTGCTCAGTAACTGGCATGGATCTGGACAGGACTCTGGTGAATGTCTTCTACTTTGTTCAGAACCTGCCATGGATCTGGCCTGGACTCTGGTGAATGTCACCTACTCTGTTCAGTAACTGGCATGGAGATGGCCAGGGCTCTGGTGAATGTCACCTACTCTGTTCAGTAAATGGCATGGATCTGGCCACGACTCTGGTGAATGTCACCTACTCTGTTCAGTAATTGGCATGGATCTGGCCAGGACTCTGGTGAATGTCACCTACTCTGCTCAGTAACTGGCATGGATCTGGCCTAGACTCTGGTGAATGTCACCTACTCTGTTCAGTAACTGGTATGGATCTGGACAGGACTCTGGTGAATGTCTCCTACTTTGTTCAGTATCTGCCATGGATCTGGCCTGGACTCTGGTGAATGTCACCTACTCTGTTTAGCAAGTGGCATGGATCTGGCCAGGACTCTGATGAATGTCACCTACTCTGTTCAGTAACTGGCATGGATCTGACCAGGACTCTGGTGAATGTCACCTACTCTGCTCAGTAACTGGCATGGATCTGGCCAGGGCTCTGGTGAATGTCACCTTCTCTGTTCAGTAACTGGCATGGATCTTGCCAGGGTTCTGGTGAATGTAACCTACTGTGTTCAGTAACCGGCATGAAGCTGGCCAGGACTCTGGTGAATGTCACTTACTCTGTTCAGTAACTGGCATGGATCTGGCCAGAACTCTGGTGAATGTCATTTACTCTGTTCAGTATCTGGCATGGAACTGGCCAGGGCTCTGGTGAATGTCAGCTACTGTGTTCAGTAACTGCCATGGATCTGGCAAGGACTCTGGTGAATGTCACCTACTCTGTTCAGTAACAAGCATGGAGCTGGCCAGGACTCTGGTGAATGTCACCAACTTTGTTCAGTAACTGGCATGGAGCTGGCCAGGACTCTGGTGAATGTCCCTTACTCTCTTCAGTAACTGGCATGGATCTGGCCAAGACTCTGGTGAATGTCACTTACTCTGTTCAGTAACTGGCATGGATCTGGCCAGGGATCTGGTGAATGTCACCAACTCTGTTCAATAACTAGCATGGAGCTGGCCAGACCTCATGAATGTCACTTACTCTGTTCAGTAGCTGGCATGGATCTGGCCAGGGATCTGGTGAATGTCACCTACTCTGTTCAGTAACTGGCATGGAACTGGATAGGACTCTGGTGAATGTCACCTACTCTGTTCAATAACTAGCATGGAGCTGGTCAGGACTCATGAATGTCCCTTACTCTGTTCAGTAACTGGCATGGATCTGGCCTGGACTCTGGTGAATGTCACCTACTTAGTTCAGTAACTGGCATGGAGCTGGCCCGGCCTCTGGTGAATGTCACCTACTGTGTTCAGTACCTGGCATGAATCTGGCCAGGACTCTGGTGAATGTCACCTACTCTGTTCAGTAACAAGCATGGAGCTGGCCAGGACTCTGGTGAATGTCACTTACTCTGTTCAGTAACTGGCACGGATCTGGCCAGGACTCTGGTGAATGTCACCTACTCTGTTCAGTAACAGGCATGGATCTTGCCAGGGCTCTGGTGAATGTCAATTACTTTGTTCAGTAACAGGCATGGATCTTGCCAGGGCTCTGCTGAATGTCACTTACTTTGTTCAGTAACTGGCATGGAGCTGGCCAGGACTCTGGTGAATGTCTCTTACTCTGCTCAGTAACTGGCATGGATCTGGACAGGACTCTGGTGAATGTCTTCTACTTTGTTCAGAACCTGCCATGGATCTGGCCTGGACTCTGGTGAATGTCACCTACTCTGTTCAGTAACTGGCATGGAGATGGCCAGGGCTCTGGTGAATGTCACCTACTCTGTTCAGTAACAAGCATGGAGCTGGCCAGGACTCTGGTGAATGTCACTTACTCTGTTCAGTAACTGGCACGGATCTGGCCAGGACTCTGGTGAATGTCACCTACTCTGTTCAGTAAGAGGCATGGATCTTGCCAGGGCTCTGGTGAATGTCACTTACTTTGTTCAGTAACAGGCATGGATCTTGCCAGGGCTCTGGTGAATGTCACTTACTTTGTTCAGTAACTGGCATGGATCTGGCCAGGACTCTGGTGAATGTCACCTACTCTGTTCAGTAACTGGCATGGAGCTGGCCAGGACTCTGGTGAATGTCTATTACTCTGCTCAGTAACTGGCATGGATCTGGACAGGACTCTGGTGAATGTCTTCTACTTTGTTCAGAACCTGCCATGGATTTGGCCTGGACTCTGGTGAATGTCACCTACTCTGTTCAGTAACTGGCATGGAGATGGCCAGGGCTCTGGTGAATGTCACCTACTCTGTTCAGTAACTGACATGGATCTGGCCAGGACTCTGGTGAATGTCACCTACTCTGCGCAGTAACTGGCATGGATCTGGCCTAGACCCTGGTGAATGTCACCTACTCTGTTCAGTAACAGGCATGGAGCTGGCCAGGACTCTGGTGAATGTCACCTACTTTGTTCAGTAACTGGCATGGAGCTGGCCAGGACTCTGGTGAATGTCCCTTACTCTCTTCAGTAACTGGCATGGATCTGGCCAAGACTCTGGTGAATGTCACTTACTCTGTTCAGTAATTGGCATGGATCTGGCCAGGGATCTGGTGAATGTCACCAACTCTGTTCAATAACTAGCATGGAGCTGGCCAGACCTCATAAATGTCACTTACTCTGTTCAGTAGCTGGCATGGATCTGGCCAGGGATCTGGTGAATGTCACCTACTCTGTTCAGTAACTGGCATGGAACTGGATAGGACTCTGGTGAATGTCACCTACTCTGTTCAATAACTAGCATGGAGCTGGTCAGGACTCATGAATGTCCCTTACTCTGTTCAGTAACTGGCATGGATCTGGCCTGGACTCTGGTGAATGTTACCTACTTAGTTCAGTAACTGGCATGGAGCTGGCCAGGACTCTGGTGAATGTCACTTACTCTATTCAATAACTGGCATGGATCTGGCCAGGACTCTGGTGAATGTCTCTTACTCTGCTTGGTAACTGGCATGGATCTGGACAGGACTCTGGTGAATGTCTCCTACTTTGTTCAGTAACTGCCATGGATCTGGCCCGGCCTCTGGTGAATGTCACCTACTGTGTTCAGTACCTGGCATGGATCTGGCCAGGGATCTGGTGAATGTCACCTACTGTGTTTAGTACCTGGCATGGATCTGGCCAGGACTCTGGTGAATGTCACCTACTCTGTTCAGTAACAAGCATGGAGCTGGCCAGGACTCTGGTGAATGTCACTTACTCTGTTCAGTAACTGGCATGGATCTTGCCAGGGCTCTGGTGAATGTCACTTACTTTGTTCAGTAACTGGCATGGATCTGGCCAGGACTCTGGTGAATGTCACCTACTCTGTTCAGTAACAGGCATGGATCTTGCCAGGGCTCTGGTGAATGTCACTTACTTTGTTCAGTAACTGGCATGGATCTGGCCAGGACTCTGGTGAATGTCACCTACTCTGTTCAGTAACTGGCATGGAGCTGGCCAGGACTCTGGTGAATGTCACTTACTCTGTTCAGTAACTGACATGGAACTGGCCAGGACTCTGGTGAATGTCTCTTACTCTGCTCAGTAACTGGCATGGATCTGGACAGGACTCTGGTGAATGTCACTTACTTTGTTCAGTAACTGCCATGGATCTGGCCAGGACTCTGGTGAATGTCACCTCCTCTGTTCCATAACTGGCATGGATCTGGCCAGGGCTCTGGTGAATGTCACCTACTGTGTTCAGTAACTGCCATGGATCTGGCCAGGACTCTGGTGAATGTCACCTACTCTGTTCGGTAACTGGCATGGAGCTGCCCAGGACTCCGGTGAATATCACCTACTCTGTTCAGTAACTGGCATGGATCTGGCCAGGGCTCTGGTGAATGACACCAACTGTGTTCAGTAACTGGCACTGAGCTGGCCATGACTCTGGTGAATGTCACTTACTCTGTTTAGTAACTGGCATGGATCTGGCCAGGACTCTGGTGAATGTCACCTACTCTGTTCAGTAACTAGCATGGAGCTGGCCAGGACTCTGGTGAATGTCATCTACTCAGTTCAGTGACTGGCATGGTGCTGGCCAGGACTCTGGTGAATGTCACTTACACTGTTCAGTAACTGGCATGGATCTGGCCAGGACTTTGGTGAATGTCACCTACTCTGTTCAGTAACTGGCATGGATCTTGCCAGGGCACTGGTGAATGTCTCCTACTTTGTTCAGTAACTGCCATGGATCTGGCCAGGATTCTGGTGAATGTCACCTACTCTGTTCAGTGACTGGAATTGTGCTGGCCAGGACTCTGGTGAATGTCACTTACACTGTTCAGTAACTGGCATGGATCTGACCAGGAATCTGGTGAATGTCACCTACTCTGTTCAGTAACTGGCATGGATCTTGCCAGGGCTCTGGTGAATGTCTCCTACTTTGTCCAGTAACTGCCATGGATCTGGCCTAGACTCTGGTGAATGTCACCTACTCTGTTCAGTAACTGGTATGGATCTGGTGTATGTCTCCTACTTTGTTCAGTATCTGCCAAGATCTGGCCTGGACTCTGGTGAATGTCACCTACTCTGTTCAGTAAGTGGCATGGATCTGGCCAGGACTCTGATGAATGTCACCTACTCTGTTCAGTAACTGGCATGGATCTGACCAGGACTCTGGTGAATGTCACCTACTCTGTTCAGTAACTGGCATGGATCTGGCCAGGGCTCTGGTGAATGTCACCTACTCTGTTCAGTAACTGGCATGGATCTTGCCAGGGCTCTGGTGAATGTAACCTACTGTGTTCAGTAACTGGCATGAAGCTGGCCAGGACTCTGGTGAATGTCACTTACTCTGTTCAGTAACTGGCATGGAACTGGCCAGGACTCTGGTGAATGTCACTTACTCTGTTCAGTAACTGGCATGGAACTGGCCAGGGCTCTGGTGAATGTCAGCTACTGTGTTCAGTAACTGCCATGGATCTGGCCAGGACTCTGGTGAATGTCACCTACTCTGTTCAGTAACAGGCATGGAGCTGGCCAGGACTCTGGTGAATGTCACCTACTCTGTTCAGTAACTGGCATGGATCTGGCCAGGACTCTGGTGAATGTCACCTACTCTGGTTTTTTTTTTTTTTTTTTTTTTTTATATTTTAATTTTTTTTACTTTGGTTAGTATTGATAGGCATGTTTGATGGAGACCCAAAGTGGTATTCAAACTGAATAGGGGTAACCTGGCCAGGACTCTGGTGAATGTCATCTACTCTGTTCAGTAACTGGCATGGATCTGTCCAGGGCTCTGGTGAATGTCACTTACTCTGTTCAGTAACTGGCACGGATCTGGCCAGGGATCTGGTGAATGCCACCTACTCTGTTCAGTAACTGGCATGGATCTGGCCAGGACTCTGGTGAGTGTCTCTTACTCTGCTCGGTAACTGGCATGGATCTGGACAGGACGCTGGTGAATGTCTCCTACATTGTTCAGTAACTGCCATGGATCTGGCCTGGAATCTGGTGAATGTCACCTACTGTGCTCAGTAACTGGCATGGATCTGGCCAGGGATCTGGTGAATGTCACCTACTGTGTTCAGTAACTGGCATGGAGCTGGCCAGGACTCTGGTGAATGTCACTTACTCTGTTCAGTAACTGGTACGGATCTGGCCAGGACTCTGGTGAATATCACCTACTCTGTTCAGTAACTGGCATGGATCTTGCCAGGGCTCTGGTGAATGTCACTTACTTTGTTCAGTAACTGGCATGGATCTGGCCAGGACTCTAGTGAATGTCACCTTCTCTGTTCAGTAACTGGCATGGAGCTGGCCAGAACTCTGGTGAATGTCACTTACTCTGTTCAGTAACTGACATGGATCTCGCCAGGACTCTGGTGAATGTCTCTTACTTTGCTCAGTAACTGGCATGGATCTGGACAGGACTCTGGTGAATGTCTCTTCATTTGTTCAGTACCTGCCATGGATCTGGCCAGGACTCTGGTGAATGTCACCTACGCTGTTTATTAACTGGCATGGATCTGGCCAGGACTCTGATGAATGTCACCTACTCTGCTCAGTAACTGTCACTGATCTGGCCAGGACTCTGGTGAATGTCACCTCCTCTGTTCCGTAACTGGCATGGATCTGGCCAGGGCTCTGGTGAATGTCACCTACTGTGTTCAGTAACTGCCATGGATCTGGCCAGGACTCTGGTGAATGTCACCTACTCTGTTCGGTAACTGGCATGGAGCTGGCCAGGACTCTGGTGAATGTCACCAACTGTGTTCAGTAACTGGCATGGAGCTGGCCAGGACTCTGGTGAATGTCACCTACTCTGTTCAGTAACTGGCATGGATCTTGCCAGGGCTCTGGTGAATGTCTCCTTCTTTGTTCAGTAAGTGCCATGGATCTGGCCTGGACTCTGGTGAATGTCACCTACTCTGTTCAGTAACTGGCATGGATCTGGGCAGGACTCTGGTGAATGTTACTTACTCTGTTCAGTAACTGGCATGGAACGGGCCAGGGCTCTGGTGAATGTCAGCTACTGTGTTCAGTAACTGCCATGGATCTGGCCAGAACTCTGGTGAATGTCACCTACTCTGTTCAGTAACTGGCATGGAGCTAGCCAGGACTCTGGTGAATGTCACCTACTTTGTTCAGTAACTGGTATGGAGCTGGCCAGGACTCTGGTGAATGTCACCTACTCTGTTCAGTAACTGGCATGCATCTGGCCAAGACTCTGGTGAATGTCATCTGCTCTGTTCAGTAACTGGCATGGATCTGGCCAGGGCTCTGGTGAATGTCTCTTACTCTGTTCAGTAACTGGCATGGATCTGGCCAGAACTCTGGTGAATTTCACCTACTCTGTTCAGTAACTGGCATGGAGCTGGCCAGGACTCTGGTGAATGTCACTTACTCTTTTCAGTAACTGGCATGGATCTGGCCAGGACTCTGGTGAATGTCATCTACTCTGTTCAGTAACTGGCATTGAGCTGGCCAGGACTCTGGTGAATGTCTCTTACTCTGCTCAGTAACTGGCATGGATCTGGACAGGACTCTGGTCAATGTCTCCTACTTTGTTCAGTACCTGCCATGGATCTGGCCAGGACACTGGTGAATGTCACCTACTCTGTTCAGTAACTGGCATGGAGCTGGCCAGGACTCTGGTGAATGTCACCTACTCTGTTCAGTAACTTGCTTGGATCTGGCCAGGACTCTGGTGAATGTCACTTACTCTTTTCAGTAACTGGCATGGATCTGGCCAGGACTCTGGTGAATGTCATCTACTCTGTTCAGTAACTGGCATTGAGCTGGCCAGGACTCTGGTGAATGTCACCTACTCTGTTCAGTAAATGGCATGGATCTGGCCAGGACTCTGGTGAATGTCACCTACTCTGTTCGGTAACTGGCATGAGAATTTTGCATCTGCCTGAGTTTCCACAAACTCATGTAGATGGGACCTCATTTTAACATCTCATCCAAACTATAGCACCTTAGGAGTGCAACACCCCCTGTATTGTAGCATATTAGTCTTAGCACTGGAACATGAATAAAAACTTCTTCTACCGTGTGAAATTACCTTCTGTCCTTTCCCACATCATATGTGAGTGTACTATCTGCTTTGCTAATCACAATGCAGATTAGCTCTGCTTAGAAACTGGGAACATAGCATGGGTTTGACCTAATTTTGCAAGTTTCTTCCCTGATGAAAAACTTGTGTCAGTTGGGAAAAGTGGTCATTTTGCTTATATTTGAAATGACAGAAGCATTAGTGAGAAATAGAAAGGAGAGAAGACTTCATAAGTAAGTCTGGGGGAAGATGTTTCCACATGCACCAGTGTCAACCAGTTTTAGTGCAGTTAATTACATCATTAAATATGGTTAGGGTGGTAATTAAATGTAAAATAACAAAAATGGAATTAATAAAAAATGCTTTTACAGGAGTTAAGACCCCCACACTGAACAAAGTGAGAAGTCTCACTCCTGTACTCATCTACTAATAGATTTTCTCTCCCAAAGTGTCGCATTTTAGAAAGTGAATGCCCAGCCCAATTAGTTTAAATCCTTTTCTGCAATGTAACATGGGGTTAGAGAGTGATGGTCCTTCCTTGATGCTAATGTGTATTAAAAGCACAGATTTTACAAACTAACACGTGCAGAGCACTCAGACCACTAACACAGTGCAGAGTATAGAAATGTACACTACTAATGGAAGTAGAAATGTATGCTCCTCTTATGGAAGTCAAATATTCTTGTCACCAAGTGCTTCTGCGCACACAAAAAATGAATATTATTTTTTCAGAAAAACACTTATTCTTTATTATTGGTTTCAAACTGCCATAGTGGAGGCAGAGGAGGATCCAATATCATTAAAGATGATAGCGATTCTGAAATTGCCATTTTCAGCATATAATACCATATGCAGGACTTATTTCACCCAGCCTGTGTCTTAACAATATAAACTAATTTTATTGTTATTTAGCTTTGTCTGTTGTCAAGCCACTGAGTTAGTACTACTATAAGGTTTGCTGGGTTTCTCTGCCTAAGACAATGTACTCCACAGTACCACGTTAGCAGCATAAAAGGTCATTATGATTAATGGCTTTGGTATGTGAAATGACAGTGATAAATGTCAACAGGATCAGTGCACTCAGGGTAAGAGCTAGGGGATGCTGGCAGGTTTGATATTTGACTCGGACCTCTCAACTGCCCCTGATTTAGCAGAACATCCTAGGTTTGCCTTATATTTGCCTTGTCCTTCATGTCATTTTTGATATTCTGGTAAATTACCACCCCATGCAGGAGAACACTTTCTGTACCCTCTTACACTAAAATAACATATGATACAGAGCTCAGGCCTCATAGAAAAAACTGAACCTCTCCAAATGGAGTACTTTTGTTTAAGTGCCATTTTGACCGACTAGTCTCAAGCCAGTGATTATTGATTTATTTGGGCATTGAAAAATCAATCACCCAAATAATAGGGAAGATAAAATATTATGTTTCATGAACTATCTCAATCATCCATTATAAGAAACAGAGGTCTAAAGTATTCAAATATCATATTTTGCATTCTTTATCAAGTAAAAGAGAGCTACATCTCACCAAATACTATGTGGGAGATGGGCCTTTGAACAATATGATATTGAATAAATATAGAAAATCTGAATATAATTTATATACAGAATTAAACAAACTCTTCTTTTTATGGCAAATGTTAAGTGAACATTCAATTATATTGTGGAATACACAAATTACTAGAGTCTAAAGCAAATTCTTTGATGTTCCAGAGCAACATAAACACAACGTATATGTTCTATGCCCTCACAAGCATATTTATTAGTATCTGTAGATATTACATCATATTGTATGCAACTGCTCTGTTATGCAACAATGGGAGTAATTAGTGGAGGAAAGAAATGACAAACAACATTGACTGAGTTATTCCAGGACAGTTTGTCAGCTACTGTACATATGAAGGCAACAGCAGCATATTAAAGAAACAATTTTGCATCTTATTCTAACTTTTTCCACTCCTAATGTGCTTGCAGTCTACTGTAAACTGCAGAACCCTTAGCTGGTTCTGCACTGACTCATTCACTGTAATACAAAAACAGAATTATTAGATACACCTTTTGGGATCATTAGTTATTTTAGTTTCCTTTCTATTGCATTTAACTTTGTTGTACAAACTGTTGTTCTTTTTTGTATATTTTCCTTTTGGTATAGAAGCTTTGCCAGTATCTCCACTACAGCTTGTTCAAATTCAGTGTTAAACTGTTTTCTTCTCTGCATCACTTGCTCTCTTTGACCTCTAAACCTTTACCTTTCTAATTCTAGAAGTTGGAAAGCCAGCCATAAATGTATTCATGTATTTTATCATACAGGTCACTTAAATCCTAGTTTTCAATATTTTAAGTAAGGAGAAGTCATATCCCAGTGACCCCGTATCATCTGAATTACATTCTTTTGTAGCAAGATAACCTTTCTCTGTGTACAGTTGTCACTTTCTGTAGGCTGACTTGGAAATCCAACATAAAGTGAATTCCCAGATTACTACAGTCACCTTATCTGTCATGCTGAAAAATTACTTTTGGAAACATAGTTTTATTTGGTCATCTGAAAAATGTTAAGAATGCTGTTCTAAGGACCCTTATCAGCCAAACACAGGCCAACAGCAATAAAAAGCTACATGTAAATGGACCTCAGTCTGTGTGCATGAGTTAGTGACAATTTTATTTTATTAATTAATTTTCTTACCCTAACCCTTTTACAGTGTTTTGTAATGCCTTGTCCTCTGTGATTTAATGCCATTGAGGGCACTTGCTTCTCTTAACTTTTGGAGTCATTAAATCAGTGGTTCTCCTAAGTTGCTGCCTGGCTTACCTTATATGTTTATTTTCTCCATGCATTCCCTAGTTTAGTCAGTCTATCTGTCTGTCTGGCTGTTTATCTCTGGCATGGATATTTGTACTGATAGCCACTTGAAGCTTTTTCTTTTCTCCATCCTTTCCACTGTTACCACTTGAGCTAAATCCATAATACAAGACTAAATTAGCAAGCCTGCTCTGCCATAGATAATGTAAGTGGTCAGCCTTTTGCAGCTCCACTTTTAATGTGACTATTTAATGCTTTCTTACATGGACCTTTCTTACATGGAGAGACCACTGGTTTCGGCACCCTAGACATTGTAGATCTATTTACTAGCATTCCACATGATATAGGTTTAGCTTGGTTTGAAGAAATGTTATTGTCCCTCAAAAGAATATCTCATAATGAATTCAGAACTATTTTAATTTTGATGGAAATTGTTCTAAAAAATAATTTTCTATTTTTTGAGGGAGAATATTACAAGTAAACCAAGGGAGTGGCGATGGGAGCACATTGTGCACCAACGTACGCCAATATCATTGTGGCCTACTGGGAGAATAAATATGTCCTGATTCCCAAGTTCAAAAACAAGTGGACATTGTATTGTAGGTTCCTGGATGATTTATGTTTTCTATGGAAGGGTACTGTTGATGAATTTGAGGTTTTTGTTGAGTATATAAATGGAACTACTGATTTCCTTAAGTTTACAAAGCATTTTAATACCATGCAAGTGAACTATTTGGATGTGAATTTGGTAAAATCGGATCACCAGTTTGTGTCTAGGGTGTACAGGAAAAAAACCTTTTCTAACACATATTTACATTTTATGAGTTCTCATCCATTTTATCAGAAGAGAAGTGTTTTAAAAGGACAAATGGTTAGAATATGTAGAATGACCTCGGATTACTTACCAAGGAATGTGACTACTTGAAGTGTATGTTTTTGGACAGGGGGTATCCAGCTGAAATGATTGGACAGATATTCCAGGAAGTAAATGAAGGAAGAAAGGGTAGATTTGCACCCATTTTGGGTAAAGACATCGATGATGACACTATATGGGCACCTAAAAACACCCCTAATGATGGATATTCCTCGGGCCTTACCATCACTTATGATCAAGGGAGCCCGCAGGATTTTTTGCAGGGGGGTGCAAACCCAAGCCCCGCCCACATGGCCCACCCCCTCTGCTGCCACGCCCACTCAGCCCCACCCCCACCCCTGCCCACGCAGCCATTCCAGTGTCCCAATACTTGGCTATTTTTCCCCATTTGTCATAGACACTGTTCAAATCTCCCAGTGTGCATACTGTTTTATGCTTTACTTCTACAATGATTACAGAAATTTGGATTTCATTTACAACTTTTATTTCAAATTTTATAGCACAAACACTGATAGACATTTACTAAACCTAAACAAAGCAATAGTCTTACAATGAAAAGAGACTTAGCATTAAAACTTCTCTACCTTTGAAACCCACACTCACCGAAACAGCATTGAAACCCGCATTCAAAGAAAATGCATCTGGCCAGTGGCAGGGTAAGTTTACCTTTGGGCTGTTTTCAAATCATAGACTCCTTGCACACATTTCTAGAACCATGCAAAAATTATTTGATTCACCTTCCTGACTGTATTAATTATACTATATAATAATTGAATTATATCCCTTGTATAATACAGCACCACTTGCTAGAGTGTGTTTTAAATTTATAGTTCTGAACATTTTTCCTTTAAGCAATGAAACAAATCATATGAACCAATAATGACAACCTGCCCAATTCAGAACATTTCAACCATAAAGGGACACTCTACTCAAACTTCTGTCATACAATCCACCAATATCAATCAATATGCAGAATCTTTGCAGAAGTAAAACTCATCTGAATAATTCCACATTAAAGAGATCTGAAACCAGTGAAGAGGTTGTTGCTAGAAAATAACTTTATATTCAGCATTTCATCTACAAATTCACGGCCTTCTGCCCTTGAAAAATAAATTGCCTATGTTATATTAAAAAAATGGTAAGCTCTTAATATTGCAATAGGGAATGACTGACGAACCAACATGTTCATAGGCATCTCATACAAAGGAGGGCACACATAGTAAAGAACTCCTATTTCCCCCTTAAAATGCATCAAATACTCAGCAACTGAAAGGGCATGCAATACTACCACTTCATCTGCTTGGTGTGGGAGTAGCATCCACAGCCTTCTGCACCAAAGGCAATTATGGTACTAACACTGCTTTCAAATTCTACAGCGCAAACAGTGACTACCATTAGCTAAACAAAACAGTTAATTGCACTTAGTACGAGCAACAGTAAATTTCTCTCCCTTGAAACTCATTCCTAATGCCTTACTCTCACATCCTATATTTTTGCTGTCATAACACTATTCAATGTTCTTTAAGCACTCTGTAAATGTGGGTATTAGTTCCTTCAATAATTTAATCTCCAGTTACTAATAAATCATTTCTTACCCAACTAATATTTCACCTATTATTCAGTACTGTTTGATATTCCAATTCTATAAAAGCATAATCTTCATTACAGTTAGTCTTATCAACCTCACCATTTTTACCACCTACATCACTTGCTTGTAAGGATACAATTCTCTTCTAGTTGCCCTTTGAATCCTCAATCTGCTGAGAATCCTGAATTACAAGTGTGTCATCTGTAGCATCAAGTTTGATACAGGTCAAGTGAGCTATACTAGTAGAGGGTACTTCCTTTCCTTAATGTGTGCTGCTTGCACTTTGCTAAACATGATTTATCATCAGCCTAGTAATTAAAATACGTAAGAGTTTGCCAAGTTGTGCCAACTGCACAAGTAAAACCATCCTCAGCAAGTCCAAATTTATTACCAGCAGTAGTAAGCAAACCCATCTTCTTACATGAGGAACACAAGTCTCCAAAGTTATAATGTACTGTACCTTAATATACACAAAGCATTTAGTACATTGGACAATATATGTAATACTTCAGCAAATCAATCAATGATGCACATTTAAAGGATGCATTTTCAGTGACAAAACAATTAAAAGTAAAAATTATAAATCAAAATATATAAATCAATAGCAGAATTCACAGACTTTTTAACAACTAGGAAATGTAAGTCAAATTGTATGAAGGAATCACAATATAGAATTTAATATAAAATAAAGTGCACTGAACTAACCTTTTATTCTGACCTACAGCACCAGTTTTGCATGTGACACTGCTAAACATCTATAACTACTTGAGCTCGCAAACACTTGCGGTCATGGCTCAAGTTAAACATCACTTTGGCATAAGGTGCAGTGTCATACCTACAATCTGTACCAAGTTATAACTAGCTAGGCCCTTTATAAGCAGAAACACTCTAGCACTTCAATCTGTCCCTTTCTTCCAACAAATAGTTAAAGAATCAGAGATATTAAAATAAAATATATCACATAAAGGATACTCCTACCAAGCAGTTAAACAGAAAACCACAAAACATTGAATGGCTAAAGATACAGTCTGCTCATCATGCAACCATTGTTATCTTTTTGTTTTAAACACCATGGACATAGCAAAGTACACACTCAATTAACACATACTTCTAACTATTAAGAATGACAAAACATCTACATATAAATTTCATATTTCTCTCTTTCTACAAAAACACACTCAAATACATTAAAGATGTAACACTGACAATGAAAAACAAAGTTTTTGCCTTTAATTTTATATTGCATCCTCACTAGTTTTGTTTGCACTCAGTTTTATCCTGTTATGGTTTCTATATTTATTTCCTTCCACCAAAGTAAGTAATTAACATCTCACCTTATCATCTCAGTACACATCTTTAAGACCTCAGACTTAGCTAATGCATCATATTCCCATTCAGTCTTCAGTGTAGTATATCTTCAAGACTGTGCAAAGGAAATGTCTAAGAATTTCTAGATGCTATGAGTTTCTTCCAGAACTGTGCCAAAGAACAGGATCTCTCAAGAACCATACTCAGATTAGCATTCCCCTCTAGAACTGTACTGCAGCAAAAGACGCTACTTCACAGGGATAGCTGAGCGCTGATCTTTAGTGTCCCCCATGTGTACAACTACTTTGTGTCATAAATTTCAACAGACTTTCAGCAGAGTAAAAATTCAAGAAACCAGTCCAGTGAGAGTGCATCTTCCACTGTATTATCTGCTTCTCTATATGATGCACAAGAGCTAAAAGCCTTTCTCTAGCACATGATCAACTACACCTTTCAGACATACTAAGACTTCTCAGTTTTAAAGATCTTATTTTGCTAGTATCATTGCAAACCCATTTCATTAACCCGTACTACCACACCTCAATGCAATGCTTCTTTTTATACAATGGCTTCACAGATTCTGTACTCTGTTGCCATACTAACGGGTTTACAGATCTCCTTTTACAGTATTAGTTTTCCTGAAACATTGGATACTCTTTCATATTCACTATAATAGTTCTATATGGCTGCACTTATAACTACATTGCATAGCAAAGGCCATTACAGTACTCATAACTACATTATATTTTAATGGCCACTACAGTATGCATAACTACACTATCCTACACTGTAGTGATTAATATAACACAGAGACACATGTTTTTAAACAGCCAGACAAGTAATAATTACATCATGGCAGGATGGAAAAAAATCATAGCAAATCAATGTTCCAATTACTCAGCACAAATTTAATCACAAAGTAAACTACATTCCTAAATTCATATAATGTTAGCCCTTACAAAAGTTGCAATGAAGTTATTTTAAACTTAAAAGACTTTAGTCTACATCTCAAGAAATTCACGTTTCTGGTGTGACTGATCAATCTGGAAAGGATATGTGCAACTTTCACAAAGTCGATTGCTTTTTTTATCATTTTAAAAAATAAGTATTTTTCAATGTCATTGCTGTCACCAGGAGACTAACAACCTATGATCGACAATTCAAAAGTGGCTCTGAGGAAAGCAACTATAAAGCACGCAAACTTCTACGCATGCAGGACTTTGAACTAGTAGAATCTATACACAAAAGCTACATCAAAAGCTACATCACTGAGGAAATTTACTTTGGCAGTTAATTAATCTGTGTTTTACAGAAATACACTCTATCCTTCTGGTGTTAGCTTTGACCGAGGTAAAACTTGAGCCTACCCAGCCTTCTTAAGAAGACTTTAAGCTAGTGTCCACATTTCAGTGTTCAAACTACTGCGGCACAAGAAAAGAGAAGTGGCTTGCCTAGGCCAATTAACAATGTTAAAGCAGATAACATCGCTTACCTCTCTGTGGCGAGAAGCTATGAAGGAAGGTCTCTAAGTGCCACAGCTGGAAAACTCATTGCTCCTACCTTTGTGGAATCCTTCTCTGCTCCTGAAATGACTTGCTTGCTCTGATTCTAACGGCAATACCCTCTTTCTGGACACAACACAACATCTCTGCTGGCGCCCATCTGAAATTCAAATTCCGCGCGCGAATGCGGAAGATGAAGCGTAAACAATCGATCGCCACAGTCAGGAACATTCTCATAGGGCTCTTATACCCAAAATCACCAAACAATGTTTCTTATCAGGGCAAACTCTACATTAACATTTAAAGAGTGGATTCTCAATTCCGATGCCAGTGTGACCCCTGATCAGTCTGGTCTTGATAACACTGATGGTATTGCCACCAGGGAGAGTGTCAAAGGCAGCAGTTTCAGGGCCAAACTTGCTGTCAGCAAGAAAATGGGACCTGAAAGGAACCTGTTGAATTAAGTCTAGGACCACTAGCAGAAATATCTGGAAGCTAACTCACTAGACTCACCTTGATGCTAGCAGGGGAAGAAGCCTGAGACCACATGCATAATGCATAAATACAGGCACACATACCCACCATACCTCTCAATGTCTTAACACAAGAAATCTGGACAAAGCCGGTTGTGATGTTGGAGACAAAGGCCCAAAACTACGGACACATTTAGAAAATTGCTAGAAAAACAGGATTTGTGTTAGAATGCATTTTCTGAATGATATGAAGTCTGAAACTGAAATGCATGTCATTATTTAATGACTTTAATCCTTAGTTCAACTCAGTGATTTGTCAAAAAACAAAAACATTTTTATGAGGAACAGACCAAAAATATAAGGCTAAAATCTGGACATTCTGTGAAAATCTGTACAGTTGAGAGATATGACACATACAACCCCCTACTTCCTTGGAAAGTGGACAGAACAACAAGTTTTGCATTAGTATACATTTTCTGAAGGATATGAATTCTAAAGCTCAAATGTCTGGTATTATTTTCTGACTTCAGTCCTCAATGATTTGCCAGTAAAACACAATTTTATGAGAAACAAATAAATGAAAATATGAGGCAAAAATCTGGATAATTGCGAGGAATGAACCCTCCCCCTACACACACTCCCACCTCCCTCTTACTTACAGACACACACACATGGCTGAATAAAGGTCCTTTCGGCTTGTTCAGTTCTCTTGAAATGTTATTTTGGTTCTGAAATAAATCAGATTTGACGAGGGCAGAGGCATACAAATCACAAATTTGATCAGGTGGACAAGGATGAATTTAAGATGGCCACCTTGTAGTCAGAGAAATGGAGATGATAGTGACTTGGAGGTAGATAATCTGTTCCCAAGATATACATCAGGGATCGCTACTGCCCTACCCACTGTATGTGTTTCAGCTATTCTTCCTGTTTATAAGAACCTGCACCAGTGCCCTTCTGGGCCCTGGCATCTTACTTCATAGGCTCATAGTCATATACTAGGCTAATGACCACCAGGGTCTTTATAAGCCTAGCTGTGCAATCCAACCCAGTTGTGTCCCTGTATAACATGGGTGTTTATTCGGAGGGGTATGCTAGTTAGGAAGATTCTCCATTTCCCATTCATTGGTCAAGGTTAGACTAAAATAGGGTTAGGGATAGGCTTTGCATCACATGGATGGGGATCATGTCCTGCATCCTTGTGGCCTGTTAGAACAAACTGGTAACAGCTGCACAGCACATGTTGTAGTGGCTTCTTTATAATCATCTAATTTTGTCTCTATGACTACTGCTAATTGCACTGCCTAGCCTTGAACTCTTTAGTCTCAGGGCCTAATAGCAATGATTTTGCTGGAAGGCTGACACAGTTCGAGCTGGGGTCTGTCTCATTGTACTGCTCCATGGATTCTCCTGCCCATTCCCCATTCCATGTGGTGGACAGACAGACAAGTATCCACCCACTGTCAGCTTCTGTAATTATCCTCCTACCTTGAAATGATGGTTTGCATAAACTTTTCTAGTTATTAGCTTTAAATATTAAAGAAATCTGAATACTAATTTAACAGGAAGAATGAATACCCACTAAGCCCAGAAAAAAGTTCCATCTACAAAATGCTCTCGAAATTGTTCGAATGAGGTTGCATCACATCAAAAATACACTTTTTAAAAAGTATTCTCTTACATATTTTTTGTATGTTACAAAGAAATTGTATGAAATTAACTTTCAAAATAAGGGAGAGGGAAAGCAGACAGCCAAGTGATATGCCAAGCCAAGCAAGTCCAGCACTGAATTCATTATCATCAAATATTAAAATGCACTACAATATTCATCAGAATTCCAGAAAATGCAGCACTATATTTTTCATTATTATTATTCTCAAATGCCTTAGGCTTAATGATATCTATCCAATCAACAAAATGAAATAAAATAAATGCCTAGGTTTAAAAAAAAACTGTCATGCTGCCTCACTGCTCATAGAAACAGATGGTTTTAGAGCGTGTGATTTGATACATTATACCATGGAAGCTGTTATAAAAATGTTCCAACTGTTATACCTCTGTCCTACCTTGTACCTAATTAGGACAAATAGAAAGTAATGGTCAATTAAACCCCTTTGTACAGGCAGCAAGAGCAAAATAACCCATCAAATTGCACTTTAAAAAATAAACATTACCCCATGCCACTTTACTGCTCTTCACTTAACTTCAAAACAAGTTAGAAACTCAGGACAGGTATCAGTCAATTAGATTCTTGTATATGATCAGTTCACACATTACTGTTAAATATAGTTAAAATATAGTAATGATGAATTGCTGGCTAAAATTAAATCCATAAGCTAGCATATTTTTATCCACAATGGAGAACAAGTGTGTAACTTATGTCCCAACTTCAGCCAACTCAGAATCAAAGTTATATACACATGGGTAACGTTAGCTAAGATAATCAACCAGTAACTGTATTAATGGGAAACTTCTCATCTCCAACACCACAAAAAGAGAAATAGAATTATCTTGGTGTACAATAAGTATGGATCACCTGGAATGTCATAGGTGATCCTTGGGGCAAAGCTTACAAATAAAAGGAATAAAAGTATCCCCATTAATTAAACACACTGAGCAGACCTAATATCTTCCCTACATCTCCCTCCATGGCATACATGTCATATAATACATTCCTGTCAGAATCACATAATCAAAAAGGACTTTAAACTATAAAGGATACCAAAAACTTAAACTATGTAAGTATTCAATTTGTAGAAAATTTTGACTGATCTAAGCAGAAAATATACTACTACAGCTAAAAACCACGCAAATAAAAATAAACATTTTCAAACATTGTCCCTATTTCTGTCCAACTTACTCATACCTTCCCACTTCCAGTAGTGTTTTCTGAAGAAGTAAAAAAAAAATCTAACCATGTTTTTTAATCGCAGGGCTCATCTTCATTCAGGATCCCTTAAAAAATAAAGATTGCAGTGCCTTCTTTGGACCACTTCAGACTTCATCCTCATGTCTTGTACTCGCGCACATACACACACAACTTCCCATGAACGAACTGAACACTCGTTGACAATAAAGCCGCTCTGCTGTATTTAAAATTGCGCGGGCGACCGGACATACAGACGAAGGCCCTTAAAAAAAAAAAACTTTTTTTAAGTTAAACTAAATTAAATGTGACAGCTCCAAAAGTGCTGCCTGCCTATGCCCCTCCCCCAAGCTACGCCACTGACACAGACAGAGAAGTCGAAAACAGTTTTTTTTTTTTTTAAAGAAAATTAATCTCCCGCCGGCTATCCAGTTCCAGGGGGGTGCAAGTGCACCCCCTTGCACCTGCCTGTGGGCGCCCTTGCTTATGATGGACAATCTGGTAGGGTTAGAAAGATTATTGACAGGGAGTGGAACAATTTTGCTAAAGTATCTGACCTGGGATACATTTTTGACAATGAAACAAAATATATTTACAAAAGGGGTTGTAATATAAAAGGATTTTTAGAAAAGGGTAGTAAAGCCAAGTGGTGTGACAACAACAAAAAGAAAAAATTGGGTTTTTTTAAATGTGGGGCTTGTTCTTACTGTAAAAACCTTAAGACTGGTAGCACCTATTTTTTAGCGGCTCGTAAGAGGACCTTAACACTAGGGTCTTTTGTCAATTGTAATACCAAGGGTATTATATATATACTGCTTTATGTGGAAAATGTGAAGCATTTTACATAGGAAAAAGCGAAAGAAAAATAAAACAAAGAATTTACAAGCACCTGTATGACATTAGAACCCGGTGTGAAACAAATTCTTTGTATAAACACACTTTGGTTTGTGAAGGGGCATACTTTGACTTTTTTGTTTTGGAAGTGGTCCCTTTAGACCCTGGGGGGGGTTGTTGGGAAACTCTTGTTGCTTACAGAGAGCTGTACTGGCAGATAGTTTTAGAATCAAATAAGTTCCCAGGTATTAATGATATGATTACTTTGGCTCCTGTCCTTAAATTAAGATCAGCAAAACTCTAACTGGTCCTAGTTTTGTGTAACTCAAGGCATGTATTATTATTATATATAAAAAAGATTTACACAAAATGTCAGTAGATTTATTTGAAATACCAGTTTGTACCACTAGAGTGTAGTATAGTAATACAATATGGACTTGATTTTATTTATTAATATATATTTATTATATGTATTTATTTAATATATTTATTAAGTTATTTTAACTAAATGGATTTTAATCAAAATGTATTTTATGTATCAACATAACTCTTCTTTACATTTTAAATGTTAAACTTGTGACATTTTAGCTGGAGGTATTCCTTTGTGTGTCTGCAATGAATTATTCATTACCATTTAATTTTATTGGTTGTTTTGAATCTTAATTAGGGTATTTAATTGACATTTGGATGCGCATGTTTATCTGATGAAGTTCTGGACGAAACGTGGAAGTTTATTTTCTCTACGTATTGTTTTTGGTGTGCATTGGTTTGTTCTTCAATAAACTGGATTTTGTATGGAAAGGTCGTTCCTGTGGTGATTGGAAATATTGGTTATCAGCCCTACTACTGGCCTTTGTGCTGAGGTTTCGGTGCATTTTTCTTTTCTTACTATTCATGTATTTTATCATACAGGTCACTTAAATCCTAGTTTTCAATATTTTAAGTAAGGAAAGGTCATATCCCAGTGACCCCGTATCATCTGAATTACATTCTTTTGTAGCAAGATAACCTTTCTCTGTGTACAGTTGTCACTTTCTGTAGGCTGACTTGGAAATCCAACATAAAGTGAATTCCCAGATTACTACATTCACCTTATCTGTCATGCTGAAAAATTACTTTTGGAAACATAGTTTTATTTGGTAATCTGAAAAATGTTAAGAATGCTGTTCTAAGGACCCTTATTAGCCAAACATAGGCCAACAGCAATAAAAAGCTACATGTAAATGGACCTCAGTCTGTGTGCATGAGTTAGTGACAATTTTATTTTATTAATTAATTTTCTTACCCTAACCCTTTTACAGTGTTTTGTAATGCCTTGTCCTCTGTGATTTAATGCCATTGAGGGCACTTGCTTCTCTTAACTTTTGGAGTCATTAAATCAGTGGTTCTCCTAAGTTGCTGCCTGGCTTACCTTATATGTTTATTTTCTCCATGCATTCCCTAGTTTAGTCAGTCTATCTGTCTGTCTGGCTGTTTATCTCTGGCATGAATATTTGTACTGATAGCCACTTGAAGCTTTTTCTTTTCTCCCTCCTTTCCACTGTTACCACTTGAGCTAAATCCATAATACAAGACTAAATTAGCAAGCCTGCTCTGCCATAGATAATGTAAGTGGTCAGCCTTTTGCAGCTCCACTTTTAATGTGACTATTTAATGCTGGGAGAATGTGGAGGGAGTTTTATTTTCTTATTTTTTTCTTTATTAACCAGGATAAGCCAACTGGGTCACAGAGACCCTTTTCAGTGGCGTCATAGGAAGAGGTACCCAACAACAGAAAGAAACTCACACAATACAGCATTTTAAATTTGCTAAATACAGAGAAACAGAAAAAAATGCACATACAGTATTTATACATACAGAAGACAGAGAAAGCAGTGTTTATGCATGTCTAGTTGGATTCCCTTTACATGGTCGACATTTCAGAATGTCGACATTCATATGGCCGAGACCATATGATCGACATTCGAAATGTCAATCATGCTGAAGTGGCATCTCTGTACAGTGCGGAATGGAAAGATTTCCACTTTTGCACTGTAGTGCAATCTCAGAGTTGGTATATTTAAGTTCTGGGGGGTGTGGGGGGCGTAGCCCCCCACAGGGGTGCATGGGGTGTAGCCCCCCTGCTAGCAGTGTGAAGGTAAGGTTTCTTTTGTTTTTTTGTATTTTCCACTTGTATGGTTGACATTTCGAATGTCAATCATATAGTCTCGGCCATATGAATGTCGACATTTTGAAACGTCGACCATATCAAGTAGATCCGTCTAGTTACACATTTATATTATAATATTTAACAGAATTTGTTATAATGGAAAGAGAGAGAAAGTGAAATGTCATAAAAAGATTTAGATTGAATAATTAGAATTAATTTATAGATGTTGCAATTGTTAATTACATGAAATCCAGTGTACTAAATTGTGTGTCAGTGTTGTAGAATAGGTCATGAATTGTATTAACGTAGCTTTAGTTTTGATTCTAATTTATAGGGGTTGAATTGTATAGTTCTTTTGTATAGGCAGAATTTGCTAAATTGCCAGCATAATTGTCAGTTTTAGTCATGTACCATAAATGGTCATAATGGTGGTAGAAGTGCTTCCAAAAAGATTTGTTGTAAGCTGTTATTTATAAATAATGAATGTGTTATACCCACATACTAGTCAAGGAACTTTATCCTCTTGTTTTGTCCAGTACTTTTTCTGACCCAGATTGCTTTTATTAAATATTTTCTGGCCCTGTTTAGCAATTTCTTTGAAATAAAAAGGTGTTCATGAATTAGTCTTAGGAGATTTGGAAACATGCATTAGATGGACAATGAAAGTGAATCCTTTCAATTCACAGCAAAGGTATGTGTGCTAAAGATAAAAGTAAAATTACTTTAATGGAGAGAATGGCTACACATTCTGAAACACATACAACTATGATTGTTTTCCTAACAGTTTCAGACCAAGTAGCAAAAAGATAACATGAACAGATCTAAACTGTTTTGCGTACTCACACCAAAAGCTATTTCTGAAGGTAAACACTTGCATATTCCTACACCGAGACAGTAGCAATCTTGTTGGAAAAGAGTAAGCTGACAGGGTTTGCTTCACCCATTTTCATTTTGTTTATTTATTTATATCTTTATATTCAACTCCATTTTGCCTGAGTAAAACCATTGCAGTGTCACGAGATAACTGCAATAGTGTTTTTAATATCTTTCGTAAATAAAACTAAGCGATTCTGTGCTTTATATAATCTTCGATGTCTTGAATAATACCTTGGGGGTGTTTTTAAAGGTAGTCCCACTTCTACTGCTACCAACCTGAAAGGTGTACTACATTATAAGAATGCTGAGAAATTAAAAAAGCAAAATTCACTGTTTCTCCCTCCTTACCAAAGGAACGGAAAGGTTAATATCTATAACTTACTCTGGTTATATAGCTTACCGAACAAGGTCTAATGCACTGCCAGCCAGTCCCTAAAGTCCCATAAATCTACCACTTCCCCTTAAATTGGCTAACTAACAAAATATTCCACTAAAGAAGAAACTAGTGGCTAAAACAAGTATTATGAAATCCCCCAATAGTGAATTTTGAACTAAGCAGCAAAACGCTAAAGAAATACAATACTTTACATCGCCTAAAGTTCTTGCCTTGTATGCAAAGGCACTAGCAATCTTGTGGGCTGGCTAAATGACTGCATAGGTATGCAATCTACTGCTCATAGGCTTGTTTTTGGATAAGCATTTGAAACTACTTAGTACCATGTTTATCGTTGTCTGCATGTGCTAAACAAGTTTATCGTTGTCTACATGTGCTGAACAAACGTTGTATTAATGGTTGCATTTGAATGCATATTTCACTGGTAAACTACTAGATTATATGGATGCATGAAAAGCAGACTCTGTAGGTTTCTATAAGGCTAATGGTTGGAGTTAGTGTGGAAAACTTCTAACTTTTATATCCTTCACTAGGTACAGCCCCACTTCTACTGCTCCCACCCTGAAAGGCGCACTATGCTAGAAGAACCCTGAGAAATTAAAGAAGGAAAATTCACTGCTTGTCCCTCCTTACCAAAAGAACGGCAAGGTTACTATCTATAACTTACTTAAACTGAAAGGTGAATATTTAATACAGCACATATTGATTGAACTGTAGACTCATTTAAGGACCTGGGTATATGGGAAGATTCAGCTATGAGTTTTTCTAATCATATCAACCAATTGGCTAATGATAGTTATAAAACTATAGGTTGCATAAAAAGATTTATACAGTCTAGGAAATCAAACATAATGAAGTCATTGTTTGTTAGTTACATTAGACCCAAACTTGAGTATGGAATAAAAATATGGAAACCCTATAGGAAAACAAGCATGAATAAACTGGTAAGAGTACAGCAGAAATATACTAAGGGCATCCATGGATGTGAAAATCTAAGTTATTTTGAAAGACTAAAATATCTGAACTTATACAGTGTCTCTTACAGATATTTAAGAGGAGATTGTATTCAGGTATATAGGGCATTTAGGGACAACTACCTCTGGGAATGTTTGGGGTTATCAAAAAGTACTAGAGAATCGTCAGATAACCTATGTAGAAGATTCTATAGGAATGAGAAGTGTACTAATTGGTTCTCTGACAGAGTAGCTGATGCTTGGAACAGACTACCAAATTACATTAAAGCAAGTACTAGTTTAGATATTTTTAAGAACAGCCTGGACATTTATTATGGGAATAAGTGTTTTGGCATATTGGCAAGCTAGAAGGGCTTTAATGCCCATGCTTGAAACATTTGTACGTATGTATGTATGTATGTACTCTGGTTATCACTTATATAGCTTACCGAACTGAGTCTAAAGCACTGCCAGCCAGTCCTTAAAGTCCCATAAATCTACCACTTCCCTTTAAAATGGCTAACTAACAGAATATTCCAATAAAGAAAAAACTAGTGGCTAAAACAAGTATTCTGAAATCCCCCAATACTGAATTTTGAACTAAGCAGCAAAACGCCAAAGAAATACAATACTTTACATCCCTAAAGTTCTTACTTTGTATGCAAAGGCTCTAGCAATCTTGTTGGCCAGCAAGCCCCACTCCACTTGCCCTCGCGCTTCATAATGACACAAAAAAATCCATTCTGCTAGACAAAAAAAAAACTACTATTATAATCTTCAACAAAGACACCAAAATAAACCTCAAAAGTTCTGGGCAGGTATAAATAAACTTCTTCATCCAGGACAATCCACCACTCCAACCCCTTCCACTTCTACCCATAAATCACCAGAGGATATTGCCAACACCTTTAACAGTTTTTTCACTGAGACTATTGAGACCCTTGCTAGCCAGCTTACTCCCACAGGCACTAATTATATCACAACCTCACCCACTACCCATCTCCCCTTATGTTTCTAACCAGTCTCTACCTCATTTATCCAATCCCTGCTTAAAAAACTAAAACTGACTACCCTATCTACAGATCTCCTTCCTGCAGAGTACCTACAAAAAGCCGCAGATGTCATAGCTTATCCAGTCTCACTCGACCAATAGAACCATAACTGAAGCCTCCATTCCCTCCATCTGGAAAACTTCCCATGTCATACCACTCCACAAAGGTGGTAATTCCACATAACTATCAAATTATAGATCTATTGCCATACTTTCGCCACTGGCCAAAATAATGGAGAAATGTATCCATAAGCAACTCTTGCACTATCTCATACAAAACAATCTGTTGGCTAACTCTCAACCTGGCTTAAGGCCATACCATAGTACCTCCTCTGCCCTCCTCTCTTTCTCCAATGTCATAAATCATAACCATAACAACAACAAACTATCCTTAGCCCAATTCCTCGACCTAGCCAAAGCCTTCGATATGGTCAACCACCAACTTCTCACTGCCACTCTGAAATCCATTTCCTTGAATAACCATGCCATTCAATGGTTTCAATCCTATCTGAATGGCAGACAACAGGCAGTTCTATGACAGGTAAAATTATCTACTCTACTAACCTCACCCTTGGAGCTCCCCGGGGCTCTATTTTAGGACCACTTCTCTTTTCAATATTTATTAATGACCTTTACTCTGCCATTCCAGATGCTACATACATCCAATATGCAAATGATTCCACGTTGATCTGCTCAGCCTCCACCCCTTCTGACCTGCTTGCACATTCCCAGAAAACATTTAACACAGTTGAGAACTGGCTCTCATGCTGCCATTTGCTCTTAAACCCTAAAAAACAACAAACTACTACTTTTCTCCCCACTCACAGGTCTACACCACTTTCTTTTATGATAACCTCTAGTAATGGAACTGTTATTTCACCAGATGACCAAACTAAACTCTTAGGGGTTACAACTGATAATAATCTTAAATTTGACGTGCATATCAATGAAACTATTAAAACCATTAATAAAAATCTGGGCTCCCTATATAAAAATAAACCTTTCCTTACCCTACTAGCTAAGACTGCCATTGCTCACACTCATCTTCTCTCCACCCTTTTCTGTGCCTCCTCCATTTTTACTAACTTGAACAAATCTGAACTCTGCAAACTCTCAAGCTTTTACAATCACATTGCTAGATTTGCCACTGGCTCTACTTACAGATCTCACCACTGTCAAAACCTTAAACCTCTAGAATGTCTAGAATTGCCTAGCTTACTTCAGTGCAATCAACTTATAGTAGCCCACAAAATTCTCAACCAACATGATAATACCCCTGCACTTAAAACATTATTTATCCCCACAGGAACACCAGGCCACTTCGATCTTCTAACAAACTGCTAATTCAAACACTCAAAACTAACAGCTCAGCTGGTGACTCCCTGTTTTCTAACTCTGTTGGCAAAATTTGGAATTCACTTCCAGCTGACCTAACTCTAGAATCATCATTAAGTCAATTCAAGAAAAATCTCAAACAGTATTTCATGACTCACTGGCTATGCCCCTGTCACAATCCAGACTAACTCCTACCGTACTATAGTACACAAAACAGTATTGTAAGGAATACCTAGCTCCTTTTATCTGATTGTCTATAACCATATAAGTTTGAGCTATGACTGACTATAATTGTTTTAATGTTCATGTTCAATTTCAATGTAATGTTTAATGTTGGAGCTTCTCCCCGGGCATCTGCTGAAAATGGACATGTATCCAGTCAGATTATCCTGGTCAACAAATGTAAAATAAAATAAAATAAATAAATAATACATAAGTCTAAAGCTGTTAAGTAACATGGAATTAAAGCACTATTGGACTAGAAATTCTATGCCTGCCAAACTAATATCAGCTTTTTACCTTTCAGTATTAATGCTCTTTTTCACTAACAAACTAGGCAATCATACATATAAGGAATTATTTTTGCAAAAAAATAAAAGAAACTTTGAAGAGAAAACAGTCACTGACTTTCTGGAGTGATTTGACAGATGGAGCAATAATTAAATCTGCAATATATTTATAAAGTACCTGGAAGAACAAGCAGGTGATCACAAGAAGTATGTTGACAACGGTGTTATTTCTGTGAAAAAATGAACTGCACATCTGGCAGTTAGTGCAAAGTACTAATGCTCTGAGCTTTTAATGAGTTGTTTCCTTTAATCGAAAGTAGGGGGTTTGAGTCTTTCCACTTTCATTTACCGCTGTGTGACTCTGAACAAGTCACTTAACTAAAAATATTCCCAAGTCACTTCTATCCAGTGACGTACCGGTGAGCAAATGTATAAAAAACTGATGAGGGAAATTATTTTTTTGAGCTATGATACAGAACTGGAATTGCCTAGACATGGTAAGGCCTTGCTGTGTCTAATAATAGTGTCTGCCAAAAAAGCAATTACTAGAAAATGGAAATCAAAATCTAAACCACCTATACTAGAAGTAGTGAATATAGTATTAGAGATAAAATAACTGAGATCTTTAGAAAAGGGTATTAGCAAACTGCATAGGGAAAAAATTGGAATTTTTGGTAACAATACTGTTACAAGGGAGGAATGAGGTTTAAAAGGTGGCAGGACTTAAATTAGCTATGTAATGTTTGTCTGAAAAAGATTGGGTAGATTGCAAGCGATGTTTATTGTTTGCAACTGGGAGAGTGTATAATATGGTATGTGATGTAAAATACTTGCAATTAGGATTATGTCGGTGTGGTTTGTTTTCATTTGTATAAACATATGATTGCCTCCGTAGTAAGTGATGGTTTAATAAAGATGTTTCTTGTTTAAAAAAAGGCAGAAATTAAATAATTTATGTAATATTGCTTAGGTCATATGATATATACCAGTGTATGTGAAGCAAAATGTTTATGTTAATTATAGTGTGATTAGTTTAATATGAATGTAAATCTGCCTATGTCACAAGCGATAATTCAGTAAAGGTGTTTGGGAAAAAGATAAGTTGAGTGGTGTGGGTAATGATCTCTGGAAAGTCACAGAAGGACAGAGATGAAGAGAATGTGGAGTGATGTTAAATTACAGCACAGATGTTTCTTCTAGAGCTAGCTATTGTACTGCTGTGCATATAACAGAATTATTACCAAAGCTGTCTGATTACCTGTTGTGCATCTCTCATTAGTCAGACTACACATAAAAG